>NC_044558.1:5916584-6246627 GCF_007565055.1 Rhinopithecus roxellana
ATTTTTATTGGGGATCAGAGTGAAGCACACCGCAAGCAGACATGAGGGAATATTCCACTAGTGCATCTGAATGTGACTAGGCCACAGTCAGAGAACTTGTGGCAGGGCCAGCCCTGTCACAATAGTGCACTGGATCACCCAGGCAGGTACACACAACCTGTGTGCGGGAATGTGGAGGCAGCAGGAAAATGTGAAGTTTTCAAATGTGAGATACACATTGCTGGTGAGTGGCATGTGGTCTGGCTCCAAGCCCATGCTCTGACCCACCAAGACCCACCACACTTCACTGCGTCCAAAGAGGTAGGTATTCACCCCTGCTTTACAGATGGGGAGGCCAGGCTGAGATGTGCAGCAAGGAAGGACTGGAGCTGGACTGGGAATTGCAGTCTGCTGGAATGGCCTCCAAGACTCTGCTTCTCCTGGGGGCCAAGGCTGAGGGAAGGCAGAGGGACGGGAAGCTGAGCAGGGCAGGCATGGATGTGTGCAGGACAAATCCTGCCGTCCATCTATGGGGAGGTCTGTGTGGAGCCGCGGCTCTTGGAGATCTGACTGATTACAAGAGAGGGCTTTGTGTAGGGCCCAGCCCAGACCACCAGGGCAGGAGACCAGGGGTGTCATAGTGAGACCCGAGAAGCCTTGGGCATCCCAGTGCCTCCTTGCTCCCATTATATAAGAAAAGAACAGCACACCTGGGTTAGAGCATATTTGGTTTGGAAGGGAACTTGAGAGTCAGAAGGTCCAATCCTCCATCCAGAGGTTCCAGGCTGAAGGCCGCTGGCTGGGTGAGAGTATGGGCTACCTAGGCGTTAATGGAGACACTCAGAATTATTGGCTTTTTGGGAGAACAGTCTAATCTTAAGAGCTCTTCCCAGAAAAGCCTTAGGTTTGGTACCTGACCACACTCTGCTCTCCGAGCCACTGATCACAGCCTCCCCTTCCATACTCTGTCTTACACAATCCATTTGCAAGATCTGTCCAGCTATTCAGGCTGATCCATGAAGAATGGATGTCTCTAGCCTCCGCACATGCAATCTGACTGTCACTTAGTCTGGATGGCTGCCCAGAGGGGACCATGCCCTGAGCCCAGGGCTATGCAAGAGAGATGTGTAGACTTAGTAAAGATCAGGGTCCTGGCCGGGCGCGGTGGTTCAAGCCTGTAATCCCAGCACTTTGGGAGGCTGAGACGGGCGGATCACGAGGTCAGGAGATCGAGACCATCCTGGCTAACATGGTGAAACCCCGTCTCTACTAAAAAATACAAAAAAAACTAGCCGGGCGAGGTGGCGGGTGCCTGTAGTCCCAGCTACTCAGGAGGCTGAGGCAGGAGAATGGCGTAAACCCGGGAGGCGGAGCTTGCAGTGAGCTGAGATCCGGCCACTGCACTCCAGCCTAGGCAACACAGCGAGACTCCGTCTCAAAAAAAAAATAAAATAAAATAAAAAGATCAGGGTCCTGTGCCTGCCTAAAGGCTTAATGGGCACCTCTTGACCCACCTTTCTGAGCTTCAAGGAGTCAACGAACAGAGAGGCTTGTCATCTCACTGGGGCTTGAGGAAGGCTGGAGCTAAGTGGCTATTGGACAGGCTGGCATGAGATAATGTCCTTCTCAGCTCCACTTTACTCACTTCTGTGGAGACCCGCCTGCGTTCACTCTCATCCCACATAGAACCAGGGATCTTTCTGGCTCAAGTCATTAAGCAGACACATCAGGGAGGCAACAACTTGAAATTGAAAGCAGAAAAGTGCAGGTACACAAACATGTACAAGCATAAATGTGTGTGCGCACATACATGCATGCACGGTCTGCACTTTCTCACACCTGCACGTGCACTCACACACACTTGGCCACCAGTTCAGAACTTCAAGGACAGGCATCTTTGCCAGGGGGCTAGCAAACAGCAAACCCCATGGCATAGAATCTGCTTTTGCTTTCTTGGCTTTCCCTGCCCTGGTCTGAAAGAACAAATGACAGAACTGGCTCAGGAATCGAGCATGGGGTGAAGCAGAGGATCCGAGTAACCCATATCCTGGCCCACCAACCCCCGAATGTTTGAGCATTTGATTGTTTAAACCAAAAAGGTGTCTGCAGAACCTTTCCTGGGTTAACACAAGCAGGAATTTTTAAACCCGTTTAGAGTCAAGCGTGTGGTTAAGGCAGCATAAACGCGTTGTGTACTTCTTGGCGGTTCCTTCCTGGTTTCATTTCTTTTTTCCTCTCTATGTCTAACTTCCTTTTGAAATCTTGAATCAGCTGAAGGCTGAAGGAAGCCCCAAGACAGAAGCACAGTGAGTCTAGTGCTAGACAAAGTGGTCCCCGAAGAGGAGAGGGAAAGATGAAAGACCAGGCCTTGAACGTAGTGCGTCCACCTTGGATCAGGTGGGAGGTGGACATGGGAGTTCCCAGGGAGCTACCCAGAGAGGGGCCATCCAGCTCCCACATGGGCACATCATCTGTTCCGGCCCAAACCTTCCTCTGAGCACATCTGCAGCCCCTCAAACTCACTTTCTCAAGAAGGAAATGCTCCTCAGGGACAGGAATAGCATGTCTTTGCTGGTGCTGAGATGATGATCAGCTTGGCATCAGAAATCTGCAGAGAGGGGATGGGAATGGGGTTTAAATTATTCACACTTGATCTTCTCTTTTAGCAAAGACTGCATGAGAGAGACACATAATTCAGGCCATCTGTGCCCGAGGCCAATGACCAGGACAGATGCCACCTAGATCAAAAGAGGAAGATATTTTTAGAGTTTTGAATGTGGGCTCTGAAAACTTTTATATCTTAAGCCAAATGAAGATCATGATGGATGGTTCAGACTTAACTGGATCTTTATCAGGGGAAGGATTAAAAAGTAAGAAGGTCTAGAAACTAATTTCTGAAAATGAAGGGAGCCAGAATTGCAACATTTCCATCAAATCTGCCAAGGCTTGGTCAGCCAGGGCAATGGGGTCCAGAATCAGAGGCAAAATAATATCTGGGCTCAGGCTGAAAAGCTGGTTTTCATGGAGCTTGCCCAGCTTGCTCTGGGGCCTCAGGTAAGTCACTGCTTTCTGCTTTGCCACCTTGGCATTGCCATTTTATATGGGACGAGGTGTGAGGATAAGGAGGAAGTATTTTCAGGTCTTAGGAAACGAGTCATGACATTATATAAAGATTGCAAAATGTGGCTCTAATGAACATTCTCATCACCATCACCATGGCCAAGCTCCTTTGAGAAGAGACCTAAATAAGTAAGAGTTATTCTTGGGCCCACTGCCCCCAGGCCCCCACAGCCTTGGCTGGGCCACATCCTCTAAAGAAGCTGGAGCTGATGAGAAATTCAGGGGAACCTAGGTCCCTGGACCCGCGAACTGGACTGCATCCTACCCTCATTTCTCACCCACACATTCCTTTCTGTTGCTCCACCAGCCACCCAGTCCCACAGTGGGCCTTGCCTCATCTGTTTAATGATATTTTCACCTTTGGTCAGATAAGAGACCCCTGCTCCAAAAATTCTCCTACAGACAGGGCTTGGAGAATCCTGACCCCTCTCTGGCATGACCCTCTCCTCATCCAGGGTGGCTTGTGTGGTAGAGCCAGGGGAATGGAGAGGATGACCTCTGAAGCCTGAAGGCTCTTTGGGAAGCAGGACACAAACATCCTGAAGAGCCAGCCTTGAGTTGGCTGCACAAGAGACTCATATCATTCCATGTCAACATCTACCTCTCCAGGCTGCAGTGGGTGTACCTGATCACCGCCACCTCCAGCAGCACTGTTGCAATGGGGCAGATCTTACAGCTTCCACACCACCTCCCTCCAGTTCTTTGCAACCGAGGCTCCATCCTGCACTGATGGGCTGCCTAACGCATCAGCCTCAACAAGCATTTCCAGCACATTCTCAGCATTTCCTGCTCTGCTGGACACAAGCAGGGTGAGAAGGGGAGAGGAAGAAAGGGACTCTGGCCCAGTTCTAGACTTGGATTCTAGCGAGGAACACCAGATGCCTGTATTAAAAGGTAAAGGACCATGCAAGTGATTTGAATTTGTGTTTGGATTTGGTCAGAGGCTCTGGCCTCTCTGGGCCTCAGGACTTTTCCTAACCTTTAGGCTGCCCTGTTCCCTCATATCTCCTCACTCTTGTTCTTGGTAGCCTTCCCTACCCCCCATAGCCAGTTTTGTCCTAGAATGAATTACCACTGCTAGTGACCCACCACTAGTCCTGCCCTGGGGCCCTTGCCATCGCTCTTATCCCACCCTCGCCACCTGCACAGTCCCTTCCGTCCACCTGTGTGCACAGGTACCTGCAGACTGCACCATCTCCCTCCAAAGCCTGTGAGAAGACAGCCACGGGAACATCTAGTCCTTTCCAGGGGAGCTGGGAGGAGGTGGCAGTTGGTCACCTCCCTATACCTGAATCCACTGAGCATCCTCAGAGTCCCTTGGGCTGTGTCTCCCCATGGGGCACCTGGCCCCCATCCCCACAACCTGCTGGCCAGGCCCTGCTGCCTTCTCTGGGTGCTGCCCTGACAGCCCATTCCAACTAAGTTCTCAGTAGTTCCAGCTTGAAGCTCAGTGGACGCCTGTCTTGGGCGTGTAGTTCTGGAATTCTGTTCTCCTTCCAGGCTCCCCCTGCCCCCACACACACGCACACGCGCGCACACACACACACGCACACGCACACACACACACATACACACACACATACACACACACGCACACACACACACACGCACACACACACACATGCACACGCACACACACATATACACACACGCACACACACGCGCACACACACACACAGTGTGATCCTCTTAGACCCTATTTGGGCTGGGGCTTTGGATGGCCTCAGCCACATTTTCTCTTCTTTCCTGTTTTATTTTTTAAGAAACAGGTCTTGCTATATTGTCCAGGCTGGTCCCGAACTCCTGGGCTCAAGCAGTTCTCCTGCCTCAGCTCCAGGTTGCTGGGCTTACCGGTGTGAGCCAGTGCAACTGCTCAACTGCATTTTCTTGCTATGCTTGTAGAATACCTCCTGTTTCCCCAGGATCCAATTTGCTCCCTCCCTGCCTCTTCCAACTTACCCTCACTCCATCTCATCTGTAGCTCTCCTCACCCCAGCCCTGGTCCTCTTCTCTGCTCCCAGTCCCCCAGCCCAGGAGGGTCTGTTAGTATCAGAAATTGGCCAGAGCACATCCTCTCGTCCTCACTGTAGAGCTGCTCCCTGTGGAATCGCTGAGTCCCAACCTCCGCCATAGCTGCGGCTGGATAGCCCAGGCTGTGAGCCCTGGGCTGGGGCCAAGAGGGGTAGAGGTCACCTTCAGCCTTCCGACAATGACATCTTGTTACAGGAATGGCTTGAGGCTCCCAAATTCACATCCTTCCGTTTGTACAAACAGGCCGGGCAGCTGTACCTCTGAGCCACCTCCAGCCCATGGTTCATTGCCAGAAGATAATTCGCCCAGAGGTCATTGCCGCTTAAACAGCTGGCTTCATCTTTTCCTGTTTGGCCAGTTGTTCCGGGCTCCCTGGCTCTCCCTCCACCTGCTTCTATGATCCTCTCACACACAGCCGGCTGGGAGCCTCAGACTGGGCTCTTCTCCCTCCAGCTTAACTGGGCGACATCTTGGTCCTCCTGTTGTGCTGATGCCAGGCTGTTCTGGGAATAGGCTAGTCCCTCCACCTCGTCGCGACCTGCCTGGACACTGAGCCTCTACCATCAGGCTATCAATTGCAGGAAACTTTGCAAGCCCTGTCTCTGTCTAATCATACAGGATGGCTGGAAGCTCCCTTTGTGGAAGAATCAGTCCAATGGAGAAATTCTGAAATTCCAGTTTTACAAAGTTCTTCAAACTTACCTCAAGGATGGCACCAGCTGAAGCTCAGTTGCCCTGTCTCTTATGCACCAGTGCATCTGCCCCAGAAACTCTTATCTGGGGCTCAGTTTGCCCCCATGTGGTATAAGTCCCTCCAAATATTTCCACTTCTAGTTAGTCATCTTAATGTCACAATGAGAAATATTTCTGCATATTTCCTGCAAAGCGTCTCATTAAAGAAAGTATTAGTTTGATTCAGAAAATGCTATGCTGTTCCAGCTTCATTTTGGATCTATAGTTTTAGAAAGTATCCAACTTTGCTTCTAGTTTAAGCCTCTCTGTTAAAGAGTTAATGGAAAAAACCCACTATGGTATGAGGATGGGGGTGGGAATTAACTTTTGGGTCCCATTCTGTGCTTAACACACTGGTTCCCTCTATGTTTTGAGCCTGAAATGGAATCGTTCTTATGGAAGGCAAATGCTAGAAGAGCTTTCTTTGAGATTCTCATTACCCGTTTCCATCAGACCAGGCCATTAGATGGTTGCTTCTAGAAGGACCGTGCAGCCCTGAGTCTGCAGGGGGCAGACCAATCACAAAAACCAGAGTTGAGCTGGGGATTGGACTGGAGTTCATTGGGCAGGTTCAGTTCACATCCCGGTGCACAGGGTCCATGAAGGCAGAACAAGGCACAGGTGAGAGCCAGGAGGGCAAGCAGGGATCCACGTGTACACAGTCCCAGGGAGCGAGACAAGCAGAGAGGCCTGGAGCCAGGAAGCTCGGAAACAAGGATGCTAGCAGTGAGCTCACGGGTCAGAAGCTTCTGGCCCAAGGCTTTATGGAGGCCATGCCTGGGCTGAATGTTGGTGGCTGAGCAGCCAATAAACGGAACACAGATAGGACCAGGGCAGGGAATTCCAGACAGGAGGAACAGCCAGGGCAAAGGCAGGGAGGCTGGAGGCTTTGCTGTGTGAGGCTCTGTGCACACACAGGGAATGCTTCCCAGGCTGTAGAGACAGTGACTAGCTTCTGAGATCAGAGCAGGCTGGGCTGAGTAAAGGGAAGGGTGGAGGGAGCAGAGACCCACATTACAGCCCGTGGCCATGAACCCAGGACAAACCACGAGGGTGAAGGAGCAGGCAGGAGATGCTCCACCACTGCCGGCAAGGAGCGGGGGGTACTGCCTGGAGCATCACTGACTTACCCCATCTGCTGGCGAGGCCACAGAAGCTCAGCCCACAGGGCCACCATGGATGACCCTAAAAGTCGTGTCCTATGCAAGGGGAGCACAGAAGGCTGGCGCCCTGCACAGCTGGCAAGAGGCTGAGCGCAGGGCAGTGAGGGAGGCTCGGGTGCCTGGGGAGGGCTTCCTTTTTTTTTCTCCATCTTCAATCATTCCTCACCTCTCCTGACACCCTGTCCCTTGGGGGAGCACCTAACACCCCTGTATCCACCTGAACCATGTCAGCCCTAAGGTGCTGAATCCCTGCTATTGAGCCCAATGCTCATCCACCCATCCGTGCAGCCACTGTTCAGTGGGAAAAGTAGTCTGTAGCAGGTCCGAGCACAGGCTCTGCAGCCAGAATTCCTGGGTCCCATGCCTCACCCAGCCACGTATTTGCTGTATGACCTCAGGCAAGCTACTTAGCTTCTCCACGCACGTGTGCTCATCTAGAAAACGAGGCTGATGCTCGTGCCCACGTGGCGATGTGATGAGTAATGCTAGTACTCATCTCTGAGGGTGGATGAGAGAGATCACGCAAAGTGCTTGCAAGGGGGCCGGCATCTGGGAGCACTCATACATGTTGGCTGGCACTGTCATGGAGCACCACCGTGTGCCAGGCTCTGCTTAGTGCTCTTGGGCTGCTCCCATGAGTAAGGCTCTGACTCTGCCAAGGAAGGGTGCATTTTTTTCTTTTGAAAAAAGAAAGGGATGCTTTCTGCAGCTCCCACCCTGAAAACACTGCCTGCCCCTCTGCTCTTCTCCTACTAGGCTTGAGAAGCAAGGCCAGCACACCCTGAGTTGGGGTATTGCCTCCTAAGCCACTAGCCAGCAATTCTGGGGGGGCCTGAAGAGCATGCTGGGCTCTGCTGGTGCAGCATGGGCCCTCCTTGGTATGGTGAGCTGGGAGAAGCAGGATAGCATGGGGTCCAGTGATACTAACTGCATGGAAATAGAACTCCAAATTACAGGGCACCTGAGAATTTCTTACTGACTTTTGTTTAATAATTCAAAAAAACAACATCAAATCAAACTAAACAAGGCAAAACCTGTCTCTGGAGCTTTCTTCATGCTTCCGAGAGTCAACCTCTTACAGAGTCACGGCAGCACCCCCTCCCCAGCTCACTAAGGAAGCTGGAGGACTTCACAGCTGCTTCGGGAAACAGACTGTCCCCAGGGAACCCTTCAGAGATCTTGGGACCTGAGAGGATGTACCTGGACTCCTGGAATTCCCTCTCCAGCCTCCAGGTACCAGTGAGGATGTGAGCTGGGCAGTATGGGCTTCCCCAGTCCTTCCTGTGTCCAGGTGAGCAGCCTTCTGCCACAGAGCTGCCCTCCCAGGCAGGCACAGCATACAAGGCCATGCATGCTTCTGTCCACGTTCCGTTCCTGGCTCCTTGGGAGCTAGGTAACATTCCTCGGATCTTCCGTTTGTGCCTCCCATAGTGTATAGGGGCACATAAGCAAATCAAGTCCCAGCGTCAGCCTGAGAACCTGTCAATGTGTGACTCAGGGTTTCCCAACCTCGGCACTACCGACATTTGGGGCCTGATAATTCTCTGCTGCGGGGGACCGCCCCGTGCACTGTGGGACACTCCGCAGCATCCCTGGCCTCTACCCACTGTTAATACTCCTTCCCCCAGTGACGACAACAGCGAAAGTCTCCCGACATTGCCAAATGCCCCCTGAGGGCCAAATCCAGCCAGGTTGAGAACCGCTGATAGAAATTTAACTAAGGCAACGGTTCTATGGTACTCTCGGATCAGAAAAAGATGAAACTACTGCCCTCAGTGCGGGGCTGGCACGCTCCCGCCGGTTGCTGCTGTCTCCCAGGTGTGCGCTGTAAGAAAGTGCACGCCCACATCTTCATCAGGGGATGTTCACCAAGCATGCCTCTAGATTCAGCGCCACAGCAGGCCCTGTGGAGAAGCCAGAGGAAACCCAAGGTGTGGTCCCTGCGCCTTGGGTCACAGTCATTCTGGGGGGACAGTGGTAACACCTGAAACAAAAGCAACAGACACAGGGCAGTGGGGGAAGTTGTGCCATTCATCCAGTGGAGACCCACACCCAGGAATCATGCAGCCGGCATGGGGAGGGACACAGAGGCAGGAGCCCCGTCCAGCTGAGGAGAGAAGGGGCAAAGCAGAAAGTGCTGGTGTCAGGAGACAGCAGATGACAATGCTGCAGGCATTCGAGGGCAGGGAGTAGCCATTGCTGCTACCTGGCATGGCTTAGTGGAGCCATGACTGAGCTGAGCTGGGTGTTGAAGGACAGGAGGCACCAGCACTCCAGACAGCGGGGAAGGGGAGAGCACAGGTCTGAAGGCTAGATGCCTGGCCTGCGAGAAGGGAACCTCATACAGCAACACGAGGGATGCTTCTCTGCTTTGCAGGCAGCCAACATATGCCACAGGAGCCCTGAGATGATTCCGATGCATGGAGGGAGCCAGGAAACACTGGGTAAATGCAGGATAGCAGGGCAAAGGTGGATTTGTTGGCATCCATGGTGTCACATAGCTAAAGGCCCAACAGCCTGGCCCACTGCCCAGGAGCTCTAGCCAGCCTTAGTGCAGGATCCAGATGAGCAGGACTCTTGGCCTGCTTCCTGGGGCTGTCACACCAGGAACCATGACTCAGGGCCTCCCCGGCCCAGGTGAGTCACATACCTGCAGCCCTCCCGCTGTGGAAGCTGCTGCCTGGAGCCAGCACCTGGGGCCACCCAGTCTCAGTCCCTTGAAGGCCCAGGGCAGCCCCTTGCTCCCCTCCCAGGTGTCTTTACATGCTGGAGCCCCTCACTCGGGAGGCTGTCCCCACACCCCTCACCCCTGGCTAGCACTCGGCCCCCTCCTCCTCATCCCTCCAGCAGGTCGGTAGCCTGTGTGATGCCTCTGACCCGACTTTGCAGCACTGGCAGGTGCTAACAGCCTGCCATTAAACTTAAGCGGTGAGGTTGTCTCTCCCTTCCCATCCTCCCTGTTCCCCACCCTGTCTTGAAGAGCAACCAGGGTGGGGACTCCCAGGGGAGCAGCGTGACACTGCCACCTCTTCAGGACTATCTTCTGGGCCTGCCTGCCAGCCCATGGTGGTAATAGAAGGAAGGTGGTGAGATGCCAGGATGCAGCCCTCCCTGCTACCAGCAGCCTGGGTCTTCCTGTTCAGTTACAGACGCTGCATCACCTCACTCCCTCTAGGTTCTGGACGGCAGCAGGGAGCCGGCCTGTGCACCACAGTGGGCGGGGAGGGCAGTTTGGAGCCAGCAGGAAAGGCACCCATGTCAGAGAGGAGCTGTGGGGGCCGGCAGTGCGGGGGTCTGGGAGAGCCCCTGGGTGCGGGTGGAGGCAGCCACACTCTGTCTGATGGGCCAGGCGGCCCAGGAGGGTGAGTGCTGGGCTGCACCAACCGCACCTGCCACTGGCTGAAAAGGACCGCACCCCTCATGCTGTGGGACCTCGAGTTCAGGGAAGTCAGGAGGCAGGGCAGACCACTGAAGCATGTCCCTCCACCACTCCCCTGTTGGGTGCCCATCCACTTGGGGCTGGCCGAGCTGGCAATACCGCCATCCTCTCCATCTGCTGATAGGACAGGGAGGGTCAGCCACAGGCAGGTCCACCGTGGATGGCCCTAAAGGTTGCGTCCTATGGGAGGGGACCAGAGAAGGCTGGAATGCAGGCCACTGGACTCTTGCTGGGCCACATTTTTATCTTTAGAGCACATTTTTCTAATTTACGCCAAGGCACTAGCAGCTACCCGACTAGAGTCAGCAGGTGGTGGAGACTGGACCCAAGGCCAGTTCATGGGCATCTCTGCCAGCTTCCCTTGGCATTCAGGCCCTACTTCTCAGGGGCTCCCCCAGCAGAGGAACCATCCACAAACCCTCTTGTCAGCCTCCTGCCTCAGCTTCCCGTGGATACCACTCAGTACCACCCACAGACCCAGGCAAGCACGGCCTTTGCCTGGGCCCCACTCAGCCCTCCTTCCTCCACACCTCTCCCCATGGAGTGGAAAGTCTGTGGGGATGAGAGAATGTCCCTTTGTGGAACCTGGTCCCTCCTCCCACTTTTAGACCTCCTCCCAGGAGCCCAGGAGCTTGGAATCCTCTGTCCGTTCAGCCCATGCATGCGGCGTCTGCACAGGTGGCCCTGGAGCTGACAGGACCCCTGGGACATGCCATCTCTCCTGTACCCACACCGCACCACACCCAGCCCTCTCCACATGCTCGGCCAAGGGGTGTCTCACCCTGGGGGAGGGCGGACAGGAGGCCCTTCCTGGTGCAGCATAGAGCCTGGGGTAGAAAAGGAGTGAGGTAGGGACCTGTTTCATAGGCTTTGCCTCAGGTCCTCAAGTGATGGGGGCAGGCCTGACACCATTATTCTGAGACGGGGAACTCCCCCGCTATCCCCATTGTTGGCCAGCTCCAATGCTGGGAGACAACAAATACAGGGCAGTAAGCTTGCGGGAGGGAGGCGAGTAACTCACTTCATTTGAAAGGTAGCCTTGTTCTTGGGCCGAGGCCCTTTCCCTGTATGAAGAAATGTCCCCTCTCCTTGTGTTCCTTAAGCCCTGCTCATACCAGGCTCCTTGCCGAATGGTGCAGGAGGTAATTGGATAAGACCCATGGGCCCCGCATTGGCCTTGCCTCTGAAACTGGCAACAGCCCCAGTCCCTCCTAAGGAGCCCCCACCCCCAGCTGTCTCCCTCCAGCCCATGCTCCTTTCCCTGCTGGGTGAGCCCTAGAGCCTCAGGTGTCACCCATAGCCTGGGCCTTCCCTGGAACCCAGACATCCCAGTGACTATGGGCAGCTGCTCTGCTGTAGCAAAATGGGTGGGCAGTGCCTGGGGGCAGCTAGGGGAGAGGTGCTCATGAGTGGGGCTGAACTTCCCCAGGGCAAGGCCAGTTTCCATCAACAGTCCTCCCCCGTCTTCTCTCCTCCCTTCTCTTCCCTTGTTCCTGCCCCGTGCTCCTTGGCTGCCCGTACTTATCTGGCTTCATCCCCCTCTCCCTGCCCCTCCTCCAGCCCAAGTAGGTCTGACATGCATTTCAGACCTGTTGGCTGCTGCGAGAACACACCAGGGTCAGGGCGGAGCAGGAGCCTCCCTGACAGTGGAAAGCCAGGTGGGAGTGAGGAGGGTCACACCTTCCCCGCGTGTGTGCATGGCCAGGAAGCCAGGCAGTGGCTGCGGCAGGGCCATAAGGCAAGAAGGTCAACCCCAAGCCTGGGGGCGGCCAGGCAGCTTTGAGGGGAACCGAGAACCCCTGCGGGGCCATGCAGGACAGGGAATGGGCATCGGGGCGAGAAGAGGACACACGAGTCACCTTTCTGATCTCTGCCTTTGCTTTTTCCTGAGCCTTGGCTGCTGCTGCCCAGCCTGGCCCCTATACTCCAGCCATGTGGGTGCACTCTGCTCCCTGAACACAAGTGCCCCACGCTTTCCGCAGGCTCCAGGCTTTGTACGTGCTCTCCCCTCTGCCTGGAATGCACTTCCCTCTTTCTTCATTTGGCAAACGCCTGCTCATCCTTAGAGATGCCCCTCAGGTGTCACTGCCTCCAGGAAGCCTTCTCTGACTGCCCTCCCCGCCAGGAGCCTCCCATCATTTCTAGGGCTTAACCCGTAGTTACACTGAGCAATTACATTGATTGTAACCACTCGCCTATCCCCCCAACCATTAATAACTTTGAGGACGATAGTTGTCTTACGCTGCTTGGCACCTGGCATACAGCAGGTATTTATACATATTGGATGGGTGGGTGGATTACTGAATTGCTGCCAGTCCAATGAGGAAAGGGATGAGTGGGAAACTCGCTGCCAGCAGCCGGCAAGGCTGGGACGTCCAGAGCTGCTGGCGAGAGAAGGAAGATGGCACAGGTGATGGGGGTCCCAAGCAGCTATCTCTGCCACCACCCCCACATTGGGCAAACATCGGCCTTAGGCGTGTCCTGATCCCTGGTGGCGACCCTCTTCTCTCCTTGCTCCTGGTATTTCTGCCTGTCGCCTATCACCTGGCTGAGCTCGTGGCGGGAGTCCTGGCCCATGTGTTTACCAGAGGCTGAGTGGACGCTTCCTCCTCCTCCATTGTCTGTCCGTGCCCCGATGAAGCAACGCAGGGGGAGAAGGGGGATACATTGTGATGAGGGAAACTGAGGCAGGCACAGGGGTGGTCCCGTTTTCCACCCTGGCAATCCGCCACACATCTGGATCCCAGGTGCTGGCCCCGGCTCCAGCAATTCCCTGATTCCACTGATGCTGATGTCTTCCGCATGGGAGGTGGAGAGGGGGGTCTCCCGTGGGAGGGATAGGTCATCCCTCTCCCCTCTCAAGGATGGTCTAGAGGATGAATCCATCTGCCAGAGGCATCCAAGAAGAAAGGC
The DNA here is from genome assembly GCF_007565055.1 of Rhinopithecus roxellana. Lineage (NCBI taxonomy): Eukaryota > Metazoa > Chordata > Mammalia > Primates > Cercopithecidae > Rhinopithecus > Rhinopithecus roxellana. Next base: position 5,929,962 of record NC_044558.1, read on the forward strand.
CTGGGCCAGGATCACATGGAAGACTCTGAAGACAGGACCAGGTCTTGCCTGCCTGGACTGAACAGGGACGTCGTGACCAGTCCCATCCGCCCCACCTTGCTGCCCTCTGAATCCAGAGTTTGAGGCCATGACCAGGGTAACGTTCAGCTGGTAGAGACAGCACCACCCTGCTGGCTGTTTAAGCCGTGCTGGAATGGTGCTCACAGGGTAAAAATTGTAAGTATTTTGAATATCGCCTCTTAATCAAAATTAAGATCAACGGACATTTCAAAGTTTCTGGGGTCTAGCCTCACCTCCGCCTCCTGCCAGCTTTTGGCTGCCACCCTTTGCCTGAGCCTCCCAGCCTCCCTCAGTTCTGCCCATCACACCTGCGCCCTGTGTCAAGGCCCAGCTTCTGTAACCTCCTCTTTATGGGCATCTTCCGTCGTTTCCCACTGATACTCATTGCACCATCCACACGCCACAGTGCTCTAGAGTCAGCTGGGGAGGCCGGAGAGCAGGCCTGTGTGGCGGGTAAGGGTGGGGTGGTCCTGCTGATGCCATCTTATCACTCCTCAGCTGAGTGATGAACCGAAGCAGCACTTGAGCCAGACTCTGACCGAAAACTACGGGCAGGCTGGAGCCACGCAGATCCCCACCTCAGTAGACCGGCTGCAACAACAGGAGGTACACCATGCCCTATGGCCTTGAAGGCCAAGCAGACACAGGTTCAAATCCTGACTCTCTTCTTTCCTGTCTGTGTGGCCCTGGGCAAGTTGCTTACCCTCTCTGAGCCTCAGTTGTCACATCCCTAAAATGAAGCCTCTTTAGGGTATGTGAGTATTAAATTCCGCCACATCTGTAAAGTCCTTACCACCGTGAGAAGTGCCTGCTGAAGGCTGGTTCCTCTCCCTCTCTCTCCTCGACTCCCTCCTCCAAACCCACCCCTGCTGTCTTCCCGTTCTGGGTCCTGGTGGGCAGGAAGCTGGCAGTACCAGGAGAACTCCATCTCCTGCCAGGATCTGGGCCAGGAAGCCTCTCTCTGGGTTTCTTCTATCTGTGGGGCTGCCTTCCTTCTTCCCTGGGGAGCGGGGAGCTGAAGCCCCGTAAGAGGGAGTGTTACCCGGCAGGGGTATTTCAGCTAAGCCACCAACAGAGCTCCCCAGTTGTGAGCCAGCAGGCAGAAAGCTGAGGGACAGAAAGGTGGTCTCCTTTCCAAGAAGAGACGTGACAGATCCCTCCAGCGAGGCCCACCATCCTGCCAGACGTAGGGGGCGGGCGGTGGACCTCAGAGCTGTGCTGTCCAATACGGCAGCCGCCACCCACATGTGGCTATTTACAGTTAAATTAAACAAAATCCAGTTCCTTCTCACACCAACCACATTTCAGGCGCTCAGGAGCCCCAGATGGTGATTGAACGCCGAGCTGGGCAGCACAGATGCAGGACGCTGCCTCCATCGCGGAAAGTTCTCCTGGACGGCACTGTTCCAGATCCTGATGGGTTCGTGTCAGAAAATCCAAGGCTGCTCTACCTACCTGCTCTGGTCCCCCTCTCTCTGCCACCCCACTCCCCACCCTCATCCCCTGGGCCTGGGGCCTTGGTCTTGGCCCGGGGAATGTCAGGCAAGCAGAGGACATAGATGTCATGAGCTCCAAGATCCAGGGCATCATGGCTCAGGGGGGAAGCCCTCACCCCATCTCCCCGAGACGCAGGCTCAGCTCCCAGTTGGTGGAGGGGTCTCTTTTCTGAAATCGTGGCCTAGGGCACACGTGTACACACAGGTGCACACCCACAGGCACACGCATACCCCACAGACTTAGCCCAGGACTGGGATGGAGCAGCACACACTGCTGGTCAGCCCTGTGCAAGACTGAGTATGCTCTCACTGGGCTGTGCCTGTGAGGACCTGTGTGAGACAAGAATAGGACAGAATCCCCGCCCTCGGGCTCACTCAGAAAGCCAGACACACAGCAGGCAACGTGCAGGCAGTGCGAGGCTGGGGCACCCCCGGAACAGACCGCAGGGGAGGTGGGGAGGACTCCGTGGGGCAGGGGCAGGGTTTGCTTAGGTGGAGAGAGGGTGGGAGTGGCATGAGGAAAGGTACAGCTAAGAGCAAAGGCCGTGTCACCCACCAAGACCTGCAGGGCACTGGTGCAGGCAGACGCAGGCCCTCACACAGGCCAGGAACAGTTAGAACCCCAACTTGCATCTCAGGCAGGACACTGAGCCCTAAGAAAGCAGTGGCTGCAGAGCCAGGGCCAGCATCGGGCCCTCCAGCAGCACCCCATGCATGTAAATGACACAGGCACATGCACCTGTACTCACAAAAGTGTCTCTCATTAACTGTGGATGCTGCGCCAGGCTCTATTCTAATTGCTTTCCATGAATCACCTCTTTCAGTCCTCACAACGGCCCAGGGTACAGGTCTTTTATTGGCCCCATTTTACATGTAAGTGGCCCAGCAGTCGTGCGGCACCAGCACACACAGAGACAGAGGCACAGGGATGTGCGAGGCTGCGAGACTCCCTGTCCTCGCTGTGCCAGTCCCTGCGCTATCTGCCGCCGTTATGTTCAGCCAGGACACCCGGCACACCCGTCCATCCCTGTGGACGTTTCCTAGCCCTGGACGGAGGATTAACCCCTTCCTTCTCTGGAGTTCACACACAAACTTCCATTGTCTTCTACGAAACTACAGTAAATGCTACACTACTTCAGGGCAGGACTGGTGCCTGACTCATGTTTGTTCACTCCAGGAACATGGCAAACCTAGCAAAGCCCTGTTCGCTGAACTAATGAACCAATACCACTCCGCCCGTCCAGCCCCAAACCCACACCAGATACGGCCTCCCAGCTGCTGTGTTCTGTGGCCTGTGTAGGGACTTGGAATCTCAGTGCCCCGACTCAGGAGGGCAGGAAGTGGCCCAAGTCCGCTGTCTTTGAATTGCTTTCTACCCTGGCTGGCACTTCCCTGCCCTGGAGTGGTGCCGACGACCCCCGGCCTCACTCAGTACTCACACCGGCCCCTCTGGCCAACACTGACCTGCCTGTGCCATGGACTCTGGGACACTCTTTGTGCCCCTGCATGTCTGGGGCTCTGAGGTTTCACCTGGGAACCTCTGGCAAGGCTGGTCCCTGTCCCTGTGTCCTGCCTCTTGGATGACCAGGGCCTCCTTGCCTCTTGTGGCTTGTCACCACCCTGTGTTCTGCCAGGCAGCGGTACACAGCCCCACTCTCTGGGGACCCCGCCCTCATCCATCTTGCCCACCTCACAGACCTACCCTGCCCTCAGGACACCCTGCATAATCTCCTTAAAGGACCTATCTGCAGGTGGCAGATAGGAGTCCTGCGGGCAGTGCTGGCCCCCAGGGACAGCTCTCTGCTCAAACAGGGAAGGGAGAAATCACAGGGAGAGCAAAGAAGGTTTGGTGAGTATTTGAACCCTGTGTCCTCGGCCCTGGAACCCCACACAGCCTTCTCACCTCCAGCCTCTGCCTCCCCCTGCAGTTCAAGTGCTGCACAGTACGTACCTGCTGTCGTGGGAGGTGAGAGCCGCCAGTGCCCGCCAGCTGCTGCAAGGCGGTGGTGGCACTCTGCAGCCAGCCGGCCCACCCCTCCTACGTCTGCTAGGGGGAGGTGAGCACCCCAGCCTGGCCTCCAGGAGCCCCCAAAGGGCTGCAGTCAGGCAGACGGGTGTGGGAAAAGCCAAGCACACATGATCCTTGACCACAAGCTCACCGTGCCAGGCCCTGCAGAGGCTCTACAAAGCCCTGGGAAAAGCAGCTCCTCCTGGCAGAGTCCAGGGCACTGTGGCATGCCCCTGGGGCTGCCCATGAGACCTATAAGCCACTCAAGGCCAGGTCCAGCCCATGAGTCCTCTGGTCCACCCTCTGCCTCTGCCCTATGCACCAGGACGGCCAGCCCTTCCTCCCCACCTGTGCCTGTTTCTGGGCCAAAGCCATGACACCTGCCCTTCCCTTCCAGGGAGGTTGCCTCACCAAGCTACCTGCTACTCATGGGGGCGGTGGGCATCGGGGTGGCCTGCCTGCAGGTGAGTTGCAGTTGACAGATTAGGAGGAAGGTATGTGGAAGGGCTCTGAACCCGTCTCCAGTGGCAGCAATCTCCAGTAAATGGACTGACATGTCCATGCCCTGCCCTGCTCTCTTCTCTCCCCTTCCCTTTGCAACCAAGGCTGAATCCGACAGTCAGTCTCTTCCCCAAAGAACACGAAGGAAGATGCCTGAGGGACAACCTGAACTTGTCAGGAACAGGGGCCTGGGAGGAGTGGGCTCAGGTATGCGCATGCACCTCGAGGGTGTGCATGTGGGGGTCAGTGTGCAAGCCTGCCGTGGCGTGTGTGGGTCTGTGGGGTCCACATGCTCCCGGGTCTATGTGGGTGGGGTGGTATACACTATGTGTGTTTAGGGTGCTTGTGCATGTGTGAGTGTCAACATATCTGCATTCATTCCTCTGTGTGTGTATGTGTGTACCATCAGCCCTTCATATGCATGGGTTCTGTATCCTTGAATTCAACCAACATGGAACAAAAATACTCACAAAAAATGGTTATGTCTGCACTGAACATCCTTGTCATTATCCCCTAAACAATACAACGTGACAACTATTCACATAGCATGTGGATTGTATCAGGTATTACAAGTAACCTAGAGATGATTTAAAGAATATGGGAGGATGCGCAGAGGTTATATGCAAATACTGCACCCTCTTATATCAGGGACTTGAGTATCAGTGGATTTTGGAATCCAGAATGACTGTATATATGTGTGTGTGTGTGTGTGTGTGTGTGCACGCACATTCTCCTATGTACATCCAGCACTCTCACTGAGGATAAGCAATGCCCTTGACTCCCATTTCTCCCCTTCCACCCAGTCCCCCAGCTGCCACCCAGGAAGTCAAGGTCACTCTGTCAGGCTGCTGTAGTCAAGGGTCCAAGGGAGGGAAGCCAGGAGCAAATACTCAGAGGCAAGAGCCCCCGCAGGTATAGGCTGTCCTTCTAGAAGGGGTCCAGCAGTCCTGCTGTCCTGCCCAGCCCTTCCCAGTCCAGGGCTACAAGCACCGTCTGGGGAAGAGGAAGAGTAGCGCTTAGGCCTCAGAAGACCGGAGTCCAGTCCTGGCTTTGCTCCTGTGTGACCTCGAGCTACTTAACTTCCCTATCCCTCAACCCTTCATCTGCAAAATGTGGATAATTTCTTCAACCTCCTAAGGTCTAAATAAGAATGAGGTGATGCCTGTGACCCACTTACAGCACCTGGCACAAAGGAAAGCCTCCGTAAGCCTTTATCCAGTTGTCTGTAGACTTCAGAGGATTTCTGATACTTCCTCTCATTGGATCCACACAACAACCTGAGACCCAGGCCAGACAAGGAGTAGCGTTCTCCTCACTTTACAGAACAGAAAGTTGAGACCCAGAGAGGCAACTTGCCCAGGGTCTCAACCCCTGAATTGGCGCCCAGATCTCCCGGCATTGGCCCTTCGCTTTTGCAAACTCCCTACCCCAACTCAGAGGTCTGTGGGAAAGAGAAGGAGGGGACGGTGGCCTTGGCTGGCTTGGAGAGCCTTCCAGCATAGGGTCCTTTCAGATGATGGTGCCAGCTACCCACATGGTCTGTGGGCCTGGAGGGTCCAGCCACAGCCTAACACACTGGCAGGAGAGTCTCTAGCCTTTGGAGGGACGCTCGCCTTGGTTCTGCCACCTGCAAGTTGTGTGACCTGGGGCCAGCTATTTCATCTCTGAGCCTCAGTCCCTGGTTTGTGAACTGAGGCTGACTGGACCTCATCTGGTAGCTGCTGATGGGAATTAGCAGCACACATGTAAGTGTCTGGCTCATTGCTGAGCGGATAGCAGGTGCCCGACACATGACACCATCATTTGTATTCTCTCTGCAAGGGCACATTGTCTCTCAAAAAAAGCCCTAGTTGCTCCCTGGCCAGACCAGCCTGCTCCCCTTCATCCTCACTCACCTGCAGGGCCAGGGAGCGCAGATGGAGTTAGCATTGCCCCTGTTTTGCACCTCCCCGGGGCAAGTCTTCTGTCTCATGTGCTGAACCGCAGAGGAGTCACCACTGGGAACTGCGGCAGGGCTGCTCTGTGACACTGCACCAGAAACCTGTGACTCCCAGTGCAGAGGAGGCCTACTCTGTATGGACCCCCACCACACCTGGGCCGTTCTGTCTATTTCTTCATGACCTCTCCGGCCCTGAAAGCCCATAGAAGCTGCCTGATGAGGGCAGTGAGGCTGAGGGTAGGCAGTAGGGCTGCAGATGCCCTGAGCCTAAGGTCAAGGTGGATGGAGCTGCTGTGTAAGTCTGATGCCGAGGAGAACAGGTCGTTGGGCAGTGGACGCTTTCCCCCCACTCACAACCCCCACCATGCAGTCTCTGTTCCTCCATGGTCACTGTGGAATGGCTCCTGGTGGCGCTCAACCCCTTGCCCTGTTTTCCCGGCTGCAGTCCACTGAGCCAGCCCTCCAGCGGCCAAGTCTCAGGTTAGAGCTCCCTCCGGCGGCCGATGCTGGGCACTACACTGCCCAAGTCCCAGGTGGGCCGAAGCCTTGAGAAAGGGCTCCTAGTCATCCTCGCCAGCAGGCAGACACCAGGCACCCACCTCCCCGACATACCCAGCCTGGTACTTCGAAGACCAGTAGCCTTGAGCTACACTTGGGGTTTCCAATCCAGTTTCAAAACCGTCTAGCTCATCTTTCAGGAAACTTCCAGGGTTAACATTCTGATTTTTCAGTAAGATTCTCACCTCTGTGACCAGTTAGTTACCTTGAGACTGATGTCCTGCACCATCCTGGAGTGTTGGGATCTGCAGGTCGTGGAAAGGAAAACCGAACAACCACTTTGGAATGGCTTCCTGGAACCTCCCCGGCCCTTCCTTCGTGTTCTCTGATGACAGCCAGGTGCTGACTCAGAAACCTCATAAGAAGCAGAAGGCATGACGGCTTCCCTGTTAAAAATGTCCCACGTGTGGCCGAGTGCCACACCCAGGCGGCTGCCGAACAAAAGCACCAGACACCATGCAGCTGGGCCCCAGAGCCCGGCCCGACCCGGTCTGCCTTCTCCAGCACCTTGCAGGAATTTGTCCTGTCTTGTCTGTGCTCGCCACCTGCTGGCTGCCTGGAGCCATCCATGCTGGTTTCTCCACGTCTTCTGTCAGGAGGGAGATGCTGATGCTTATTCAGGGATCCGGTGGGTCAGTATCCTGTGCCCTCCGCACCATTCAGGGTAGGGGTGTGCGCGTGTGTGCACACACATTGATGACAGCATCCTGTACACCTCTGCATGATTCCAGGTGGGGACGTGCACGTGTGTGTGCGCCTGTGGACCCACATTGATGACAGTCTGGCCCACACACCTCCACCCTTATTGGACCTCTCCTGGGAGCACCCTGGGGACACACATCTCATGCAGAAGTGTGTCTGCTGGGAGCCTAGCTCCTGTCCTCCCCCAGCATGAGATGTACACGTGGATTTTGCTTACAGCACAAATCTGTGCTGGCCTAACAGCTCCCTTCTGTCTCCCCCTTAGCATGGATCAGAAAGATCCAGAAAGTGCACAGGAAAAATCATCAGCCCATGAGGTGGGGACAGGGGAAGAGGGCGCGCTGCATGACACCTGCATGGGTGGAAGGGCTGTGACAGCTGCTTGCTTAAGCTAGTGGGACACGAAATAACCCCCTAAGCCATGTTTCAGCTGTGACCCTGAGGCCCTTAGGTGGATTAACACTGGCCCCAGCACCGAGTCTCCAAGCTGAAGGCGGTGGTCACACTCCCCGCTGCCCTCCAGGTTGGGAGGGATGGAGAGGAGAGAGGAGGGGAAGAAGTTACCTTCTTCGCCAGCCTTGCTGAGAGACAAGTGGGTACAGCCCACAGGCACCTCCACCAGCCTGCCCTCTACATCCAGATTCATAAGGCCAGGGCAGCAGCAGCTGCTGGAAACACTGGGGAAAGTCGGGGTGTTGTTTCTATACTTAGGGGAATCCACCTTCACCCCAGGTGGCACGGGACAGTCACGGGGCTGCTCTTGCCCAGTGCCCCTCTCCTGCAGACAGAGTCGAGACCCGACAACAGGTCATCATTATCAGGATCACGATGACATTACCTCAATGCATCCTTGAGTGGGAGGGAGGAGAGGAAGAGGAAAAAGACAGGGGAGAACCCATGCAGAGCAAGGGGGGAGAATAAAGGTCCTCTGTTTTAGAAATGGAGAGTGAGATAGGGCTAGGAGCGACCTTCCCAAGCCTGCGCATGCTTTGGGCAGGATGCTCCAGCCCCTTCCTGTTCAGCTCCTGGTTGCCGACACCGGGGCTGGCAGGCAGGACTCCTGGGGCAGGGCTTGGCACTGCATTCTGTGCTCATTGTCAGAGCTGGTGACAGCTCCAGGGGCTCCTCCCAGAGTCTCCGTTTCCCCCTATGGCTCTTGCACACCTCAGAGCATCCATAATGGACCTGAGTTTTGTTCTGGAGTCTGAGGGCAGCAAAATACAGGCAGTTTCCCAGAGAAAAAGGCTGCTTCAGACAGCTGTGAGGAGGGAGCAGAAATACCCACTCGGGATCTCATTAAATTAGGCCATCTCTGGAGCAGCCCTAGGACCACAGACCAACAGCATTGACTGGGAGCTTGTTAGGAACGAAGACCCTTAGGCCCCCACCCAGGCCTGCAAAACTGTAATAAGGGGGTCCCCAGGTGGTTTATGTCCATTAAAGTGTGCAACGCCCTGCTCTTGGACAGCAGTTCTCAGAGTGTGGTTCCCCCACACACACGGGCATCACCTGGGAGCTTGTTAGAAGTGCGAAACCACAGGCCCCCCCGCAAACTAAGCGGGAAGCTGCCCTTTTTCCAGGCCTCAGGGGACTCCGTGTGCACTGGGCGTGAGCAGCACTGCTCCAGGGCCCTGAGAGCCGACAGCCTTGGCGAGTTCTGCTCTCTGCTCCTTCGCCCGCTCCACCTGGCAGGTCTGCAGGATCGTTCTCCCCTGCTGCTCGCACCAAGGCTCCAGTGACATTTTTACTCATGGTCAACTGCGTCCCCTTCCAACTGCCCTTCAGAAGGACGGATGCCACATCCACCTGCCAGGCCTGCAACATTAGCACGAGCTCCACCAGGGCCACAGATGCCCCCTCCTCTGTGTCCAGCCCCTGCAAATGCACCAAGTGCCTTAGACCACAGCTCCCCACCTAGGCAGGGACCCCCAGCCCCCTCCCCTCCATTTCTGAGCCCTCACAGCCAGAGCCTGGGCAGGAGAAGGACCCTCACCAGGCACGCGGGTGCCAGGGACTACAGGAAGGTGACAGTTGGGCTCTCTGCTCCCTCCCAGCTCCCGAACCTGGGACAAAGGGCTGAAAACCCAGGTGCCCTGGGACGCCTGCATTAGGGTCAGGATCCCCACCGGTGCTCAGAAGCCCTCGCCTTGCTGTCCCCTCTGGGAAATGCACGGGGTGGGACAGTCAGGGGTGGCTCTTCCCCTAGATGACCTAGCTCGCCCTTTGACCTGCCCACTCCCCACACTGCCTCACCTGGAAAGCCGTGTCTTGCTGGCCTCACTCCTTCCTGCAGGGCCTGGAGTGGGGAGAGCAGAGGCAGGGCAGCCACAGGTGGGGTGGAGCTGCCAGGGCAGGGATGTGGGGTGTGTTGGCCACACTAGCACATGCTGCACCGAGAGCGGAGCCCTGCACCCTGCCTAGCGGCTTTCCCAGGAGAAATCCCTCTGGGAGACCCTGGCCCCAAGCCCCGGCCTCTAGTAATATGCCCCTCGGGGGTGTCCTGGTCTGGGGCCCGATTCTCAGGAATGCCAGTGGGTTTTCTGTTTTTGTTTCTGAGGCAGGGTCTTGCTGTGTCACCCAGGCTGGAGGGTAGTGGCATGACCATGGCTCACTGCAGCCTTGACCTCCCAGGCTCAAGCGATCCTCCCGGGTCAGCCGCTGACCAGCTGGGATGATAGGCACACACGACCACACCTGGCTAATTTTTTAACTTTTTGTCGAGATGGGGTCTCCCTATGTTGTCCAGGCTGACCTCAAACCCCTGGGCTCAAGCTGTCCTCCCACCCTGGCCTCCTATAGGGCTGGGGTTATAGATGTGAACCACTTCTCCCAGCCGAGGAATGCCTGGTTTTAAAACTATCTTCAGCTCTTAATGTTGGTGGGTGTAAAAATCACAGGCCCTGGCCGGGCGCAGTGGCTCAAGCCTGTCATCCCAGCACTTTGGGAGGCCGAGACAGGCGGATCACGAGGTCAGGAGATCGAGACCATCCTGGCTAACATGGTGAAACCCCGTCTCTATTAAAAAAAATACAAAAAAAAACTAGCCGGGCGAGGTGGTGGGCGCCTGTAGTCCCAGCTACTTGGGAGGCTGAGGCAGGAGAATGGCGTAAACCAGGGAGGCAGAGCTTGCAGTGAGCTGAGATCCGGCCACTGCACCCCAGCCCAGGCGACAGAGCAAGACTCCGTCTCAAAAAAAAAAAAAAAAAAAAAAAATCCCAGGCCCTGCAGAGTTGGAGGCTGAGGAGGGGCAGCTCTGAATCCAGGGGACTCGCCCGAACCTCACGTTTCCTGGGGCTCCCTCTCCCCAACCCTGTGGCCACCACCGTGCTGCTTCCGGACAGCCTCGCTCTGCTTCCCTTTTCCACCCATCCCAGGCTGGATAGAGCCCGTCCTTTGGTCTGCTCTTGCATCTCTCTTGAATTAGGCAGGGAGTTTTCAGGAAGAACTTTCCCAAATACTAAGGGAGAATAGAGAGGAAATTCTAGGAAATACAGAGTATTCATGCTGGCAGTCTCACGAAGGATAGGTATCAACTTGTGCGACAGCCATAGGGAACCCCCAGATGGCTATCACCAGTGGGCACCTTGAGCCTCACACAGGAACCCCACGCCTGGCCTCCATACCTCCCGGTCCTGCGCTTCTCCCCAGAGGGGGCCTCTTACCCGCTGACGCACAGCACCTTGCGATGCAAAGGCCGAGACTGGGAGAGGTCACACCTGGTCTCTCCACGTGTTCCAGCTCCCAGCCTGCTGAGCACAGCCCTTGCTGACCTGGGCTGGCCCTGCAGAGGGGTGTGCTTGCTCCCATACACAGGAGTGGCCTGAAGGCCCTCACTGCGGTCACAAACACAGCCCTAAACTGTCCAGAAACTACATCCTCAGAGAGGGAAGTGCCCACGTGGGCAGAGAGCAAGCCAGCCTCTTGGGGCAGATTGCCGCCTCTACTCTGAGGATTCTCCAGGGGCTATCAGGAGGCTGGGCTGGTTTATCTCCTCTGCCTAGAAGGGCCTGGAGTGGCCAATGTGAGCTCATTAAAAGGAAGACCAGTTTTCCCAGAAACGACTGCACCACGGCCCAGAGAAACAGTATGACGTGATTTTCCTTGCTGCCCTCCAAGCTGGGCTTCATGCAGATCATCAAAACCTGATCTCGACTCCCAGGAGCTCTGAAGGGCTGCCTATCAACCGACAAGACCTACAGAGTAAGGGCTGAGAAAGAGGGAGCGTGCTGGGCCAGGGTCTTATTCTTCCCGGTGGGGCACCAAGAGAGGCAGCAGTGGGTAGGAGGGCTGTGGCTTGACCTGTCTGCCCTGGCAGGGATGGGAGACAAAGATGGCAGCAGCTTTGTCACTGAGGGCAGGCCCAGGAGAGCCTGCTCCGTCGGCCCCAGCCCCATGTGTTGTGTTGGGCCAGCCTGACTGGGGGCAGGATTAGCTGTGATTCCTGCCCTGGGGGGATGTCCAGCCCAGATTTTCACTGGGGAGATTGGCTGGTCCAAGCTGCAGAAAGTGATAGGACAGCTCAGAGCTTCTTGGAAATACAACCTCCACATTCAGGCCAGCAGCCTGGGAGATGAGACAGGGTGGGAGGAAACAGGCCAAAGACAGGGCAGGTTCTGTCTGGGAATGCACAACAGCTAGAGTCCAAAGCCCAGGATGCAGCCCCAGCTGCGTGTAACCCTCCTGCTGCCCAGGGTGGACATGGATGCCCAGGGCAGGTCCTCCCGAGCCCTTGCTTGGAGGCCAGCAGTCTTGAGTTCCTTGGAGAGAGAGGACATGCCTATGTAAAGTCATCACCAGTGCTGTGTAGGCAAAAGGCTCCTGCCCACCAGGGCCCTGGCAGAGCAACAACAGGTGCTGGGATCCCACATAGCTCAGGCCAGCACGTCCTCACCCTGCACACGCCACGCCACCCTTCCCTAAGGGGCAGACACCAAGTGAGAAGGGTACGTCCCTGTGTCCCCCGGATGAAGGGTGTTGGTGGGAGGCAGGGAGTGAACAGGGATGAAACTTGGCCTTGTGGGAGGGGATGAAGTGTGTGTGCCCATTCTCCTCTTTCTCCCTCCCCACTCCCCAACAGTCTAGCCTCAACCCCAGGAGCCCTCCAGGCAGGGCCATCTGTGGGGTGTCCGGGGAATGCCTGGTGCTTACTGAGGGCCTGCTGTGCACTTAGAATGTATTACTTGCTGTCAGTACATTCGCTTGCAATTACTCCAATAAGAAGGTATTACCCCCATTTTACAGGTGAGGAAATTGAGGCTCAGCAGGGTTAAGAGGCTTGCTGGTCAGCAATAATGGCTGTTGTCTTGCCACCCCAGCCAGGTAGAAGGAAGCAAAGCTGAGCCGGGAGCCCCCATCCTCTGTGTCCCATAGTTCTCCATCTCTGTAACAAGTGCTCAGGCTGACATTCAGAAACAGTGTCCCTTGGGGGCACCATCCTATAGCAGCAGCTTCGGCACCCCCTGCCAGGTTGAACAGAATCCAGCATCTGGGCCAGGCACCAGCTGCCCTGCACATGTGTGTGGTGCAGAAGCTTGGCTTATTTCAGGCTGACAGCCGGGCCCCCGGTGCAGGAACTCAGACAGCAAGTGAGCCTGGCAACTTCAGGGGCCAATGTTGACCCCACAGTGAGAGCAGGGACCGGCCCTCAGCCCTCGGAGCCTTCACACAGGGTGTGGAATCTCATGCCCATGTCGAGATCACTGCGGGTTGGAGAAAACCTGAGGTCGTGCCCCCTGCCAGAGCCACCCTGGGCTGGGAGGGGACATCTGGGGGTGTGTTGACCACCTCCCCCTCAGGTGACGCCCCTCTCTGCCTTCTTTCTCCATGCCATACGAAGCGTCTGCTGCTGCCGGGGCTCTGGAGTGGACACGACTTTCTGTTTTGGGAAGTTCACCTTGTGCACAGCCAAAGGCCCTGAGAGCCAGAAGGTCCCAGTGTGGCCCTGAGGGGAGGGGGCCATGGTGTGTCAGTATGATGTTGCCCGGGACCCTCCAGCCCTGCAGCCAGCGTTAGTCTCAGAGTCTGCCACTCTGGCCCCCTCTTCAAGGTTTTCAGACAGGTGCAGTGAGGTGGGACAGTTACCGTCACCATCACCCACCCTAGGACCTGCCTTGAAGACATTCTCCATGTACTGGCCACTCCGGGCCTGAGGAAGGAAAGGGGGTTTGACTGGCTGCGGAGAAAACCAGTCTTTGGTACCGCTGCGGAGTGGTGCTTACGTCTGCTGAGAATGTCGTGATCAAGCATCTAAACCAGGAGTGATCAAACTCGAGTGGGCGTCAGCATCACCTGGGGTTGGGGGGATGCTTTTCCAAACAGATTGCTGCCCCCACCACCGGAGTTTCTAATCAGGGGAAGCAGAGCAAATAACTTGCATTTCTAACAAGTCCCCAGGGGCTGCTGCTGGTCCTGGAACCACACTGTAAGAACCACTGCTTTAGACCATATCCCAGGGACACTGCCACGACCCTCAGGGTTCAAAAGTCCCTCAGGCTGCCTAGATGCAACTGTCCTCCTACCTCCATCGTGGGGTCGGGGGTGAAGCATGCTGCTATGGTCGCTCACAGCCGAACAGGAAAGCCTCTGCACTGTGCATCTGTGCAGCACCTGCCCTGCCCTGGAGGGCTCTTGGATGGTCTGTGGCCTTGGCCAGGAGACCCAGTGGCTGGGTCCTTTCCTGGAAGGAGACAGGTTGCAGCCTGCTGTCCCACCACCTCCTATGTGCCCTAGGAGAGGCACAACAACATCCTTATTCCTCCCTTTTCCTATTTTTTTAAAGTTTTTTGTAGAAACGGGGTCTCCCTATGTTGCCCAGCCTAATCTCCAATTCCTGGGCTCAAGTGATCCTCCTGCCTCAGCCTCCCGAAGTGCTGGGGTTACAGGCATGAGCCACTGTGCCCTGCCTCCCTTTTCCTGTTTCAGCCCACGGCCCAGCCCATGCTCCCCGCCTCCCGTGGGCCTTGCCTCCTCCTGCTTATAAACCTGGGACTCCCCTTCCCCAGCCCGCCCTGTGCAAATGTGGCTAATCCTTCAGGCAGCCCAGTGTCAGCAAGGCCAGATGGGTTCCTGGAACCAGCTGGCCCATGGGTGTGGGTCATCGCAGTATTCTAGACAACGCCTTCACCTACTGCGTATAGAGAACCTGCTCTCATTGGAAACACATCCCTCCCCATAGCTGACCTCAGGGTAAGCCCAGCTTCACGTGCTAGGGGCATGATAATGAAAATAAAGGAATTGTATCTAGACTACCTCTGTTTATATTTTTCCCTCTACTGCAAGGAAACCCCAGCCATCAGTTCACCAAATGTATGGTGACATCCTGAAGCCACCATGTTAGCTGTGGCTTCCCTGTGAGTAAACCCGCTGGCCACATGGTGTAGGGTCTGCTTACCCGTCTGTCAGCTGTAGTCATGATTTGTTTGAATTGACCTCTCCCACGCACAAGTGTCATGAGCTCCTGGCTGTCAGCGAGAGCCGGGCTCAAACACATGTACTTGAATTGCATTCCTCGTAAAGCTTTCTGCCTCTGGTCAGTCCGTATCTTCACACCATTTACCAGGCTGTTAAGGAATCTGCAGTGAGCCTGTCCCCACTTCACCACATGGCCCTCTGCCTGGCTGCAGCAGAGGCAAAGTGTGGGGAGAGGTCACAAGTCAGGGCTCCCCCTGGCTGAGACACACACTCCCTACTGCCACCTGGACCCCCAGACTCCCTCACTCCACAATGACAGGGTTTCTCCACCTTGAACCAGCTGGTTTGTGCTCATCCCCAAATCCAGGCTTGGACACCTTTTCCTCAATGCGAAAAGAGGAATCTTTACTGAGCCATCAGGCTGCCCAGCGCAGAGCTAAAAAGAAGTACGCTTTCCCTTCTATGACATGGGACACTCATTCTCTCTCATTCACGCTTCTGTCTAGAAATCTTGCTTGAGGTAGAGTGGGGAGCCTGAAGAGTACCCGGGTAAGCTGGGCTCGGGGGATCCCCAGACAGAGGGGTGGTGGTGGCCTGGGAGGCAGCTGAGAATGGAACCACACACCTGGTGTGGTGTGAACCCGACGCGGCCTGGCCACATGCTGTGTGAGCAGGTGGATCCACCTGAGGAGGTCCGGTGGGGACCCACTTGGCACGAGAGCTCCAGCCCTGCCCTGCTCTCCTGTGTCTTCAGGACCTCCTTGGCCAATGTTCAGTTGTTCACCGAACGGTCACCGCAGCAGCAGCTCTGTCTGGATGTTGAACAGGGGAAGGAAGCCAGCCCAGGGCACGCTCACGGTCATCTGTCCCGTTGGACCTGGACATCTACTTACCTCCACCATCACTGAGCGTGTGTATGTGTGTGTGTACCGAGGAGGAACAGGTGCCCTCCGTGCTGCACGGCACTGTCAGTGGTTGGTGACTGCTGTCTCCACAGCCGTGGCATCTAAGGGCCTTGTCATCCGGGCAGGCAGCGAGAAGCTGCTGCTGAAGCTGTGCCTTGGTGGCTGCCGGCTGGCCTGTCAGCTGCCACTACTTCCCAGCAGGTACCGATGCCTCATGTGAGCCTCGACTGGGCTGCCACTGCTGCCTCAGGGTGCCTTGAGCTGGGGACCGTGGGGACCCTGGTTCTCACTCTCTGTCCACAACTGAAAGAGCGAGGCTGCTGGTGGGGAGGCAAGGGCACGGGGGCCAACAGCCAATTTCTTCTTAAAAACAAACACATGAGGCCGGGCGCGGTGGCTCATACCTGTAAGCCCAGCACTTTGGGAGGCCAAGGCGGGCAGATCACTTGAGGTCAGCAGTTCGAGACCAGCCTGGCCAACATAGTGAAACCCCGTCTCTACTGAAAATACCAAAAATTAGCCGGGCATGATGGTGGGCGCCTGTAATCCCAGCTACTCAGGAGTCTAAGGCACAAGAATCGCTTGAACCCAGGAGGCCGAGGTTGCAGTGAGCCAAGATCACGCCACTGGACTCCAGCCTGGATGACAAAGTGAGACTGTATCCAAAAAAAAAAAAAAGCAAATACACAAGAAGCCCCTACTTCTTTTTTCCTCCTGCTTCTGTCTCTGGTCAAACCCTATCTGGCAGTGCCCTGAGCAGGAAGGAGAGGACCTGTGGAACAGCTGGTGGGAGCCAGGGGAGAGGAGGGAAACCTGCACTAAGGACATAACAGAGCCAGCCAGACCCAAGAGGTTTGTGTTCCCATGATTGGGGGGGTGGGAGGAACAAGTTCCCTGGGACTTTTAAAATATTGAGAATAGCTCAGGAATCTCCAATCCTACTTTAGAGAACCCTGAGTTGGAGGCCAGAGGTCAAACCCAACACACTCTCTTGGAGGGGCCAACCGGTAAATAAGAAGGCTGAGTCCTTTCAGGAACTGGGGTCTCTTGCCAGAGAAAACAAACATACTCAGAATATGTAGACACTCCCTGACTTACGAAGGGGTCACGTCCCAATAAACTCAACATAAGTTGAAAATACCATAGCTCAAAATTGCATTTAATACTCCTAACGGCCGGGCGTGGTGGCTCACGCCAGTAATCCCAGCACTTTGGGAGGCCAAGGCGGGCGGATCACGAGGTCAGGAGATCGAGATCATCCTGGCTAACACGGTGAAACCCCGTCTCTACTAAAAACACAAAAACTTAGCCGGGCGAGGTGGCGGCACCTGTAGTCCCAGCTACTTGGGAGGCTGAGGCAGGAGAATGGCATGAACCCGGGAGGCGGAGCTTGCAGTGAGCCGAGATCGCGCCCCTGCACTCCAGCCTGGGAGACAGAGTGAGACTCCGTCTCAAAAAAAAAAAATACCCCTACCTACCGAACACCACAGCTTAACCCTGCCTAACTTAAATGTGCTCTGAACACTTGCATTAGCCCACAGTGGGAAAACCACCTAACACAAAGCCCACTTTACAGCGGAGCGTTGGGTATCTCATGTCGTTTATTGAATGCTGTACTGAAAACGAAAAACAGAATGGTTGTGTGGATACTCAAAGGAAAGCCATGAGCATTTTTACTGAATCCCTATCGCTTTCACGCCATCATAAAGTCAAAAAATCATAAACTGAACCATTATAAATTAGGGACCATCTGGATTCTGATTCCAGAAATTGAGGGGAGGAGTTGAGGTGGGATTAGGGAGGCAAAGGACAATGAGCTTCCTGAGGTCCTTAAATCAGAGCATGTGGGCTGCAGTTCACCTTGACCACCAAGGCTAGCCTGGCCTTGCTCTGGACACTGCTGCAGGCTGTTCCAGAACTCAGCAACCAGAAGAAAAATCTCTGGGCAACAGGTGCTAGCCACGAGACCCGGCCACAGGCCACTGTGCAGCCTTCCTGTCCTAGTTCACCTCTCTCCTCTGCACATAGGGCCAAGGAAAACGGGGCAGTGCCCAGCTCTGCCCCAGCTGGCTCTCAGCTACCTGGTAGTCTCTGGGCTGCAAAGGAGAGGTTCCAGGACATCAGCCTCAATCAGGAGGGCTTGGCTCCAGCGTGCCCTGTGGAGTGCTGTTACTCTTTTTGTTAGCTTTAGGAGACAACAGTCTATCTCACTGCTGTCATTAAACTCAGCAAAAATGAGATGGCTAAATCAATAGCCTACCAAGCTTTGCTGACGGCTTTAAGAAGGGACCGTTGCAATGTCAATATTTTTGTGTCCAAAACGACATTTATTTAATCTGGCTTCCTTCTTGCTTCTGTGGAATATTGAGTGTTGCTGCTGAGCCAGCCCAGAGCAAAACAGAGGCACGGGGAAACTTGTTCCCTGAGCTCCTGCGGGCAGCTCACCCTCCCTTCATACACCAACGTCCCTCTGCAGACCGCTCTCCTGTGTCCTCGGGATGAAAGCTGCTCTTCCTTGGGGTCCCGCCTTTCATGTGGCGACCCAGGTTCAGCCACTGTCTTGCCAAGCACCTATCCTGGTCCAGGATCAAGCTGGATGCCTCTACATACATGTCTCTATTTAATCCCCACAACAAATCTATGAAATAGGCATTATCCTCATTTGCAAAGGACAAAACCAAGACGAGTTCCGAGGCTTACAGAGACACCAAATGCAAACTGGGAATTGAACCCGGGTCCTCTGGCACCCACATCAGTGCTCTTTCCAGGCACACGTTGGTGCATCTCTGATGGTGAAAGTTTAAGCACAGTGACAGCCAATAAGATGGTTTTGGTCGGGAGGAACCTAGATCACGTTTATGGAAGCATTTTGCAAGCTGTGCAGCTCAATACAAACAAAGAGAGAGATTTAATTGCACCATGCTGATCCCTGCCACCTCCTGCACAGAAGCACTGAGCCCAGAAAATACATTCATCCATCCATTTGATGCAAACAATTAGTCATCTACACGTCTGGGTTGAGGGTGTCATGCTGGGCGGGTGGCAAGAATGCTCCTTTTCTTTGCATAAATCTAATTAACCACCAAGGCTCACGGATTCTCCTATGCATCTCTCTAATCTCCCTTCCCTGAGGTTCCATCGTCTCTCACCTAAATCACTGCAGCACCTGTGCCTGGTCCCCCGGTGGCCTCCCCTGTCCCTGACAACTCACCACACTGCAGCCACAGCCAGCTTTCTAAAGGCTACATCTGAGCCCTTCACACCTAGGCTTAAAGGCTTTCCACAGCGCCCATTGTTCTCAGCCTGAACTGCAAGCTCCTTGGCCTGGTTCTCCAGGTTGTGATCTGGTGGTCACTGCTGTCTCCAGACCTTCACCTTCACCCTCTTGTGCTCCAGCTCTGTGGACCACAAGCATCCACAGGATACATCTCCTGCCTCTTTGCCAGGTGAACGCCTCCACCTTCAGCTCTTAGCTTCGACATCACCTGCTCTGGAGACCTCTCTTGTCCGGGTTCAGCCAGTGACTGTCCCACAGGGCTTCCCAGAGCCTTGTAAACACTGCTGCCACTACTTACTTGCAATCACATGCACTCTGCTGGGGTCCCCACTAAATGGTCGGCTCTATAAGCGCAGGGACTGGGTCTGTGTCGTCCACGACTGTGTTATAGGTGCCTGGCACAAGTGAGTATTCAGTAAGTCTTTGAGCAAACAGACATTTGTCTGTGCAAGTGCAAGCGCCAGCGCTGGCCCCACGGAAAGCTGGCAGGGCTCTGCCACTGCTGGGAAGCCACCCTTTCTCACCTGCCCTTTGCTGAGCACCAATGGAGAGGCAGTTCCACCACAACACACAAGAAGGGGGGGGCAAAGGAGGGACCCCCAGAGTTATCTCAGTCACTCCCTAGACTAAGGAGCCCAGACCCAGCCCAGAGGCGCCAGCCTCGTCACTAAAAGTCCCCAGAAAAAGAAGATGCTCCTCTCCCGCACAGACAGGGCAGCCAGAGCCGAGGGTTAAGAGAACAGCCAGTGTGTTCCATTGCTGGAAGCCCCAAAACACAGCACAGTGACCCAGTGGGCATCTCAACATCTGTGTCCACAGGCCTGGGGGCAGGAGCGAGGGTAAGAATGGGCAGAGACAGGGTGGCGTCCGCCCAAATTCCTATGAGTTGCTTTGTCCTCCGCAGATGATGGGGGATCATCTGCTCCTCCGCCATGATCATGATCAATCCTGACCCTACAGCCACAAAGTCTCTCTTGGTAAATATCCTGGGGAGGCTCTCAGGGACACCACTCCAGCTGGACCTTAGACAGAGGGTGGCTCAGACTCAGGGCACCGTCTCTAGAGACTCTGGGACATGGCGGCTGCCCGGAGGTTGATGCTTTGGGATAATTCTGTGTGGACCTGGCCGCTCCCTGGAGAGGGAGGGAGACGGAGCTCCACGGGCAGAGGGGTTTCAAGATGCCCACCTCCAAACCTGCAACTGCTGTCACACCCCCATACACATCCTCACGCCTGCCTCCACTCCGGTGACATGAGCACAGTGAGGACCAGGAAGGGGAGTTCCGAGCTTCTCATCTGCAACTTGTCACCCTGACTGACAGCCAAGGAAACCCCACACACCAGGACCCCAACCAAGGACGCAGGAGACTTCGACGGCAGGAAGGCGGCAAGGTCAGCGGCCCAGTCAGCAGCTCTTCCCGCTCGTGGTTTTAATGGCCTTCCCTGCTGACCATCCTCATCCTGACTGTGTTCTTTCTTTGAGGCTGTCCCAGAGTCACCTGAAAGGGCCAAGTCACACTGTGAGGTCCCCTCAGTCCTAGGAGACATCAAGGTCAAATGAACCCCGGGCACACACAGGGACTGGGAAGAAGACTGCTTCTGAAACTGACAGACCCCGCCCCCACAGGAAGCCCCTTCCCTCCTGGAAGCTGCTAATGACTTATTCCATACCCCTCCCACCATCCACTAAGGGGCCCGGCCACAGGACTGGCCGTGTGTGATGGGTGTACGGAGACAGGACTACGGCCGCTCAACGCAGAGGGCTCGGGCACTGGGACTGACCCCGATCCAGCCTGTTTCAAGGGGTGATGTGAGGATTCCTCAGGCACCCAGAGAGGACAGAGACCCTCCCCGCGCCAGCAGATCTATAACCTGGGCCCCAAAAGAGAGAGGAGGTCCCCGTGGGGGTGTGTCTTGGGTGAACAGCAGGAGTGGTATCTGATCCATCTGGGTCCCTCACACCAACCACGACATAGGTCACAGTTTTGGCCGAGTGAACAAAACACACCACTGAGAGACAGCCTGCTGTGCTTTTGACACTTTATTGGTTTTTATTTAAAAACATGCTAAAAACATGGTGTTCCATAAAGCCAGGACCAGGATGAAGGAACGCACAGATACGGCATTGCAAGCAGAAAGTGCATCTGAAACCAACAAGCGTGCTCGCCCTGCTCTCCCTCCCGTGCTGCCCGGGGGCAGGCAGGTGGGCAAGGAGTGGGCAGGAAGCCCCCCAGGCCTCACCTCCTGAATGCCCAATCAGGGCAGGGAGGCCAGGCCCCACCCCGGACTATTGCCTCACTGCAGTGGGGAGGAGGAAAGTGGGGGGGCACGGGAACACAAGGGCTGGCCGGACTCTGAGAAGCTGAGGGACAAAGAATGGACCCCAAACAGCTCGCACCCAGCTCCCATCCTATGCCACGTCCCTGCTAGTTAGCACCTCCACCGGTGGGTGGGCAGGGGCTGGAGAGGAGGGGACAGCCGCTTCCATCCACCTGGACTGCTCTTTGGCCACCAAAGCCTGGAAAGATGGCCACCTAGTTCCAAGTCAAACCAGGACATCTGCAAGAGGGTCTGGGGCAGGGCTGCCCTTCCAGAGAGCCTGAGATGCAGACCCATGCTGGAGGGAGAGGGGGTGACAAGGCGCAAGCTGGGGGAGGGGTGCAGGGGGAGACTTGCACCTTGACCCCTGCTACCACCACCCAAGGGCAGTTCGCAACCTGTGCCCACTCACCCCTGCTGCAAGATGGCTGCAGAGAAAGGCTGAGTCTGCAGCGGATGCCCCCTGAGTCCTCTACAAAGCCTGAGGGACTTTCTGAGACAAGTGTGTAAACTGCTCACATCAGACCTGACTGAACTAACTGTGGCAGAGGGAGCCGTGAGTGAGGGAATTCTCTCGGGGAGTTCTGCCCCAGTGAGATCACAGTCAAGAGAAACTGAAGAGAGGCTGTGCCACCTTCACTGGCATCGCCGGGTGTGGCCCTCCGAGTGGAAGGGGCTTGGAGGAACACCCATTCCGTGCACAGAGATTTCTGCCCAATGTAGACTCAGCCAAATAACAAAACAGCCAAGCGCAGAGTGAGTAAAGAAGGCAGCGTGGGGACCTGTAGATGAGGCTCTGCAAACAGACGGATGAGGCGGGGGCTGGTGGGGACACTGTGGCAAAGGCTCTGGGGCCAGAGGCCACCCCTGAAGCACTCCAGAAACAGAAAAGATTTTCAGGGAGGTTGCACATCTCCCAATGCACTCGGCTTTTGCTGTTGATATTAACAAAAATTTAAAATTGCATTGATAGGCATAAACAAACACCCCCACCCCACCCACAGCGAGAAACGCACGAGGCCCCAGGTCCCACCGTGCAACTGGAGCATTTGTGTGCCGAGTGTCTCTCCGCCAGGGTGTGTCTGCTCCAGAATCTGCACTTTGGGGGTTCCTGGGGAGGTGGCTGAAACTCCTTACCAGGAAGCCAGGCCAGGGGACAAGGGAAGGGCAGCTTTGCTCAAATGTGGGCCTCCCCGGGTTCCATCAGCACCACTGTCCCTGTCTCAGGGAAGCGGTCTTTACCCTGCCCAACTCACAAGACCACCCTACTCTCAACTCCCACCCCCGCAAAACACGAGTCCTGATAATGCCAACAGTTCTATCCTCCTGGTCCCGATGTGTGTGTTACTTAAGGTGAACAGAGGAGTGACTGGAGCTGGGTGGCTGTGTCTCAGCTCTTGGAGCAGACAGACAGGTGGAGGCTGGAGAAGAGACCTGGCCCCAGTGGGAAACCAGGGTGACAAGATAAACTGTATAGGAAAGGCAGCCGCCCACCAAGGCCCCACCTGATCAACTGCACTAGATGCTGGCTAGTGGGTAAGGTCTCCATGCTCAGTCCCATGGATGCGCCACCTTTTGGACTGCAAAACAGTAAGCCAGATCAGCTGCAGTTTGGAGGGGCGCCCTGCTGCAGCTGAATTCCACTCCCCGCCTCACTCCCCAGCCTGTTTCTCTCCCAGGCCCAGCTCTGCACATGCATGACTCCGGCTGCTTTCTTCCTGTGGCTCTGGTAACAAGAGCCAGTCTGACCTCCTTGGGGTTTTCTTTATTTCTTCTCCTTGGGATCATAAGCGATATGATCGCCACCCAACCCACTGCTGTCTATGGCCCCAGGGAAGGAGGCGAAGATCTTGGGACCCAGGCGGACGTGATTCCCTCCTTCCCAGCAGGGCAAACAGCTGAGCAAGGCTGGCGGGGATGACCGTGGGTCCCCGCCCCCGTGGATCCCCTGCCACTGTCCCAGCACAGCAAAACCTAAGGACTGCTTCCCCTTCCAGAAGCAAGGGAGAAAGTGAGCAGCATCTGAACTAGAGAGGTATTTGTCTGACAGTTTCTAGCAGGAATGTCTGTGAAATAACTGGGGTGTGCAGAACCTGCTGTGGGAGTACCCACATGGGGTGGAAGGGGAAGCCTCCTGTGCCAGCAGAGAGCGGGAGGAAGGAAGAAAGAAAATACCAGTAACTGCTCCTCAGCGAAAAGTCTAAGGACCCCTCTAGCTCTGCCACATTCCTGGCAAAGCGTTTCTCCAGCACCGTGGGGACCCCCTGCCCTGGCCTTTCCAGCTCGATTAGTTAGCAAACGCCACCTCCTGTGCAGGGGTGCCTCCAGCCTGCTTCATGCTCCACCCACCTCTCCCAGGCTCCCATCCTTGGACACCAGGCCTGGCAAGGTCCTGCATCCAGTCCACGGCCCCTCCTTCCCACACGTTCTGAGGGCACAGGCACACCTCATCCGAGAGCCTCCCGGGTGTCGCACGGTGGTCTGTCCTGATTGAGACTGGACAGATGTCCTCTCTTCCCACCTATCCCTCACCCTCAGGGAAAAAAATTCAAACCATTAAAGAAATCAACACAGTAAAAAGTTACAAATCAGAAATCTAACCCTAAACTTATCTGAGAGATAATATTCCTGAATAATCGTAGAGTAAAATAAAATAAAAAAAGTTACATTGTAAGGTATAAAAAGCCTGGGCGAGATGCTCCAGGGGCCTTGCCCAGAGGCTGGCAGACCCCCGCCCCGCCAAGTGCCCCATGGTGGCCATGGACGTAGCAGCCCCTGCTGGGGCGGTATCTCCACGGGGCAGGCACTCTGCTCCCCACCCCATGTGGGGACAAAGTGTCAGTGTGAGGAAGGGCAGGGGCAGAAGCCCATCAGTGCTGGGGGTTCCTCCTGAGTGCACCCCAGCCCACCCTGTCGTCTTTGGCAAATACGCATATGCAGATGCAGGAATCCAGGTGCCCCAAGCCCCAGGTCTCCGTGTGCCTCCTCCTCCCTGGCACTCCACCCACTGAGAAGTCCGAGGCTGAGGCAGGGTAGGTGGGGTAGGGCAGGCTGGGGTGGGTGG
The DNA here is from genome assembly GCF_007565055.1 of Rhinopithecus roxellana. Classification (NCBI taxonomy): domain Eukaryota; kingdom Metazoa; phylum Chordata; class Mammalia; order Primates; family Cercopithecidae; genus Rhinopithecus; species Rhinopithecus roxellana. The sequence goes on from NC_044558.1 coordinate 5,954,201, forward strand.
GTGCAGGGGTCACATCTGGAGAGTGCAGGCAGGCGACACAAAGCTCAATCCTCTTCCCTCCACAGGGCAGCAGGGCGGGGCGGGCACTCCCGGCCAGCCCGCTCATGCGTCGTACTTCTTACCAGTCCGGTGGATGTGCTGGAAAAGGGTCATGGAGAAGGCCATGCCCAGGATCTGAAAGACACGGGGAGGGGCCTGAGGCAGGAGCTGCAGCAGCCTGGACCTGACCTCAGCCCCGAGAGGCTTGGGATGTCACAGGGCACCTAGAGCAAGCAGGGATGGCCACTGGTATGCCAGGAAAATGCTTGTGGAATGAAGAAATGAAGAAAACCGCGAACAGAGGTCATACACAGGTGAACGCTGGCTCAGCCTCGTGGGGCTGTTAGACCAGAAGCCATCAAACCTCTGCAGGATGCACACGCATGCCCACTCAGAGGGGTGCTGCGGGCACGGGATGCACGGAGGACCTGGCCCTAAGTGAGGGCTCACAGGAGCCAAGGTGGGGAGTGGGAGGTGGCGGGGATCACTCAGGACTCAGGCCAGCCGGGCACAGTGGCACTTTAGGAGGCCAAGGTGGGAGGATGGCTTGAGATCAGCCTGGGCAATAGAGGGAGGCCCCATCTCTATTTTTTAAAAAAAGTTTTCAATCATTCAGGTATGGTGGTGTATATGCCTGTAGTCCCAGATGCTTGAGAGGCTGAAGTGGGACGACTGCTGGAGCCCAGGAGTTTGTGGCTGCAGCGAGCTCTAAGGGCGCCACTGCACTCCAACCTGAGCAACAAAGTGAGACCCTGTCACTTAAAAAAGGAAAAAAAAAGGACTCCTGCCAAGCCTCTCCTGTCTGCTTGTAGAATACACGGTGCAATGTCTTGGCAGCAACAAGGCTGTCTTACCAACGATGTGTGCTCGCGACGATGTCACTACTTGTTTGTGTCCCTCCCCTCCTGAATCTCAAAGGAGCTGGGGACCCAGACGAGTGCAGGAGGCAGAAGGAAGCCTGCTGTGGTCTCGCGGTCACCACAGATAGTGTGCCGTATGCACAGGCTGTAAAGACGGTGACCAGGGGACACCGTGTGTGCCTTGCATGGCTCTCTGGGCTCAAGGTTTGGGCAGAACTGGGGGAACCCACGGAGGGTGACTCCAGCTTCAATATCCCAGTCTAGGCCTGGCCACAGGCAGCCCTGAGCACCACTCTCAGTGCTGAGGTGCTCTCAGGTCAGAGCTCAGAGAAAACGGCGGCAGGCACAGCTGCCAAGCTTGAAGAGCTGTGATGAATTCCAGACCCTCCGCCATGAACCAACACTGCTTTCACTTCTCTGTGCTTCCTTCCCTCTGCGGCTGAGGCCAGCAGGGTGGGCGAGGCTGCTAGGGACGCCCCTCTTACCTGCATGATGAGGATGCACATCCCCACCGTGCCCAGCACGTGCTTATTGTCATCGAACCACATCTTCACCTTCTCATAGCAGCCCTGGGGAGCGAGGCCCACGAGGTTAGGGTCCCAGCCCAACCATGTGCTCCCTGCAGCCCAGCCCCCACCTCACTCTCTCCTTCCACCCCGTCCTTGCTCTTACCTCCCAGCCCTCCCTGGCCTCAGCCCCGTCCCCCTCCCTTGGTGTAGCCTCCGCCCCACCTGCAAGACCAGCTGCACAGCCTCAGACCCCATTCAACCCCTCCCCCTCTGACTCTCCCAACTGTGTGGGTCCAGCCCCAGCCCCTATTTTCCATCTGCCTTTTGGCTTTATTTTGTGAGGCCCTACCCCACCCCACATTCAGCCAACCTCTTAGTGTCCTGGGCCCAGCCCCCGCTATAGGTCTCCTCGTGCCAGGACATCCACCCATGGGCTCTCGGACCCAAGCGGCCCACCCCCAGCCTCACCGTTCTCCACAAAGGCGTGGTGGCATTGCGCCCGCAGCCCTGGGAGTTCTCCATGCAGCAGCGGTCGGGAACCGTGTTCTCTCCCAGCACCGGGTACCAGTCTGTGTAGTCAGTGACGCCACAGCATCGCATCTGGCCGGCGGGAATGGAAGGGGCGGTCAGACATGCCATGGCCTGCCCCTTCCTCCCCAGGGCCTTCCCTCGCCCAGGCCAACTCCAGCCCCCCAAAAAGTGGCCACCCTGGAGTTAAGGGAGGAGACAAAGGGCTTGCTTCTCGTTCCTTCTTTGGGTTTCAGCCGGGCCCAATGGGGAAGCGAGTGAGTGCTCCCTCCTGGAGACCAGAGTGGGAGAGGGCAATGCAGCCCACCCGTCGGGTTGGGCACCTCGCCCACCCGCACTCTGCTCTTTCTGCAAACCGTCCCAAGCTGACTGCCACTCAAGCCCCTGCCGGCCCCTCGCCAGGGATTAAAATGGGTGCATCTGGGAGTATGGACTTGTTTTCCTCTTACAGCCAGGGCCTCCTCACCTAAGCCAAGCCCCATCACAGAGGCAAATCATTGCCAAAATAAATTCAGTCATTCATCCCAAAGCTCAGCCACAGCTCTCTTAGGCCTGCCCCTACCTGTGTCCTCATCCCTCCCTGGCTGCACCCTGCTGTACCACGTCTGACTCGGCAGTTCAGGCAAATGCCCCGGTGGGTACCACCCCACTCCCGGCTAAAATCCAGAAAGCACAGGTGCCGGGTCAGGTCACCTGGGAAGGCAGCTAGAAGTGCTGGCTGCTACCCCTCCTCCTTGCCTGGCGGGCCCCTGGACGCCCGCCAGTGTGGCCCAGCCCGTACCTCAGCCTGGATGATGTTCCAGGCGTTCTTCAGCCCCACGTTGTTCTCTGTGTGGTACAGCAGCAGGCCTTCCTTCAGGTCCTTCTTGGCGTTCTCATTCACCTGCCAGGTGGAGGGACATAGCGAGACGGTTAGGATCAGGACGCAGCTTGTCTCTCCAGCCCACCTCAGGTCACCCAGGATGGTGGGTGACAGATGAGGGCTGAGGAAGGCAGGGGAGGCAGCTGGTCTGGAAGGCCCTGCCCACCGGGGTGGGGGAGCTCTGCTGGCCCAACAGAGTGTGTGCAGGGGTAGGCACACACTCCCAGCTTCAGAATACAGCAAGCCTTGGTGCACCCAGCGCCTCCCGGCAGAGCTAAACTCAGGGCCAGGGCTGTAACACAAAGAGGCAAAAATACACCACGTGCCTCCACTGTCCCATCCCAGGACCAGCCACACACACAGGCCACTCTGCCACCCTCGCCCCTCACTACGCAGCTTCCCCACAGATTGCCCCCCTCAAAACACACCCTGGGAACTAGAGGGAGGAAGACAGGTCATGTGACCTCGCGCCTCCCTCACCGCTGTTCTACCTGATATTGAACAGCCGTATCTACTCACGGTGCTGTTGTAAGAACTAAGGGAAACAATTCTCATGAAAGGGCCAAGAACAGAGAAATCTCTCGCCGAAGTTCTTTCTTCCCTTTCACAAGTGCAAAACTAAAAAAGTATTCTTTCTCATCCTAACGATGTCTCTGACTTTCAGTGTGGCTCAGGCAGCTACTTCAAGAACTGCTCCTTACACAGTTCTGGAGCGCATGGTACCAAAGGGCCTGCCACGCCCCAACAGACTGAAATCCTGGCCAACTTCGCTCGTGACTGCAAACTGCCCAGCCTGGCGAGGTTATAGGGGGCCACCCACCATCCTCCCGAACCCAGGAGCAGCGCCCGTCCTTAAGGGCTCTAGTACAGGAAACAGGGCCTCTCTGTGCTGTCAGTCCTGCTCAGCCAGCTTCGTCCAGGGAGTTCCTCCTTGTTTCTCTCAAATCACCCAGCCCAGCCACCTGAGGAGGTGTGAATCCCTTCTCCAGGCAGCTTGATTCCTTCCAGTGACAGGGAGCTCACTAGCGCCAGAGGCAGCCCACTGCCATCTCTGGTCATGCAGAAGCTTTCCCTTCCTGGGACTATACAACTCCCCCATCCTCCAAATTTGCCCACCCCATGCTCCCCCCATCAAAACCTTCCATCTGGCCTTTCCTCGGTAGCTTTCCCAACCCATGGGTCCATCTTCCTTTCTGCACAGATGCTGCTTGCCAGAACTCCTCCTCTGGCCAGGGAAGGGCCCCTGGTCTGCTTGGCCCAACCCTAAGGGTAGTGACATTCCATATGCCCCCTCCCATCTGGCAAGGCTTACCTTGTCCATGTAGACAAAGAAGAGGATGAGTAAGATCAGCTCTGCTAGGAGGATGACCAACAGGACGATGAAAAACTGGAAAGGAAAGGGCCAGGCATGGGTAGGTGGCAATGGGCAGGGTTGAGGACAAGGAAGGCGTGGAAGGCAGGGACAGGTGGCACCTAGGTGGGGCTTCCCAGGTCTGGGAGAGGCCAGCTCCTCCTGAGGAAACCCAGATAGCTAGGACAGGGGCATAAAGGAGCTGACTCATCAGGGAGTGGGAGGGACAACAAGGGGTATGCATAACCAATCATGAGGAGGAGGAGTGTGATCAAGCCTAGAACATTCTAGAAGCAGTTTCCCTGGGCTCAGGTTGGACACCCAGGTGGCTAGTGTTCCAGGTCTTGCCTGTCCCAGGGGTGCAAGTGCAAGGAGATCAGGAGTTGGAGGGGCTGGGGATTCGGACATAACTTACGCTGAGCAGGAGGCACTTGTTTTCCTTGATGGCCCCCAGGCAGCCGAGGAAGCCCGTCACCATAACAATGGTGCCTATGGCGATGACCAGGTTGGCTGCAGACAACGAAGGGAAGCTGGGGGAGAAGGTGGCAAAGTTGCCTTGGGACACGGAGAGCCAGATGCCCACTCCAAGCAGCCCACAGCCACAGAGCTGGAGAGGAAGGAAAGCCCATTAGCCTGGCGCTGCTCTCACACTCGTCCATGGACCTGGGAACCCTGCAGGTCCCCACCCCATGCTCTGAGACACAGACAAAGTAAGAACCGACAAGGTGAGAACGGGACTACCATCAGGCATGGCCGCAGACCCAAAGCATGTCGGCTGTGTGATCCAGACGGTCCCCTAGCCTCTCTGTGCCTCAGTCTCCCCATATGACAACGGAGACTGTGCCAGCTTCACGAGCCTCCCAGGTCACTCTGAGGATGGATTAAACCACACAGAGGCAGAAGTGCATAACAAATACATGGAAGGTACTGGGCACATGTGAGGGGTTAGGTTACTCTGCGTGACAGAGAAGAGGCCCCAGTGCCCAAGATGGAGGCCTGGCGAGAGGGGAGAACTGCGGTCAGGGAAAGCAAAAAGACTTCATCTCTGGAGGTGGGAAGGGACCCTCAGAGTCGGGTTTCTTGGAGCCAGAACTTCCAGCGACTGGGTCCTGTTACTCTGACCTGAAGGGCCATTTGTCCACTGGAGTCTGAAGAACAATTTCCCACAGATGGAGAAAGGAGGCAGTCACCAGCTGGCTGCGGGCCTGGCCAGTGTGTGGGACATGGGAGTCCACGGCTGCCTTCAGCATCCATCTAAAAGGCTGGCCTCTGGCATGATCGGCCCCAAAACCAAAAAGTAACTCTCCCCAACAGCACCCCTGGGGCTGCCGGCGCCACCAGCTCCACCTGGGGAAGCTTCCATTTCACTGGCCGCAAATCTCCACATCTGCCTTATTTTATGCTCGATATAGCTGGCACTCCCCCACTCCCTCTGCCAGCTCAGGGGAAGTTTGCTGAGTCTAAGGAACCAATCAATCAGTCAAATAGTATTTATTGAGTGCCTACAGCATGCAGTGTGCCAAGCCAGAACAGCTACAACCACTTTAGAGACCTGTTTTCCAGGGGTCTCTGTTCTGGCTGGATGGGAACTATAAAAGTGCAACATTTACACTCCCAGGTGGGATGGACTAGTGCCCAGTCAACGCTACAGGCGTTCAGAGGAGGCGATCACTGTCACAGTCACGGAAGCCAGGTGAAGGAGGCAGTCCCTAAAGGGTGGGTGGACTTGGGCAGATGAAGGCTGAGAACATTCCATGCCAGGTGAACATGCAGGGGGTAAGGGCTTAGGAGTCACAGACCCGAATAGGACTCCCGGTTCTAGCTTATCCTGGTGGTGTGAGCTTGAAAACCTCTCGTATGCAGAGTGAGAATATCATCCCCTTCCTTTTGGACTATTGTAAGAATTAGAATGGAATAAGCTACGTGAAGTGGGTGGCCAGCTCCGGGCACTGCTTGCTGGAAAGGCACTTCCCTGGCAGTTGTTCTGTGCCAGGGCCTGTGCTGACCATGCTGAATCCAGGAATCAGCCCAGCCCCTGCTCTCAAGCTGCTCTGGCTCCTGGGAGGAAACAGGCTCGGGGCTGAGACAAGGCAACCCCCAATTAGGCAGGGTAGTGATGCCCAAGGGAAGGCAAGGGGAGGGGACAGATGCTTCCCAGAGGGAGGGCATCTCCTTCGCTTATTCCTCCACAAACCCAACACCTGCGTGTTCAGTGCCAGGCTCTGTTCTCTGAGCTGGGGAGACAGTGGTACACCTCACTGGCAAAGACCCTGCCTTCAGGAAGAGTAGATTCTTCTAGGAGACACTGACCTTAGGTAAGCAACAAATGACACAACTTCAGCTGCTGACATGTGCCACGAAGAAAAATAAGGCTATGTAAAGAGCCAGAAAATAACTGGGGAGGGTGTGGGCAGGGAAGGTGTCTTGGAAGAGGTGGTGTTCAAGCAAAAACCCAAATAAACAGGGGGAGGGAACAACATAACTATCTGGGGGAAGAACGTTCCAGAGGGAACAGCGGGTGTAAAAGCCCTGGAGTGGAAAGGAGCCTGGCCAGCCAAGGAGGAGCATGCCGGCCATGTGCTGCAACACTGAGTGAGGTGACACATGGTAGGAGACAAGGCAGGCGGGGTGGCCGGGGGCCAGGCCAGCCGGGACCTCGCAGGTAAACGAAACGTGCAGGTGTCCTCAGTGTGACGGGAAGGCCCCGGAGCTGGAGACTGACAAGATCTCACTGAGGTTTTCCACAGATCACTCTGGCTGCTGTTTGGAGAAGCGACACCGGGACGGCCCGAGGGAGGCCAGGTGAGCAACTGGGAGGCTACTGGGAGGTGGGAGCTGGGGACAACTCATACCAGGAGGCTATGGAGTAGCGGTGAGAAATGGGCCGATTTGAGATGTTCTGAAGGTGGCATTGACAGGCCTTGCTGGGCTTTGAAGAATGAGCAGCATTTTGATAAATGGGGAACCAGAAAGGTGGTCCACACAGTGCATGAAGAAAAAGGTGGGAACAGACACCTCCACATATTACTAACCCAGAGACAGTGCAAGGAGCTGGACGGGGGTCCGAATGAGGTACGTCCCGCAGCTGCCTGGGTCCTTCACACTGTGGAGAGTGGGCCTGCACCCCCTGTCCCCGGGGGCAGCCCCACATGGAACCAGGTCAGGGCTCCCAAGGAATGGGCACACTCAGCCCCACAGCATCGCCCAACTGGGCCATCACAAAGCTTCGCCGGGGAATGGGGGCTAGCCCCCACTGAGGCCACTAGGTGGCGCTCCAGGCTGGTTCAGAAGCTCTGGGTTCACCAGTGATGGCTGAAACTTTCATCCAAATAGTCACTCTGACTTTTCTTCAATCGGGTCAGTTTCTATGCTGCCGTCTCAATTTTTCTTTCATTAATCATACCATGGAGAATTTATGATCTTCATGCTGAAGATGTATGGCTCTAAAAGCCAGACCCTGGAATGAGTAAGCGGAAACCCTGCTGCCGCAGGTACTCACTGCAGGGGAAGTCGCAGGGTGCCCCCACCCACTGCAGCTGGAGACACGCAGGACCCCAGAGCTCAGAGCCTGGATCCTCCTCGGGCCTGGAAAAGTTCTCAAAGTACAGCTTTCTCCTGAAGCGGTTTCCCACTGTGGGTGTACCTGCAGGGAGGGGGGCCCCTTCCAAGCCCCTCTCTCCACTTCCCTCCTGGGGGAAGTGCTGGGATGCTCAGGAGCCTCCACTTAGGAAAATCTCTTAGGTCAGAAACTCCAGGACCTGGTCACCTCTCTTCAAATTGGTCCTCTGACTTCACACTCCACATCCTTTGATTTGGCCTTGCCAGACCCGGCCGGGAGCCTTCGTCCTCTCAGGGAACATAGCTGGTGCCCTGTCCCCAAATCTGCATCCTTTCCCATTTCCTGTCCAAAGTCCTCCAGGCCCTCAGGAAAGATCTGTGGCCTACCCTACGGGGGCACAGTCAGACCTGAAGCCTTCCTCTCCAAGCCCTCAAACCTGTTCCCGCCTCCATCACAGCCCCCGCCTGGCACAACTCCACACACGGTGCACGTCTGCCCATTGAGGAGGCCAGCGCAGTACAGCGGGTGCCACACACATCCCCACTGCCACACTCCCATCCTCAAGGGGCTCCAGCCGAGTTCAGCCCTCTGCTCCCAACTTCCGATGGCCCAACACTAACAGAGCCTCCCAGCAAGAAGAAAACACAAAGGTCACGCCTTGATTTTCCAGGAAGCTAAGGCGGGGACATGGAAGTCCCCAGTCACAATGCTGGACTGGGACAAAACCTTGGTTTCTGGCATTTGGTGCAGAAGGCTTTACTACCACCTGCTCCCAGGGGACCTCCGACTGACAGGGCACAGGCACCAAGACCAGACCTTCGCCATGGGTCCCATGTCCAGATCACGGCCCCCACTGCCCTCCCTGCCCCTGGCCTCTGGTTTCCAGCCCAGCCTGCACAGAGCTGCCTGATTCCTTTTCCTAAAATGCATCTCTCATCATGCTGTTCCCCGGTGTGACCTTAAGATTCTTTAGCTCTCGGAGGCCCAATTTCCTTTAAAACATGGGATTTGGATGAGATCATTTCTCAGGTCCCTCTGGTGCAGTCTTAGCTGAGCCTGAGACATGGTGCTCTCAGCCCTCAGCCCAGTGGTTCCCAGTCAGGAGCAATTCTGCTCCACAGGGAACATGTGGCATGTCTGGGGACATTTCTGGTTGCTGGCCTCTGGTGAGTAGAGGCCAGGGATGCTGCTGAACACCCTGCAGCGCACAGGACAGCCACATAGTCAAGAACTGTCTGCCCCAATTGTCATAGAGTTTGAGAAACCCTGCCTCACACCCTATCCCCCCACCAGGCACCCACCCTTGGGCTGTCAACGCCTTGAGAACAGCCATCGGAGAAAGAACCTGATGTGTTCCCTCCAGCGGTGGGGAAGGGAGAGCCAATGACAGTGATGTGCCCAAAGTGCTGGGGCGATTCCAGCTGGTGAGCCGGAGCTGGGGAGAGCCAGGGCTGAGATGGGGAAGGGAACAAGGGCAGGAGGGAGGAGGTGACAGCAGAGACAGTTGGCCATGAAGTCTTGGCGAGCCAGGCCTGCCCCGCACAGGCAGGAGGGCGGGAAGACAGGAAGCTGACCTCTGAAGCCAGTGCAGTGGGCAGGGAGAGGGTGCGGCAGGAGCGGGAGAGGGAGGCGCAGGGCAGGGGAGCCGCCCCTGTGGAGGGAGCCCAGCACACAGCACAGGAAGGAGGCAAGGCCCATCCGTGGTGGCACAGCCAAAGCTCAGGGCCAGAGAGCTTAGCTGGTGGCATTCGGGAAAATTCCCTTCCAAAACCAGAGGGTTGTCTCAGCTGAGATGACTGAGCTATAATCTAGCCCACAATGGGACAATCTGGGGTGAGGCAGGGTGACTCAGGGGATCAGGCCCCAGGCAATGCTAGCACCAACCTGCAGGAGGTCACCAGCCACTCATGGTGTGGTTCAGGCCTAACTGATGCCCTCCCCAGAGCAGGAGCAGACCCACGGGCTAGCCTGAGTACCAAGCCTCCCCTGCCCCTTCCCCAACAGAAGGCATTTCAAAATAACTTCAAATCAGGGCTACGAACAAATCCACATCCAAATTTGGGAAGATGAATCCCATCCTTACATTTGCCAATGGCCTCCTTGAGGGCCAGGATTTGGGTCTGTCATTTCTGTGGTTAAATCCACAGAGCCTAGAGCAGGGCCTCACTCCTGGCAACGCCTTCAAGTCCCACAGGGCGATCCGGTCTGGGGCCTGCCCTGACTCTGGAGGAGGAAGAGGGTGCAGGCCCCTGTCACAGAGAAAAGCCCCAAGTCATCAGGCTGTATCAGAATCTTCTCTGTCACCAGGGGCCCATTCAAAACACACACAGCAGGTAAACTTAGGCCCAGTCAGGCTATGGCCAGACAGTGAGCCCACACTCCGGCCTCACCTCATTTGTTAAGTCTTGTAATTAGCTAATATCCCCACAGTGTCTTCCTTGTCTTCAGTTTGGACCATGTTGACTGTGGTTTCAATACAGGCTTCTGCTACATGTCATTATGTGTATTTCAAGCAGGCATCCTATTTCTCTGGGGGTGAGGGACACAATTCCCCCTTCAAGCTTTCCCCTTCCTTAGCTTCTCCACCTGCTTCCATGCTGCTCAGAACCCAGGGGTAGCCACTGCCCATATCTCATGGCCTCATGGGTGCCATCGGTCCCCTACTGGTGGGAGCAGCCCCTCCCCAAGCATGACTCCTCTGCCAGCACCAGGCCCACAGCAGCACATCTGGGACCTCGCAGGCCTCTGTGTAGACTTGCTGCCTACCCTCACTAAAAACACATGCACGGCTGGGCCCAATGGTTCACGCCTGTAATCTCAGCACTTTGGAAAAAACAACAAACAAACAAACAAAAAAACGCATGCACTTCCAGGATCCAGGTTCGTGTCTTATCCATTTTTCTTCCATTGTAGGACCCAGAACACGCCTGGATTACTAGATAAATATTTGCTGGAGGAATGAATGAATGAATGAATGATGGGGATGGACGGAGGGGCCTGAGCAGGCCATAGCTGGGGAAAAGGACCAGACCCAGACATGCAAACCCTCCTGAAAAAGCAGCCTCCTGTGCACCCCATCTTCCCCACTCCTGGAACCCCCAGTGCCCTCGTGTTGCTCCCATCTCTGCTGCCCTATTTTAATCCCCACTGCCTCATGTGTCTGCAGAGCCCTACAAGGCACTTGGGATCCTCACGTCGGATGTCACTGGTGGCCCCAACCTGGCCCCTGGCCCCCCTGACACCCTCATCCATTTTTTGCTTGCAGGAGATTTTCAAATGCTAGGACTCGGTGCTCCCTAATGTTTCTATGAGCCAAGGCCAGGCCCAGCATTTAATGATATTTCATAAATTAGTGGATGTGGAGAATTTTTAAAAAAGAAAAAAAACCAAAACAGCTTTAATTTCACAGCCTGACATGCCGGCTAGTAATGAACCTGCCTGGCTCTGGAAGAAGCCGACCTGCCAAGAACTTCATCGTGGGGAGCAGAGACAATACATCAGTGCCAGGAGCGCGGCTGCTGCTTTGTATTTCAGACACCCCTTGCCTCTAAGGGCCCCCGCAGCTCATTCACTCTCACAGCCATAAAGGGAGAGGCAGGAGGGGCGGGGGACGAGAGACAGCAGACGATACCCCCAATTCTGCACGGAGAGACATGAAGGGACAAAGTCACAGACACGTCTTTGCCAAAGTCACCCAGCGGGCAGGAGGACCACAGCTCAGTGCGACCATGGCGTGGGATGCAGCCACACAGGGCCTCCCAGGGTCCAAACGCTCGCCATCCCACAATGCACTCCATTCTTTTTTTTTTTGCATAACTCTAATCAGTCAAGAATTCTTTCTTATTAATGCAAGAATCTACTTCCCGGTGGCTAACATGCATCAAATCCTAGTTTTGCCCAAGAAGCCCACTAAGAACAGGCCTGTCTCAAACTGAAAGTTAGGCTCCAGCTACAGTAGGACCAGCTCTTCCCCTCCTATGTTCAGAGCTCTATACTTCTAGTAATTCAGCCTAAGGCCCCATTGGCTTGAGCGGCAGCCATAGCACAGTTCAGTCTCACTGAGCTTGTGCATAACTTCAAGTCAGATGGCATGATTCCTTGGTCATTACTGTTGGACCCCACACTTTCTCTCAAAGCCTCCAGTTCACCTTCACACCTTCACTTTGCAGCCCCTAATCTCACCAACTTACATAGGTGTCAGGGAGATCACACCCATATTTTTGTGCCTAATTTTCCTCCAAATAAACATTACATAAAGCATTTGCATATCTACAACCCAGTTACATTTTGATTATACCAGAATGGGGTTATTCTCCATGTGAGATAGTTCTAATAGAGAATGTCTACCCATGACCAAACTTAAGGGGCATCGTGTTTGGGAGCTGCAAGCCTCTGCGGTTATAAAGCTCGTGAATTACGTTTCAAGAGGGCCAATCGTCTTCAGCCAACTTTGTAACCCTTCCCCAACTGACCAAAACCCCTAGCATTTGAGAGTGAGTCCTGTTACAACACCTACACCTCTTGCAATCTAAAACCCCGAAGTGTATATTGGGATGGAAGAGTCCATGATGAAGGAGATTCTACCTGAGACTTTGGGGACAGCCCCCTGCCACCCTCCAGGGGCGTCAGGGCCCAGAGTGGGGGGATAAATGCCCAGTCACCAGCAGTCCTGGCCCCCTGTTGCGCAAAGGGCTTGGTGTCCTCTGGCCCCTGGCTGGGGGCAGAGTTGGCCCTGTTGAAGTGCTACCCATCTGTTTGGTCTTCCTGGCCTAGCCTCAGTATGGGGGGCGGGGGGGCACCTGCCCTGCCTGGGGGCTCGCTCCAACCAAGGCATCTGTGAGACTCTAGGTTGGTATAGCCCTGGGGGCAGGGAGAACCTGAGTCTGTTCTGGGCTTCAAAGACGAAGGTTTGGGTGAGAGATGGCCCAGTCCCCAACACAGCAATGCCTAGATAGGAAGGACCGAGACAGGGAGGGATGGGGGCATCTACTATGCGCCATCCCAACACACCCCGTTATAAGCCATGCCTCTTTTTGGGAGAAAGGCTACAGGGCAACACAGGTCACCTCCCGCATCTCCACCTGTACCCCATCCCCAGGCCACCTGACAGCAGACCCCAGGTCCACTTTCTCAGGCACCAGCATCTTCTACCTTCTCAAATTGGCCCACAGGCCTTCTTCCTCCATGGGGAACTGGAAGAGGAGGTGGAGACACGTCCAGAAGCCCCAAGCGGCCCGGTGTAGGGCCAAAGCTGTCAGAAGGAACAAAGCCTGAGGAACGGCCCTTAGAAGGACCACAAAATGACATGTGGCCAGGATGCTAAAGAGCAGCAGATAATACAGAGCACCTGCCAGCCTTGTAAAGGAGGAATGATCATTCACCAGTCCATAAACATCAATTCCCGCTGCCGCCACAGCCCTACCAGGACAGGCTGCACACACAGGGCAGAACCACATCTGCTTCCCAATCAAGCCCATCCCGGGCCTGAGCAGTGGGGTCAGGGGCTCTTCCCAGACTGAGGATGCACAGTGCAATCACAAGAGGGGGTGCGGGTGGGTGCGGGGAAGAAGGACCACACAGGGAGCACTTGTTACTCAGCAATCCCAAGCTCCTACCAGTCCATGCAGCTCCTGCTCACTTTGGGCATGGGAGGATATGGCCCCTAGACTGCAAGCCTCTGCTGCAGACCCTGGGCAGATCAAGTGAGCAAGAGGGCACAGCTGTTTCCCATCCCTATGCAGGAACATACAGAGGGCAGGCTGCAGGAACACACGGAGGGCAGGCTGCAGGAACACACGGAGGGCAGGCTGCAGGAACATACGGAGGGCAGGCTGCAGGAACATACGGAGGGCAGGCTGCAGGAACACAAGGAGGGCAGGCTGCAGGAACACAAGGAGGGCAGGCTGCAGGAACACACGGAGGGCAGGCTGCAGGAACACACGGAGGGCAGGCTGCAGGAACACACGGAGGGCAGGCTGCAGGAACACAAGGAGGGCAGGCTGCAGCACCTACGGAACAGGAATGGGGAAGAAGCTCCCAAGAAGGAGGCTGAAAAACCAGTCATGGCCTCCACTGGACGTTTCGGTTCTCTGAGCTGGTGGGAGGACTGCCCTTTGCTGGGAGAGTAGGGGTGAGGAGGACCCTGGGACATGCCTTTTCCCGAAACTCTGGAACTTGTCAGCACTGGACAGAAGGCAGCGTGGAGCCTCAGGCCACCAGCACCCAGTAACACTGCATGATGTGCAGGGTGGGCACTCTACACTGGGCAGGAGTGGGGGACAGTCAGGTGCCTCTCATTATCTGCATGCCCAGACCCAGGGCTGCCCAGGGAGGAACCACGAGGAGGCAGCCTGGGGCCCCGGCACACGGCACGGTCTCAATTCCCAAGGTCACTGTAAAGTGGGAGGGAAGGCACCGGGAACTCAGAATAACTTGTCAGAGGGGTCTGAGAAGGGATTTTCCAATCACCAGCATATTTTTTCCTTGCTGAATTTGTTTTATTTTGTTCATGTGGGGAGAAAGGCATTTCTGACAGCATCAAAGCACGCCGTAACTGTGAAGCCAGGGCTGCTGTGGGAGGCAGGATGGGCTTAAGAAACCAACCTTCAAGGATGGCGTATAACTGGCGGCCACCTGGGCTTCCCACAGAAGGTGGAACCATTGGCAGCCCAGACCTCAGGACCTGGAGCCCAGGGGAGCAGCAGGTGCAGTGCAGCTCTGGCAAGCCACTTAACCTTTCTGAGATGTTTCTCTGATAAACCAGAGAGAGAGAAGAGCACCTCCCCAGCACTCAGGGATGCTGTGGGGATGAACAGGGCTCTGCCTGCCGAGCACGTTGTGTTCCTCGGAATATAAACGCTGTACAAGGTGTTATTACTCAAACTCCTTGGAAAATGCAGGGAGAACAGGACAAGGATGCCTTCAGTTCCCATTACATCTTTCTGGCAAAGAGCTCCAAATATCTAGGAGACTGTAACTCATTCTTCAGGATGGCGAAGGGGGTGGGGACCATTCTCCCTGTTTTGGGACAGGAGGTGCCCCCAGAGATGAAGAAAAGTCACACAGTGAAGACTTTAAGACTGGGTGCCTCTCATTCAGCACAGCTGCCTCGGCTCCACCCATGGCAGGTCGGAGGCCCTTTCAATAATGTAATGAGGGTGATCTTCCACGGCTCTAGCTCAGCAAGTAACACCATAATTACACAAATAGGTATCAGGCAAGACTGCCTGACAACCAGGTCCATCTCTGGCCCCAACACAGCCACCCACACACTCTCGAGCTATAGTCCTTTGACAGGGCCCACACGTGGAGCACCTTCTCCCTGGGGGTCCTGTGCCCACAGCCTGATTATTTATACTGCCAGCCGGGAGCTATGACCACCCACGCCAGCATTTTGGCATTTCTGACATGCTTCACGGGGGACACGGGATGGTTCAGTGCAGATCTCTCTGCCAGAGATGGTCTCAGCACCAACTTAAGTGACAACATGAGATCCCTCCCTGCCCAGCGCCAGGCTGTGCCCACTTCAGGGCTCTCCTGGTCACACAGGAGGCTGTGACCCATCCTGTCTGCAACATGTGCACGGCAATTCAGGTTACTCCGTTGAAAGCTGCCTGCCTGTCCACAGTCTCCCCAGACAAACGTGTCCCAGGTCACGGAGCTCTTGGTGGGACAGCTGCACCTGCTCCCAGTGCCCCCGGCCGCCTTCCTTGCCCTTCCTCCTCATGCTCTGTGGCTGCGGACGAGTGCTGATCGTGCACTAGTACTAGTCTGAGTGCTTTGCCTCTATTGCCTCATTTAATCCTTTCAACCCAGTGGCATCTTTGTCCTCCCCATTTTACAGATGAGAAAACACAAGTATAGTGAGGTTCAGGAAAGAAGAGACCCAGGACATCTGACTCCAAAAACCACATTCTTACCCACCACCTCCCGCTGCTGGGATCTGGGCCATCTGCCTGGCTCTTTCCCATGAAAGCCAGAAAGAGTGTCACCCAGACACGTGCCTGCTCTGAGAAAGGAAGGCTAGCTGTGATAGAGTGTGCAGACGCAAGCCTCTGGGCCTGGAGCACTCCTTCTAGCCAAGGAGGACAGGATGAAAAAGCAGTGTTGGTGATGACTCTGGTGGGGACGGAGGCAGCCAAGCCGAGGAGAGAGCTGGCATTCACTGAGCCCATATCACACGCCAGGAACTGTGTCCCATCTTTTCCACAAATGCCATACAGGGCAGTTACTATTAGTTTCTCTGGACTTTACAAAGGATCAAGGAGATTGAGTATCCTGTCTAAGCTCACACATGGAGTTGACAGAGCTGGGATTTTAACACAATTTGCTATGACTCTTGTGATTCCAACCTCCACCTGCCTCCTACGGACCTGAGAAAAATCTAAGATTTCATTGTATTAAACATGTTCGACAAATTTATAGCCCAACCTGAGTTGGGGGAGGTGACACAGGCATGCTAAGAAGTGGAGACAGCCAGGCACACAGCCCGGGTGGTGGGGTGGGGAAAGGAGCGGGTACACGGTCACAGCAGGCAGGAGTAGCGGACAGATGCTCAGCGTGGAGGTGGTGGTCCAGCTGAGGACGTCTACCTGCTTTGCTGATTCTCCCAGAGCTGTGAACACTGTTGGCTACACCATTCTCCAAGAGGAAGCAAGGAGGAACAAAATAAACACAGCTGCAGCTCAGTGGACCTTTTTGCACCCGTATCGCCACAAAACAGGAGCTCATGGAAATAACAACGCTTTGCCGTTTGTTTTCCAGAGGGCGCTTCCATGTACCGCGTCTCTGCAAATGGTGATGATGATCTTGAGTGGGGCCCATTTTACAGATGAAAACACTGGAGCCCTTGGAGTTGGGCCCTTTTCCACGCGGTACCTGTAACTGACCGATGTAGTGAGCAGGGATGTTGAGAGTTTTCTTATTTGACCCACAAGGACGCGGAGTTTCAGAGGAAAACACAGAAGCCACTGAAAAGATTTCTGCTTTTTGGAAAAGAGTAACCTGCTCGTGGAAGCCTCCAGCCAGTTAGTTACTCAGCAGGTGCCTTGCACACATCTGCCCTGAGCCCAGCACTGCGCTGGCTTCTACCGCACACAAGATCATGAGACAGGGTCCTACCCTGGGAATACCTGGGGCAGCTGGACCACCACCACCAGGCTGGAGAGGTGGCCGCAGTGTGAGACAAGACACTGGCCAGGGTTGGAGTGTGTGGGTCAGAGATGGCCGTGGCTGACTCTGGCCTCGGGTCCAGGTAGACCTGGTTAAAGTTCCAGGTTCCCTCGTTCACCAGCCAGCAACTGCAGAGAACGACTTTTTCTCTGGTGCTTGTGTTCTAAATGGGAATTAATGGTACCTACCACATAGAGTTGTCATCAGGATTAAATGAGGTTCGTGAAAATAAACTTCCTAGCATGGCGCCTTGTACACAACTATAAATGAAAGCCATTATTAGTATTTACGGCCTGCAGCCGTCATTCCCCAGGTTATAGAGGCCAGCCGTGAGTCAGGAGCCTGCGGTGGAGACAGGCAGGGAGGTCCTCCACTGCCCCCGCTGCCCTGGCCCCAGCCGGCACACGGGGGCTGCTCCTGGGCCTCCCCGAGCCCTGTCCACCCAGGCCTGCAGCAGCGTCTGCCCAGATGGGCTCTACTCCCTCTGCCGCCCTGCCGGTCCCCAGCCATCCATCTCCGGGAGGCGGCTTGCTTTCCCGATTTGCAGGCGTGCTTTCTTTTGGCAGGGAGCTGCTGCCGTCTGTGCTCTGGACCGTAGAACAAGTTTTCATCAATAAATTAAGATAAGCGGAAAGCCAGCTCCAGAGGAGGCGGGCTGAGGCAGGCTGGCGGGCGGGAAGCTGTTCTGTGACCCAGAAGGGGCCGAGGCAAATCCAAAGCAAGACTGGATCCCCGCCCCACTCCCCGGGTCCCCTGTGCCCCATTCGACCCAGGCCTCTCAGACGGGGAAGACTGGGAGGTCACCTGCCTCCCTCCAGCCCCATTACATCCTCGAGGCGGGTGAGCCAAGTGTCACAGCGACAGGTACAGTCAGGCTCTCAGCAATGCTCTGAGCCAAAGTAATGGTCCCAAGTGCTGTGCTGGGTGAGCTAAATCACTCAGACACTTGCCTGCCCAATCACTACCTGATAAAAACTCTGCAAAGAAAAATGCTCCTCTCACAGAGTTTCCTTGCTCTTCAGTGTAAATCCAGTTCACAAAATGCACCTTCCACGCCTCTACCTCCAGGCCCTGCTCACGGCACGTCCTTCCATCTAAAAAGCCGTCTTCTTCCCTTTGCACTGTTCTCGGTCCAATTCAGAGCCATCGAGGCCCAGCTGAAGCCCCACCTCCTCCTCCAGGCTCACAATCCTCCCTCACCCACCAACACGCTGCAGTGGCTCGACTGGCCGTCCGTTATTGGCCCCAGGACGTTCTCCTGCCTTGTTAGTACTGACCTTTGCCGGGTGCCTGTCCTGCCTACAAATGGCTGCATGAGGGCAGGAGCCTCCCTTCAGACCTCTCTGCACAATTCCCTAGCATCAAGCACAACGCTGGGCACAGAGGCCCTGGTTCATAGACAGCCAAATATGGATTGTGGAAGCCCGAGTGAAGAAGGGAAGTGGGAACACTGAAGCAAAGGAAGTTTTCAGCTCAGCAACAGGGGCGACTCCCCAGCCCGGCGCGTTGCTGCACCACCTCCTTCGGTCCCTCACGCTTGCACAGGCCAGAGCATACGGCAGGAGAAGGGCCATCTGTCCGTCCACCGCCACACATGGAGAGGTGCGCCTCTCCGCATATGTTTATGAGTTAACAGACAGGTAAGCCTTTAGACGAAGCAATGTCATGAAGCCTAAACAACACAGCACACTGACTATGTGCTGCTAGCGGGCCAGGTTATCCTGGGTGTCCCTCACTCCTCTGAGCCTTGGTTTCCCCACCTATTAAACAAAAGGTTGAAACTAATAATATCCAAAGTCCTTTCCAGCTCGAAGAGCCTATGATTGTGCTTCTACTTAGTCCTCTCCCTGGCTGTATGAGACGCTAAGGCAACGGCTATGAGTCCATTTTACAGGTGAGCAGGTGGGGGCCTCTGAAGCTAAGTGGCTTGCCCACAGAGCCAGGAGGCTGGAACCCAGCACATCTGCCTTCCTAAGAGTGGCAGGAAATGATGTCCAAGTGCCACGTGAGCTGGGCCTGAGAAGTGCTGCCATTTACCGCTCGCCCCCTTGTGAGATGACATCATGATCAAACGCCCTGGTTAAGGAAACCGAGGCTCAGAGACGCGACTTGCTCAGGGTCCACCGTCAAGGTCTGATGCCAATTCACTGTCTGCCAAGGGAAATGACCATTTAAATACAAGGGAGAAGATGGCAGTCTCAGGCCACAATGCCATTAAATCAAGACTGCTAATTACACCCCAACCTGGATCTCAGTCAGAATCAATTACGTCTGAGTCCAGGCGCTTTACTCACCTCGAATGAGCGGAGTTGTGTGCGGCCTCTGACCAAGTATAGGCTGGGGGAGGCTCAGGCCATGGCAGCTGTTAAGGCAGAACCCAGCAGGCCCTCCCTCCGCCCCTCCCACCCCCACATGGTGAGGATAAGCATTTCCACCACCATAACCTGGAAGGGAAAAGACGCCATTTCACAAAGGGCAAACAGCAGGGTGGGGGGATGACCTCTGTGATAAACAGTGAGTTGGCAAGAGGCACCGAGAACCAAGTTCAATGAACAGAACAGAAATATATTGAAAATAGCAAAAGAAACAATTACTATACATTTTCATTTGAGAACCGAGGAATACATTTGCTCTGGCTTTTGCTTATTCAACAGAAAAAAAAAAAAAAAAAAAAAGAGCAGCAGCCAGAGAGAGCCGAGGAGGGCATGGCAGAATGCAGACGCTTGCACTTTGTGGCTCTGCGTTCCCTTCAGCTCTCAAAAGAGTGTGTTTTGAGATACAGGCTGGCATGGGAGCCAAAAGAAATAATACTACAGGTGGAGGGATTTAGGGTGCTGCCTCCAGGTACCCACAAAATAGATACCCTCAAACAAGCACGGAGTGGTGCCACTGCTGTCCAGTTGGCAGCTTTGCATCTCATACCTTCAAACAAGCAGGGAGTGGTGTCACTGCCGTCCAGTTGGCAGCTTTGCACCTCTGGAAGTAGAAATTATTCAAGAGAAAAAGAACCAGATTTTACGTGGAGATAGAACCTTAAGGTTCCTGGCACCAGCTGCTCAGGGGAGCTACAGTCTGGCTTCAGTTCAGGAAACTCTGACCTCTGTTGCAAAAGCAAACCTCCAACGATGTAATCCTGCAGATTCTGCCCCTCCTGCAAAAAGCGGGTCACCAAGGCCCTGAAATGGGGATACTCAGCCAGTGCCACCCAGGCCAGAGCGGAACCAACCCACCCCTGGGGAAAGGGCAAGACTGTGTCTGGCGCCCTCACAGTCACACAACGTCCAGTGTCCTCAGTCTGTGGACACGACATTGTGGACACTGGACACACAGGACGTGGGTCAGGGTCTTGCTCTTGCACCAGGTTCAGGTACCCTCAGGGCTTCTTTTCCCAGTTCATCGTGAGGGTGAAAATCAAGGTTTCCTGAACAGGGTGCCCACGTTGCTTCTCAAATCACAAAAGCCCGAAACTCCCTGCTTGCACTGAAAGGCAGTAGCCCCACTTCCTGTGTGTCATGCGTGCCCTGAGTCACATCTTCTGAGGCAGAGTGTCTGTCCTAGTCTTTTGAACGTGCTTCTCTGCCTGTGTCCCCTACTTTGGAGATGCAATTCTCCATCTATTCTTCCATCCGGGAGTCACAGCTTGGACCCGGGGCCTGTGGTTAGAGCACAGGATCTGGAGCCAACGCCCAGGTTCTGAACTCCAGCTCTACCCCTTGCCAGATGTAACTCTGGGTGAGCTGACCTCAGTGACTCCAAATCTTTGTCTGTAAAATGGGGATAATAATGCTCTCTCCTCCAAAAATACATATGGTACTGACCATATTAGGCTGTTGTGAATATTAAATATGACAAAACTTCTAAAGCTCTTAGAACAAGAGCGCAGCCTAACATGGAGTCAGTCTTCATACAAGTTAACTAACACCATCACCACTGTCACCCTCCCCATTTCATCCACCTGGAAATCCTCAGGCCACATCCCCGCAAATCTCCTGCAGCCACCTCTTCCTTTCCACTCTCCCGACCTGGTTCCCAGTCTCATCCATTTGGCTGGGACACGGGGTAGGCATTCGGGTCGGTCGCCCCACCTCCTCTCTGTCACCACAACCCCATCACTGCGCAGAGCACATCATGTCTTCCAGGCCCTAGAGGGCTCCTACAGCCCAAGGGATGTGGCTCGATCATGGAGTTCCTTCAAGACCTCTAGAGGCTCATCTTTTCCATATTCTTTGGCAACTATACCTGCAGTCTAGGGTCCTCATCCCTCTGAGAACACAGCCCATGTCTTCAGGGCTGATGCCTCTCCTCTGGGAGTCCTCCACCAGCCACGCCTTTCCCTCCACCCTCCACCACTCAGCAGTGCCTATCACTTCCACGAAGGGCCCATGGCCTCCGCCCTCCCTGACCCTCCACCTCTATATTCCAGGAGCACCTGACTTCCCTCACCTAACATATTTTGCCCTGTAGACATTCACTCCTATTGGACTTGCCCCCAGCCAACTCTTTGAAAGCAGGCCTGAGTCTTGCTCATTGTGCATCTCCTATGGTGTCTTGCGTAGAGTAGGCTCCCAAGAGATATTTTCCAAGTTGAACTACGTTTTCACAGAAGGCCAACTCCCAGCAGCACGGGACGATGATGGTTCACTCTGTTCTGTGCAGCCCCAGCTGGTATCCTGGGGAAAAGGCTCCACTTACGCTGTCAAGAACCATAAAGGTCAAGTCCCATCCCTACAAATACCAAGTACACCCAAATTCTTCACCGGCACAGAAATGGTGTCGCACCCACTGGGAACAAATGTGCATCCCCACCCCAAGGCATGTGACAACAGGGACTGCCACTGTGCTTTGTCTGGGTAACTCATTCACGCCATCATCTTGCTTTCTTTCCAAAGTCACTTATTAAGCACAAACTATGCCAAAAACTATGTCCAGCACCGCACAGGATGTTAAAGTGCCCTGAGGGGCCATCCCATCTGACTACTATCGGGCGGGGTGGGCAGGCCCTGCCTGTGAGCTCCAGACTCCTGCACCCACGTGCCCCCTTGTTATCTCTGCCTGGATGCCTCACAGGCATCTCACATGTACTAGGTTCTCAGCAGAAATCTTCCTGCTCAAGCTACAGAGAACCAAGTGACTCTTTCATCCATCAGCGAGGCCTGCTAGCTCCGCCTCCAACTCCCATCTCCAGTTCATCCATCTCTCCCCACCTCAACTGCTACACTGCTATCATTTTCTGTTTTCCTAGCAGCCTGTCTTGCTCTTCCAAACCCATTCTCCACAGAGCAGCCAGGATGGTCCTTGTTCAAATTTCTCCAATGCTTTTTGCTCACATGTGGAACAAATTCCTTTCCACGGCCTACAAGACCTGGTCTCTGCCTTCCTTGCCACCCCCGTGCTGGGTTCCCACTCACGGGCCTCTGCTGGGTCCAAGGCCTATCGCTCTGTTTTGCCTTTGGGTTCCCTTTTTCTAGAATGATCTTCCTTAGGTCATTCATGGCTGGCTCATGCTTATCCTTCAAGTTTTCCTTGCTTCCTTTCCGTTTCTTGTGACAGTCTGTGACTACTTTAAGTGTTAATTTATCCTTGTCTGTCTTCCCTGCTAAATGTGAGCTCTGTGACAGGAGAGATCCTGATTTGCTCCCCGTGCACCCCTACGGTGATGTACTGTGCCGGGCACATGGTAAGGGCTCAGGCAATACCTGTAGAAGCAGGGACGGAGGGAGGGAGGAGACCAGGGCTTGGAAATCTGTCCTTGAGAACTTTCCTCTAAAGTACCATTTAGTATATGATGACTAAACTTCCACAGCATCACCAGGATCCTGGGAGTGGTAGCAGGGTACTGACTTACAGCAAAGAGAAAATGCTACAGGCTGTGAAAAGCTCTTTCAAAGGAGGGCAAGAAGGAACTTGGGCTATGAAGTCAGTGGACTCCAGTGAGGCAAAATACCTCTCCTGGCTCTGCAAACTCAGGAAAGTGACTTAACTTCTCTATGTCTTCATTCCTCATATACAAAATGCAAATGATAGCAGCAAACTCATAGGCTAAATAAGCACCGTGCTCAGTACAGAGTGGACGTTCATGTAAAATTCCTTCTTTCTGCATGCTGGCTGGGAGCTCAGACTCACACTCTATTTCTAATTAAATCAGCCCATCCTCTAGCTCCACAAGTGTTGGGCTGCCTAGAGGCACCATCAATGGGGTATCAGCCATCTCATCTCAGGATCCCACCTTAAGGACAAGAGACAGTGGTGGGCAACGTAGTGTGGCTGCCCTCTGGGTACTCTTGGTCCACCGAGACCATGAATACATTTGCACTGTGCATTGAGATTTCAATAAATCTCTGCTGGAAGTAACCAAGGGAAGTCTGGCCCCAGGTCAACCCACCATCCTCATGGCTTGGGAGAAGATCTTGGGAGCAGACACTTGAGGGTAGGGCAGTGGGTCAAGGAATGGTGTTATTCAGTGCTGCTTGGGTTCCAGAGTTACCCCAAGCTCCCTGCAGCTTCGGTGGCAGGAGGAGGAGGGAAGATAAGAAATGGTGTCCACAGGATTGCCTGCCACTGTGGTCTCAAATGCCAAGCAGCAGCTAAAAACAGGGTTAGTCAAGGTTCCCACATCACTCTTCATTGCTGCCAGAAGACAGCAAGCTACACCACCCAGGCCAGAGACACTGACTGAGGTCTCTGTCTCTCTCCCCACAGTAATCTAGGGCCTGCCCTCTCTTTCCCCATCTCAGAGGAGAGGACACCAGGGTGATTCTGGGCCCCAGAATATATCCCTGGGTGGGATATATTAGACCCACAGAACTCACACAAAATGAATCTCGCCAAGGCTCTCCCTTCTTGAACCCCCAGAGCCTGTGGACTCAGCCTGAGACTGAGCAAGCTGCACCTGCAGACGAACCAGCCCTTGAGACCCCCACACTGCCAATGCCATCCCCACACCTCTCTCCCCTGCCACTCCCTTCATCATTCTTTCTGCAACTGCTTTTCACCACACCATGCCCATGCTCAGGAGCTTCACTGGCACCCACTGCCCATGAGCGGAGCCCAAACCCTCTGCCCTGCACTCAAGGTCTTCCATGAGCTGACCCCAGGTTTATCTCCCAGGGAGTCCCACTGTGAACCATCTTATTCCACAAAACAGGGAGGGGAATTCTGTCATTCCCACACATATGCCCTTGCTCAGGCCACACCTCTGCCTGGGGGGAAGGGCCTGCTTGTCCTGCAGAACCACCTAAGATCCTCCTCTGAGGTCTCTCTCTCTGGTGAACACAAAAAGAAACACAAGGCATGAATCAGACCCTCACGACCTACGGGCATCTGCTGCACAAGCCCCTGCCCCAAATCTCCTGACCCATCACACCTGTGATTAGAAAGAAACCACACAGTAGGTAAAAAGAGTGTGAGAACAGGACAGGCAGCAGGCTGCCTCTGGGAACCCTGCTGAGATGCCAGCGAGGAGGGGGCGGGAGGTGCAGGAGACGGGTCTGGCTTTTCACAAGAGAGCTTGTTGGGGATAATTTATTCCCACAGTATCTCAGCAGGTTTCAGTCAGTTGAGTTTATAATGGAACAAGCAGCCACTGTTGTTCTTGGATGCTGCAGAGACAGCAGTCATCAAGCAGAGGATGGCCCATCGGGGGCCGGGACACTCCATGGGAACCAGATTTCACAGTCCTGGAAAGAAGAGGTTCCAAAAAACCCACAGCATGGTCTATAAATCCCAGCAGGAAGTAGAGCAGGATCCTCCACTTGGGAGGAAATGGGGTAGGACCTGGAAGAGAAAATCAGGTTGAAACCCCAGGATGCTTGAAGGAAAATGAGCAGAGAACTGCCCACATGCTTCCTCCGAGACCCCTAGGAGAAAGCAGGACTAGAAACCTACCCTTACTCCCTGCAAAACTGGTGAGATGTCATGCCACCAGCAGACTCAGGTACAAAAGCCCAAGACCACAGAGCAGAGCTTTCTGCTCTTGCCTATAAGGCTGGAGAACAGCACAAGAGTCACCGGAAACTTGGTGGGGAGCAGTCTCCTAACTCATCAGACTGTGAGAAGGGTGACAGACAGGAAGAGAAGAAAATCCCAAACTTCAATGTCACCTGCCTGGTACCTGCCACCCAACTCACCCTCAACATTCAACAAAACCAGGTTGTCCCTGGGTCTGAGCTACTCCCCTGGGCGAAGAAGCTGATTTCTTCATTTACTACAGGATTATCCCAGGACGGTCCTCCCCAGGGAATGGACTCGTCAGAGAGATGGCCATGTGGAAGAGTTGCCGTGTATTTCAGGAGCCAACCCGCTCTTGGATGGACCCTCTTGAAGTCCAGCTCCATGATGACTTCTGCTGTCTTGTAGGCAACGCAGAATAGTCACGATTGGGGGTTTTTCTGTGGTCCCCCGAAAGAGTTAACCCGGCTACCAAAGTCAAGATCAGGGGCGCCGCTGGGGAGCTTATCTGGCCTCCTGAAGAGATTAGCACCCAGCTCAAGAGATGCCAATCAGCCAACGAGGCCGAATTTAACCTCATCCAGCCCTCCCAGCCCTAGCCGGGCCACTCCCAAAATCGACGATTACGCTAGAGGCAGCTCTCGCTGCAGCCCGTCATCCGCTATTTATAAACCACTCGCCTTCTAGGGGGAACCAGACACCTCCCATCCCCATGCAGTGCCCGGCGCCAGGCCTGTGGCCTTGGCCTCAGGGCCTCCATCGTGCTGGCCGCGACTGCCGGACCCCTGCGGGCAGTGCCTTCCCTGGTCCTAAGTGGCTCTGTCCTGTCATCTCGGATGAGTTGAGTGCTGCGCTCAGCGGGGCCCGGCCTTTCCAGGGCAGCTCCTTACAAGGCCCCCAGGACTGCTATCGGATGTGGTTTGGCTCCTGCAGCCTCCCTCACCAGCTCACCACTGGGCCTCAGGACCCCGCCCCCACAGCTCTCCTCCCTCTTTCTCATCCTTTGACCACCTCTCTGGCTCCTGACAACCCAGCAGATCTGAAGAAAGGCCAAAGCAGCAAAGGGTGGGAGGCGGGTATTTATGGCAATGGGGGACCGGCCTAGATCTGGGTGCAGGAGGTACCTCCGCCTACTGCAAGAGGCAGGTGACCAGCTGAGAGCCCTGCCTGAAGGACATAGCAGGCAAGAGAAGGGTTGCTTTCAACTCAAGGAAACTCACAAGCATATGCCCTGATTACTGGGACCTCCCACACCAGAGGTACAAAGGGGTGTCCAGTTTGTTGCCACACGATCTACATCTCTACCAAATCATGCTCTCATCTCCGTATGGATGAGAATCCTAACAATTTCCAACAAAGTCAAAGCCTCATGAGTTCATTTATTTGTCTGCACAAAGGCTTTGCCGAGAGCATGTCTGTTTGAAAGATACTCACCGCATTCTAAGGATAACTAAAAGAAAAAGGTTCTACGGCTTCTGGGTTACTGAGCTAGACACCCCAGTTCTTTCTAAAAACCAATTACCCTGTGACACCAAACAAGAAAGAAATCCCATTGGTGCTTCCATGGAACTGACACAGGCCCCCATGCTGTCCTCCCTACACCAGTTCACAAAGGCCATGTGCCTTTGGGGTGGCACAGGGACAATCTCAGGAGTATGGTGGCAAAGGGCTGAGTGGGGAGAAAGTGCTGGAGAAAAGTTTAATAATAGAGCTGGGTTGGGCTCGGCCCGTTTCCTTTTTCAGTTGCCCTGATCGCTGCTCCCATTACGTGATGTGGCCGTGGGCAGA
This sequence comes from Rhinopithecus roxellana, assembly GCF_007565055.1. Taxonomy (NCBI): domain Eukaryota; kingdom Metazoa; phylum Chordata; class Mammalia; order Primates; family Cercopithecidae; genus Rhinopithecus; species Rhinopithecus roxellana. The sequence continues at coordinate 5,980,815 of NC_044558.1, forward strand.
GCCAGTCAGCTGCTGGGGAGATTCAAACCCAGGTCAGCCCGGGGACCATGTCTCCTTAGGCCACCTCTGCGAAGGGTCCACATGCCACAGTCAGATGAGGTCTACGCACAGCTCACTCGGGCTCGCCTAACACAGCCTCTCTATAAAAAGCCCGGAGCTGGCGGGACAGACAGAGTCAGGCCGGAAGGCCCAAGGTTGACTGTCCCTGCACCCATCAGCCCTCCTGCCCAGCTGCGCGCTTTGCTTCTCATTGTCTCTCCTGATTGTGCACTGCTATTTTGGGCTCTGGGGGACAAAGGGGAGCTGAAGACTGCAGCAGGAAGCTCACAGGGTGGGGAGGTTGGCGTCAAAGCCACTCTCTTGGCGACAGGGCAGCTGCTGCCCTCCTTCCAGCCTCTCCCCTGTCCCCTGGAAACCGACAAATACAAGTCACTCAACAGTCAACACACATGTGTGCATGATGCATCCACCCCATGCAGTGGTCACACACTGTAGACAGAAACGTCCACATGAAAATACGCGGTGCATGCTGGGTGGGCATCATTCATGGATCATTAATGGAAACTGACTTGGAATCAATATTATAAGGACGGGATTGGGGAAGGCACACTCATCAACAGAGCCCTTGGCAACTCACAGTTCATCTGCAAATCATTTTCTATATATGTTAAGCGGGTTTACTAAGAGTATCCCCTTCAAGGTCACCACAAAGCAAAAATAATACACAAAAACCACTTGAAACAGTGCCTGGTGCCAAGTGAACGTTCTACAGGGCTGGATACTGTTGTCATCGTCATCATCAGAATGGACAAGACAGAACCCAGGAGTCATCCATTTTAGCTGTCACTTTGGTGAAGAAATGTCGAGCATGTAGCTGGAAACCTGGAACTCAGGCAGAAGGTTGGTGTAGAAGGCGCCCACAGGCCTGACCCAGGGAAAGGGGCAAGGCTGGGCACTCACGTCCATTCTCAGTTGATTTGCGGGCAGTTCTCCCTCGCTTCTCACGTCTAGAATGAAGAGACTCCCTCAGCATTGAGGAGGTGGGGCAGGGGGCAGCGGTGAGGGCAAGGAAGAGAGCGCCTGAGCATTGAAATGGTCAGAAAAGAAACTGGAGTCCTGAAGGTAGTAAGCACCTGACCCCAATAAAACAAAGAAGGGTCTCACAGAGGCATGGGCCCTCGCCCGGCCTGTGCTGCAGAAGAAGTGACTACTGTCAGCACCATTTACAGAACCAGCCTGTGCTCCAGGCTCGGGGCTGGGTGCTCCTGATGCATTGTTCCATTTAACGTCACACTAGTCACAGGAGATGGGTGTTGATAACCAAGACTCAGCAGGAGGGCCAGGAATTATTCGCAGCCCCACTTGGCGCTATCGTCCTTATCCCTCCACTCCCCTGCTGGGCGTCAGAATCGTCTGAGCATTTTCACACTGTGGATGTCCAGGCTCCACCCTGGACCTCCTGTTGCACCAGAGTCTGCAGGGCTGCAGCCACGAACCTGGGGTTTTGGGGCTTCCAAACACCCACAGCTGCTGCTGATGCCAGGCCAGGAGGGCACACCACCAGGCCCACGCACAGCAAACAGAAACATTCCCAGGGACACACCACCCCTCCCCATCCTCTCCAGAATGAACACCCTGTCACCACAACCACCAGCCTCCCACCCTCAATAAAAGTGGTCCAGGGACAGTCGCCAGGTCCCAATTCCCACTTGTCACCCTGTGGACCTTGAACGAAGGTTGCCATTTCTACCTAAGTGGATCTGGGCTGGTCGCTGGCCTGTGCTTTCCGGGCTTCACATCATCAGTGTCTGTCTGTCTGCAAGGATGTTCTGCAAACCCCACGGCACTGGCCTAGCTCGGCAAACACTTCCTGCGGCAGACACCCTTCCTTTCCACCAACTATCTCATTGCATCCTCGCCACGACCTATGATGAGGTGGGTGCCGCTGTCACCTCCATTCACAGATGAGAAACGAGGCCCAGAGAGGTCAAGGAACTTACCAGGGTGAGAGCTAGGCACGTCAAAGCCAGAATCCAAAATCTTAAGCACCAGGCTCCACTGCATCCTTCATGAGTGATTGTTATTACTTTGTTCACTGAGCCAGCAGGCAGCCTCCTAAGCAATTCAATGATCTTTACTGCATTTTTCCTATCGTCTTTTTATTTGGTTTTCTTAGGAACTCGGGCCTGCTTAGGGCAGGCTTGGGCTGGCGGGAGAGACAGACTGTAATACATGAAGCAGTATGACAGGCTCTGTAGACGTCCCAGAACATGTTGATCACCAACCCCCAGGACACAGGAGCACTTCTGAGCGGTGGGTCAGATCCACAGGAGCCCCTGCTTTCCAGGTGGGAGAGAGTAAACACGGCGGGGCAGTGACTCACTTGGACACGCCACTCAGCAATTCAGTGGGAGGGCATGGCAACCAGGTCTCCAAATGCGAGTTTAGGGCCTGCTGTGTAATCGTGAAAACGTTCTTCCAGGCTGCCCTGAAATAGCCCCATTTCCCACCTTCTGCACCCTCCCCGTAACAGGTGTCCACTGGCCCTCAAGGGAGAAACTGACACGCCCCCAGCAGACCGCTCACTCAGCCCCGCAAAGGAAGGGTCCTCAGCTCAGCCTGAGAGGCACCGCTTTCTGCTCCCTTCAGTTTAAAATAGGCCACACGGATGCCTGCCAAGATCCCATGCTCTTGGCAAACAGGAGGGTTATATTTCTGGCTGCGCACCGTGAAACACTGGACCAGGGAAGGCTTCCCAAACCAACAGCTGACTCCGGCTGTGATGACAAGAGGATCCTGCAAGAGTCGGCCCAGGCCCAGCTAGCAGCAGGCTCCCCGCATGTGTACAGTAGGAGGGGGCTCTGTCCCCACCCCTGGAGCTCTGGGAGTGCAGGGACGGCTATATAAGGGCATGGGGCTGGGGGGAGCCCAGGGGTTGGGATTTCTCCCTGGCCCCGGAGAGAGCACCCGCTCACACAGGCCTGTGCACACACCTGCCACGGATGAACATTCCTGCATGCCATTCCCTGGCCCGGAAAGGGCTTCCCCATGTCGCTGCCATCACCATACCCTCGAAACGCCATTCCAGTCTCACCTGCTCCGCGAAGCCTGGCCAGAGGCTCCACCTCTGCCTGGCCACACCAGCACCAGGGAGTGTGGAAATCGTATTCCCCACAGGAACTGGGTGGGAACTAGAGGTGTCTGGTCTTAGAGAACTTAAGGGACATGGCAACTCTGAACATGGAGGTACGCAGAGTTTTAAGTGCGAGGCGGGGACGCCATGGTTCATGGGGTCTGCCCCATGAGAGCCTAGGGTGACAGAACAGGGGACACATGCTAGAAGCTACAAGGTAAAAAAAGACCCCTCACCCTCACTCACCCAGGGACCCAAAGCTGGCCGATGTGGTGGCTTAACCGTGAGGTCCATACCATGAGAAGTCTGGGTGGAAGCCCAGCGGCCCCCTGCTAGGATCTGCTTCAGGCAGGGGCTGTCAAGTGAGCTGTTGGTCCCAGCCCCCTCTCGCTCTGTATTTCTCCACTAGGGGTTCCCTGGGAGCAGGGTCCCCTTTCCAGCTTAACGCTCCTATCCCAGCTCTGAGCTCAAGCCAGTGCCGACAGGCTGCCCATTCCTCCAGGGGTTGACAGCTGGTACCAATGGTCAGAGGCAGGAGGCCCAGGCAGCCAGAGGTGCTGGAACCCATCGGCCTGTGTGTCCCTCTGTCCCTTAAAACTAAAGGTGTCCTATGCAACAAAAGAACTTCTTCCCACACACACAGCCCTAGAAATTCACCAAAAGCAGAACAGTGGTTATCTCTGGATGATGGCATTGCGAATGATTTTAATTTATGCTATTTTCATATCTCTCAATTATTTCCAGTACTCTCCAGTGACTATACTAGTTTTATAATCAGAAATAAACTTTTGAAAAAAGAACTGCCTACTCCCCTCTCAGATATGCCCATCATTAGTTGAGATCTGCCACTCAGAGCCCCTCACCCTGCCCCCTCCTCCCCACACCCCCAGCACGCTTCCACCAGGGAGGACGCCACCAATGCGAGGGAATTTCATCACCGGGCAGCTCACTGCTGGGGCCTATGGACAGCCTGCAGCACACAGCGAGTGCACGCTGAATGCTTAGTCATGGAGGAGGTCTCTGCTGGGGCTCACCAAGTCTCCCCAGCCATCTCCAAAGACAGCCTTTGATCTTGAAAATGTCCACAACCTCTAAGTAGCCCACAGTGCCACCAAGTCACCAACTGAAATCCTTCAGACACTAACCTGGGGAGAGGGTAGTACTAGATCATGCCTCTGACTGAGATAACTCCCCAAACACAGGGATGGGGGTGGGGGGAGGAGGAAGAAGAGAAAGATGAAAAAGAAAGGGAGAAGCGAGAGGAGGCAGAAAGGAGAAGAGAGAGTGCATGGAACAGAGCCCGGTGCCATCCCCACATGCCACCCTGTCACCCCGGTCCAACCTCAGTCCCTCTCAGGGCCCAAGGCTCTTCTTCAGGGCAGGCTGCTGTGCCCATCATGGCCATTCACCTGGCTGCTCCCCGGGCCTGGCAGCCAACAGTCACCCGAAAGCCGAGCCCTGCATACCTCTGGCGCTCCGTCACAGGACCAGGAAAGGGTTCTGGCGTCATGGACACTGCACCCTGAGCCAGCCAACCTGGGACGGGTGATATCTGTGGCTGCTGAGAAGCTGGCCTCAGCATGGGCTGGCCGGGCCTGGGAGTGGGAGAGAGGCAGGGCGTCTTGGGCTACCTGTGCAATGAGAAGGTCTTCCTGTGTGTGTAGCTGTGGACAGGTCTAGAGGACAGAGAATAATGGCCCTGCCCTCAGGGCATCCCACTCTTCTGGGGAGACTCATTCTCACACATGAAATACCCCAGACACCCAAGAGGCATGTGAAAAAGTGAGACATGATGGGTGAACCCTAAAAAGCCATGAACTCCATTCTGGAAAAACAGGGCTGATAGGGTTGGATCAGAGTCTGCAAAATCATGAAGGACAGTGAAGAGGGCCAGCACAGACCTGCCTAACAGATCCTGAAATAGAACCCCAGGCAACCCTTGAAGCTCGAAAGCATTATCTGAGGACAGATAAAGGGCGTCTGGGCTTTACACAATGGGCAAAGGCAAGGGGCTCATTACCATGCAGGGTGGCACAGGATAAAAACATGGCTAAGATCAAGAGAACTTTGATAAACTCGCCAGAGAGAGAGCCACAAGGGCCATGACAGGAAACAGGGGCACTGGACGCTTCTGACCTTCACAGACAGCCCTGGAGGAATCACCCACCCCACCCATCATCCCTGCCCGATGGGTGGGCTGCTGACCCAGTATAGGTAGTCCTAATTTTTTCAAAGAAATTGAGGAAAGTTTAATTTCTTTGAAATAAAATCCTTTAATTTTAAGGGATTTAAAATGAAATCCTTTAAGCCAGTCCTGCCCTTGTGCATGGTGAGAGGACAAGGGGCAATTAACCCCATTCATCAACAAGATGTAGCACTGCAGGAGGAAAACATGCAGGATTTGGAGTCTGACATCCAGAGTTCAAATCCTAGCTCCATCACTCACACAGAGGCTTTGAATAAATTACATAATCTCTGTGGGCCTGTTTCCTCATTCATAAAACAAAGGTAACGATGTCTGCCCTGGAGGGATGATCTGGGGATGAAACCAAACAACATATGTGAAGCCCTAGGACAGCACCTGCCATGTGGAGGTGCTTGGCAAGCAGCCCTAACCACAGTCCATTCCAACCTTGTGGACAAGTCAGACATGGGCTCGGCCCTCAAGAACATCGGGCATGGGCACAGACGACCAAGGTACAAGTGAAAAGCATGAAGGATTGTAGGAGGGAGGCAAAGCCAAGAGGAATTCAGAGGTTCTGCCTTGAGGAGAGAGCAAAGTTTTCATGGAAGAAGCAACGTTTGAGATGGAAACTTTAAGGAAAAGGAGGTGGGCTGGTAATGAGCACGGGTAATTGATCTGGAGAGAATGGTGGGCAGGAAGGAAAGCAGGAGCCATGCAGGCAGGAAGTGTGGGCAGCAAGTGGGACAGGAAGTGACACTGGAGCACTTCCTGGGAGGCTCCATGCGTGACTGGTTGGAACAGAGAGCAGTGAGGTCTGACCGCCCGCAGGGTGCCTGGAGTCATGGAGAAACAGTCACGGCTGGAGGGTCCAGGTGACAAGATGGAGGAGAATGAATTCCACTGGCTTCTGTGGTGGGGCCTTGTGCAGAAGCAGAGAGAGGGCTGTTAACATGGCTAAGGCCCTGGGAAGCAGACTCTGGCAGGCCTGTATCAAATGAACTAAGAGGAACGAGGGACAGGGAGATCAGGGAATAACTGAGTGACTGGGCAAAGTGAGGCCTGACCTAGGGGCATGGCAGTAAAAATGCACAGGAACAGGTGGGACGGATGGGAGGGGCCTCAGGGAAGCAGCATGGGTGCAGAGGGGGCAGACAGAAGTTTCCAGCCTGGGAGCTGGGCAGGTGGTGGGATCCATTACTGAACCAGAGGACCAAGGAGGACTTTTGAAGCAAGAAGTTGAAACAAGTTTGAAAGACCAGAGGAAGATGTTTATGGAGACACCAAATGTAGCTGGAAACGTGGTGAGAAAGGGTCCGTTCCGGGCTCAGCCACACACTGTGTGACCTCAAAGTCAAATTCTTTTGGGGGGCAGGGGACATAACCAAATTGTGGCTTTAATCATTCTGTGCCTCAATTTTATCCTAAAAAAAAGATCCATTCCACCTCCCGGGCTCACTGTAAGGAATGAGTATAATGGTATAATGGATGTAAAAATGCTCTGTAAACTACAAAGCCACTTTATAAATGTAAGAAGTTATTATCAGAGTCCGTAGCTGAAACCAAGAGGTTAGGCAGGTTTGTCCAGGAGAGAGAGAAGAACAAGAGAGGGCAGGAAATCAGAAGCATCGTGTTCAGGAACATTAAGTCCAGGGCAAGAAGGCAGAAGGAAACTAGGAGAGCGTACATTTTTATAAAGAAACAGCAGGAGTCCAAAGAAAGGGCTACACCCCAGTCATCCTCTGCAGCCCTCACAAACTCTATCCCATGTCTGTCCCACGAGGAATGACATCCCCAATCTGTTCGGAAAAGGCAGGACAATTTGAAAGCTAAATAAGTAGAGAGTGTGCCTAGGGGGGGCCACAGCACCTTGAAGGAAGTCTGGAAAGTACCTAGGGAGTATGAGTGTCATGTGAGGGCAATCGCATCAAAATCCCCAGGGCACAGACATCGCCAGGAAAGAGGCATTCAGGGAGCCATTAGCTCCCTGATTAAAATGAAGTGGCTGTTGCTCTAATCTGGAGAGGGTGAGCACATCTCTGGGAAAGGGGCAAGCAGACAGGCAGTCTGTCATTTGATTAAGATACAGTCTTCTAATCCATCATCCTCCATGCCCCGCTGCACTTCCCCACTGGCATGCACACACAGAAGGTACATGCTGCCCTGTTCTAGCAACAGAAGCCACAGGCAAGGGGTCAGAATTTCTGCGGGATGGTGGGAGAGCTTCTCCTCTCAACAGTGCGTCTGGGAGCCCAGCAGTGGGAAACAAATAGTCCAGGGGGATGTTGACAGGGAAGCCACAAGCACAGCCTGTGCAGCGAACTGGCACCAACAGATCCACGGAGAGGAGGCTGGGCTAGACACCAGCATGGAGGAGGCTCACTGAGATTTGAACCGCCCAATCTGTTCTCAAAACCAGATGGCTGACATCAAAAGGAGATGACAATGGAGATGAAGTTAGACTGGCTCACAGGCAAAGTCACATCTACTCAGTGGATACCCTCCGTGGGTGCTTTGTAGATTGGAAAACTCCATTTCTCTGAAGGTCTCTTCCCTCACCCATGTCTGTCCCCAAAGAGGATCTGAGACCCTGCAAGTCTTTCTGGCCTGACGCTCTCTTGGCACTTCTGTGGTTTCTCCTGCCCTGAAGACTTACAGTCAAAAGCAGAAAGGACACCCGATGTCTTCAGGTCCCATCTCCTGCCCCAAGCTGGCTTACCCTCCAACCATCTGGCGACTGGCACTCATTCTGCTTGGGGGCGGGGGTGGGGGGGCCAGCCAGTAACGCTTATCAGCCACAAGCAGCTGTCACCGCAGCTCCTCTCTCTGATTTCTGCCTTTAGTAAGTTTCACAGGCCTTTGTCGAGTCCTTTCTGCTGTAACTTTAACTGCTCAGGGGCCAGGCCTAGGACATGCTCACAGTCCTTCCCGAGACGCCTTCTTAATAAACCCAATGATGCTCGACACAGTGAACACTTCCCGGGTGCCTTCCACGTGTGCACAGTACATTGCTTCTCTTCTCTGCCCTGAAAAACACGCACCCTCCCTTCCACCCATTCTCCCAAGCTGTGCTCTTTTCAGACCACCCATCCTCCCAGCGGCCAAAGGCACACTGCAGAAAATCTATCCTGGAACCTACCCGCACTTCACCCAGGATGCCAGTGCCCCCTGGACAGTCCTGGCCTTGTTCCCTCTGCCCCAGGAAGCAAGTGAGGGTACAAAGCAGAGATGTCTTCCCCGCTGGTCCTAGGGCAGTTCCTGTGAGCCACCTGGATGGCAGACTGGCGAGATGGTGGGGCAGTATTCAGAGACGGGAGCTGGGGAAGATACCAGATGGATCTGAATAGCCACAAACTCAATTTTTTCTCTGCCCTACCCCAAATGGGGCTATTACTAGGCCCAGGAATGGGAGTGTCATGGTCAGGAGGGATGTAGGCACACTGACCCAGAGAACACGGGTTTGGAACAATTGGGCTACTGTTCCTTGGCACTGAGAGGGGAATGGGCTCGGAATCCCAAACTTCTCAAGTGGGAAATTTTGCCAGATGTCCATCTGCCTCTTTCCCTGCCCAGCACAGGGCACATCCTCAGTAAGGAAACAGTGTTCAAGGCCTTCTGCCAAGGCAGCCAAAGTTCTCCAGACCTCAGCGGAGGCTGCTGAGCTCTCAAAGAGTGGGGTGGGGAGCTGGAGCTGGGAAAAGGTGGGGAAGAAGGTGATACAGTTTGGATACTGGTCCTCACCAATTCATATTGAATTGTAACCCGCAATGCTGGAAGTGGGGAGGTGACTGGATCATGGGGATGAATTTCTCATGAATGGTTTAGCACCATCCCCTTGATGCTGTCCTCAAAATCGTGAGTTCTCACGAGACTGGGTTGTTTGAAAGTGTGTCGCACCACCCCCTACTCTCGCCTGCTCCTGCTTTTGTCACGTGAAGTGCCTGATCCCCCTTCATCTTCCACCATGACTGAAAGCTCTCTGAGGCCTCAGCAGAATCCGAGCAGATGCCAGCACCATGCTTCCTGCGCAGCCTACAGAACCATGAGCCAATTAAACCTCTTTTCTTTATAAATCACCCAGTCTCAGGTTATTTCTTTATAGCAATGCAAGAATAGCCTAATACAGAGGGAGATACTGAAGAATCTTTGCTGGGCAGATTTGGGCATGCTCTTGCCCACCCCACCTTGTTCTCTGCCCCACAGTCAGAAGGCAAGGTGGGCTGGGCAGGAGAACGCCCAAATCTGCCCAGCAAAGACTCTTCAGTGCAAGGAATTGGAGACCTCCACCAGTTACCAAAAATGCACAAATAAGATTGCCATGGGCCGGTCTGCCCACCACACCCCCAGGTGCTGTGAGCAAAGGGTGTTGGGGGTTGGGAGATGCAGCCAAATGCCTCCACCACCCTCTCTTCTGACTGTTTGGGTGGCTCTGATTCTTCCAACATACTGCAAGGAGGCCAGGCAGAGAGGACAGGGAGCAGGCAGCCTTCTCCCTCCTCAGTTTACAGGTGGCCCAGGCCCAAGGAGATGTTCCGAGGTCATATGGCAAATCAAGGGGAAACTCTGTCCCCATCTCACTCCCTTCCCCTGGGCTGCCAACTCAACTTGCTTTCCTCCTTTGTAGCACACAAAAGGGGGCTGAGAAAAAGAACACTGAAAACCATTTATCTCCCTCAGCAAGAGTCAGCTTTCCCTGTCCATGGTCAGGGTGGAGGCCCAGGAGTGGTTCCAGGGTCATCCGTCCTGCACCCCCTGGGCACCACCCCTGGCCAAGGCCCGAGAGCCAGAAATGGGCTTGGCACCTTCCAGGGCTGCTCCACCGGCTGGCAGGTGCAAGAAACGTGCTTTGGTCCAGGCACCTGCTCACTTGCTTGGATGGTCTGGTCAGAGCAGTGCTGAGTTCCAGAACCAGGCACTGCCATAGAGAAGCAGAGGGAATGCACCTGCCTGGGCTGGAGGGGAGTAGTGGCGGTACCTGGGGATGGGGTGGTCTGTCTTCCACTCTTCTTCCCAGGAGCACCTAGCATCTAGCTGAGCTGGGCTGCTGCAGAGTCCCTGCAAAGACTGGGATGTCCACAGAGTCAAGAGGCTAACACATAGAGAGAGAGAGAGGCTTGGCAGAAGAGGCTCCTGAAACTACAACAGCACAACACTGGATGCTGAGAGATGAGACTGCGTCCACTGCCCCAGGAGGAGCAGGGGAGGAAGAGCCTCAGCAGGGAAAACCCTCAAGGCCCCCGACTCCACTGAGCCTGGCTGGGGCAGGCAAGCCTAGTGAACCACACACCCTCCCTTCTCTACTGCAGAGCTCCAGTAGAATCTGGCCCCCACAAACCCTCTCCCCATTACCCAGGTCTCACACCGTGACTAAAGAGACCATCAACCACATGGTCCCCTTTAGCGGGGTGGCTGGGGGATGGCCATCTGGTGGGACCTACTGCTACCGGCGCTCACTGTCTGCCTGCAGCGTGTGGTCCGGTGGGGCATGCGATGGCTCGAGAGCGCGTTCTCCTAAAGCAGACCTTGCCAGACTGTTCCTCAGAGGCCCCAGCCCACGCCACCAGTTGCCTCTGCCCCCATCTGTGCACTTCACGCCATCTGCAGAGGGCTGGGACCCGGCTCCAGGGCTGCGGCTGGCAGAGAAGAAGGACATGGCCTCCTTCCAGCTGGGGTAGAGCGGGAGTGGTTGGGGCTTCCACACACCTCACCTCCTGAGATGTCCACAGGCCTTGAGGAAACAGCTGAGGGGATTTGGAGGTTCAGAAAAAGAAGGGGAAGTGCAGGGGGAGGATAAGGCCAGCCGAGACCCGCTTACCTACCGGGACCAGGGCCCATGTGGCTGGCAGTCTCCTGGGGAGGAGACAAGCGTCTGGGTCAAGAAGGCTGCGTCACAGACATAGACATCTCCCTGCCTCCGAGAAGACTGTTGGGGTCAAAAACAGCATCGCTTAAGCACCCATCACCCTGGAGTTCACTGTGGGGGACACAGTGCTCCCAGACAGGCCCTGTTGCTAAAGCTTACACCCAGCAGTCCCAATGGGCAAGGTGAAAGGGCAGTCTTGGCCCAGGTGCCAGGCACCAGAGAGCTTATGACTGACTGCCAAGACCCTGCGGGTAAGCCTTAGTTCCCAGGAATGCAGAACTAAAGGACATGTGGGGGCAGCGGAACCCCAGGACGACTGCAGGGGGTAGTACAGCAAGAGAAGGCTTCTCAGAGGTGGTGGCCTTGAGGTCAGTTACCTCTCGCTCCCCTGCAGCTTAGAGCATCTGGGCTGGGCTCTCCACCTGCCTGACAGCGCATATCAGAGGAGACAGAGGAGCCTTCACGGCCCTCCTCAGCCAAACCTGGGCAAGACCAGACCATGGGTGTCAACCCCTACGCTGTCACCCTCCCTGCAGAGGAAGCCAGGGAGGGTGACAGCAGAGGGGCCGATGCCTGGCTGCTTCTCCCCCTCGCCGGTCCCCAGGACTGAAGCTTCCTGTGCCGTGATCTGGCTGTGCACTAAGCTGCTTAGCCAATAGCCCTATCTCCTGGGCTCAGGGTTCAGCCCTGTGGGGATGAGGGGATGAGTGCAGCCCTATGGGACGAGTAAGGGGCTTGAGTCAGACACAGCTGGTGCATCACAAACTGCTATGAAACCAGAGCAAATTATTTAACTTCTCTGAGCCGCCTTATGTGCAAAACGTAAGGTACAACAGGAGCCCCTGTGTCCTGGGGCTGCAGCAGGAATTCAGTGAGGTGGTAAAGCACCCAGCTGTGTGCCCAGCCCATCAGAGACAGTCCATACGCAGCGGCTGTGATGGTGGTGGTGGAAAGATGATGGGTGAGTCCAGCAGACAACGAGATAGGGAACTCAACCACGGACGGTAACTTGGGTACAGGGAAGGAGGTAGAAAAGCTCGCAGGAAACCAAGGCATCCTATAATGCTTGCAGGGATGACTCTACTGGGTTATGTTTTCTACATTGGATTTTAAGGTCCATTGACGACATCTTCCCCGCTCCTTCATCCCTCCAACGTACCATCCACACCCCAACTTTCTCAGGCTGATTCAGAGACTGGTTAGGAGACCTGGAGACCCAGTTCTCCCACAGAGCTCCTGTCTGGATGCCCTGCCACAGGGCCCCTCTATGACAGGCCCACACGTCACTTCTGCACAGTAGGGAACACGTGTGAGGTGCGGCGCAGCCACCAGAGGGAAACACGATGCCTGGCAGTCAGCATGGCTCAAAATCCTGGGAGGAGAGAAACCAGAATGGACACGGGTCCTTGGAGATCAGCGAGTGCCCAGGCCCTGAGAGGGGCAGTGCGCCCAAGCCTCCACAATACATTCAGGGCAGAGCTGGGGCTCCCCACTGTGGCAGCTGCCCCTCCAGCTGAGGCCTGGGTCAAGTCCAGTGACTGCTGGAGCCCTCTGCTCGTCCATTATGTCCTCCACACGCAGCCCTGGGCTGTCAGCTGGGCCCCGCAGAGGAGGGCAGGGACAGTCCCCATCCTCGGGGAGCTGGCAGACAAAGGGGAAAGAAAAACCTGGCCACCAGGGGACTCAGTTTCTACTCTGGGCTCTGTTCAGAACTCACCGAAAGAGCTGGGACTGGCCGTGTCACATGTCCAGGCTGTTGCTCTTCATCTACAGAATGGGAGCTGTGCTTGCTGTTGGCTAGAGGTGGAAGGTGGGGCTGGCTGGGTGGCATCCCAGGGCTCCAGGCATCAGGCAGAAGGCATGTCCAGGGCCTGGGCCACACCCACACCAGCCTAAAGCAGGGCAGGTGGCAGAGCCACTCCCAGGCTGCTGGCAAGGGCCTCCTTGCCCGGAAGCAGCTCAACTCCATTCCAACCCAGCTCATGACTTTGAAAGAGCAGCTTCTAGATGCTTGGACGAACTACACACACAGGCTTCTCCCCACTGGGAACAAAGTTAAGAATAACGTCACCCCCAGGGGTCCGAGGAAGCCCTAACAGGGAGACCCCTGATGCTGGCCTCAGGAACATCAGAGGCGGCAGGGAGTGGGGGAGCAAGAATGTTCCCTCCCCTGATTCGCTGACCCCACTCAGAAGAAAAGGAGGACTTCTAGGTCTTTGGGGGAACTGGCGGAATTCTCCTCTACGGCCAGTGGCCCCCTGCGTGCTGGAGCCCCAACTCCGAAGCAGCTGCCTGGCAGAGACGGTGAGGAGGGGGCAGGGGAGAGGACTTTGCCCTCCACTGATCTTCGGCCAGGACACGGCCCCGGCGAGCAGCATTCCATTCTATACTGAGCTGAGTGACACACACCGGAGCCCAGGCTGGCCATGCCCAGCCGCCTCCCCAGCCCCGCTGGGCACACTGGTAAGGCCGGGACCTCCACCCAAGGTCAGCGCCTGTCACAGCTCAGAGCCCACCCCCACCGCGCTGACCATGACTGGGATAAGGGCACTCACAGCATATCGGGGGAGAAATGGGCCCAGAAGGAAAGTGCTTGTTTAAAATTATGCGGCTGCTTCTCCAGGGCCACTTAGCTTGGTCACTCTTTAGCGATGTCCTTCTGCTCATAGGAAGTTGTATTTGTAGACACATATGTTTTTAAAACTTAGGAACATACCATATACCATTTTTCCTCACTTAATATTACATTGACACATAGATGACTGTGTTTTTCAAAACTCAACTGTACACCAGAAAGAGCAAACTTTACAGTACGTATGTTTATAATACATAATTACACATCTATAATACATAGTATGTAAACACCACAACGCAGCGTGACCACTTTCCCCATATCATTTAATCGTTCCCCAAACTCATTTATTCACACACATATCATACTTTATTTAGCCGTCTCCCTAATGTAGGACACCTAAATTGCTTTTAATTGTCCTTTATTATAAATTCCTCCTTAATGAGCACCCTAACACATAAAATCTTTGATAGCATTTCTGATTATTTTCTTAGAATGGAGTCTAAGAGGTGCAGTCATGGCTCAGAGGATGAGCCTGTTTTCAAGGTTCTTGGAACCCTCTGCAAAGTGATTTTCCTCAAAGGTTTTAACACATTACACCCTACCAGTGCTGCAGTAGAAAGCTGCATCATATTAGCAATTATCAGTTTAAAAATCCATGCACATTTGTAAGGCAAGAAAATAGCATACTATTGTTGGCATAATTTGGATTTCTTTGATTACTAGTGATAGTCCTCATTCTGTCATGTTCGCTGATTGCTAATATTTCTCTTTATACAGACCTAATTACAGCAACAGCCAGCAAGCCACAACTCTCCAACGTCCATGCCATCTCGGTGCGATTGTTGTAATATATAAAATCTATGTTAAATCACAGGAGTTAATATTACGCTCATATTTAATACCACAGTGCAGTAGAGACAGGCTGGCGTAGTGTAAGGATCACAGATTTGAAGCCAGACAGCCCTGGGTTTAAACACCTCCTCCCTCAAGTTCCAGCTGTGTCTTAACACCCCCAGCGGTGGTGTAGCAACAGACAAGACCAGGGCTTCGGCGTCCTGAGACCTGGATTCAAATCCTGGCTTCCTCACTGCCCAGCTGTGTGAACTCGAGCACGTTGCCGGACCTTTCTGAGCCCACCATGCTTAACTGTGCTGAGGAACGAGTGCGTGAAGTGCGTGAAGTGCCCAGGGCAATGTCCCGCCTGTAGCAAGCACTCAATCAGCAAAAGTGACTGCTGGCCTCCTTGTCTGAGCAGCCTCAAAGACCATTCACCGTGCTCCCAGGCTGCTCCCCGACCTGGCCCCACTCTCTCCCACCTCCTCCACACAACTCACTCTCCCCGCAGCCTGCAGCGGGGCCTTTGGACTCCAAACGCACCCCTCAAAGAGCTGGAAGAGTAGCTGTGGGTAAAATGACAGACTGTCTGGGATCTACTTTAAAATACTCCAGGAGGGCCGGGCGCGGTGGCTCAAGCCTGTAATCCCAGCACTTTGGGAGGCCGAGACGGGC
Source organism: Rhinopithecus roxellana (assembly GCF_007565055.1). NCBI lineage: Eukaryota > Metazoa > Chordata > Mammalia > Primates > Cercopithecidae > Rhinopithecus > Rhinopithecus roxellana. Next base: position 5,996,077 of record NC_044558.1, read on the forward strand.
GGATCACGAGGTCAGGAGATCAAGACCATCCTGGCTAACATGGTGAAACCCCGTCTCTACTAAAAATACAAAAAACTAGCCCAGCGACCTGGCAGATGCCTGTAGTCCCAGCTACTCGGGAGGCTGAGGCAGGAGAATGGCGTGAACCCGGGAGGCGGAGCTTGCAGTGAGCTGAGATCCGGCCACTGCACTCCAGCCTGGGCGACAGAGCAAGACTCCGTCTCAAAAAAAAAAAAAAAAAAAAAATACTCCAGGAGGACAAAAGGGGGTGAAAGCACATGAAATAAAGGAATGGTAGGTTGTAGAGGCCGGGTGGGGGCTACGCAAGGGTTCTCTACATTATGTGCTCCATTTTTGTGAATGTTTCAAATTTTCCACAATAAAAAGCTACAAGGAAAGAAAAGGGAGTAATAGGGACAGGAGGACTAAATAAGGTAATTCATTATACCTAGTCCTTCTTTGTCAAGCCTCTCCTCCATACCTCTGGTCATGGCAATGCCCTCCCTCATCGCCCCGATTTGGTCAGTGTTTTTTTGGCTTTATTCCCTTTCAAACTTTCCACATCCCCAGCTGTTTTCCTCCCCTGCACTCAGCTCCTTCCTTACTTCCCATCAAGGAATCCCTTCTCCACCCCTCCCCATCACGACCCTGTCGGAAGCTCTGATGACCCTCCAAGAAGGATAAGCTCAGGAGGGCAGACGGGAACCAGGACTCCCGGGTTTCCGCCCCAGCAATGCCACTGTCTGCGCTGACCTGTGCAACTAACCTCTACCCAGTTCAGACCAAAGGAAAGCTCAGCAGACCCGGCAAAGAGACCTTCTACTTCCAAAAGGCAAAAAATGAGCTCCTCTCTCTCTGACCCCATTTGCTGGCATCCAACTCGGGCAGTGGAGCGGGAAAGGTGGCGCCTGCCTGGCAGACACTACTCGCCCACAGAGGGCTTGCGGAAATGGGAATACAGGCACCATCATGATCATGTTAATGAGGGTAAAAGTTAAGACCAAGAGGGGAAAGAAGGTGCTGCCCTCTACGTGGGTGTGCCAGCGTGTGCTTTTCAGATGACAGGCTTGAGTCAGGGAGGCAGCATTCATGGGCAGGCCTGGCTCAGAGAGGGGCCAAGTCCCAGCCAAGCAGGCTCCTGCCCAGCGTTCCCAGCAAGGACGTGACAACAGAGCCCCACCACGCACGACCCACCAGGCACCCCTCTACGCCTTGCCTCTCTCCCTCTTTTTCACAAGGGAGGAATGTGCGCTCGCTCTCTTCCCTCCCGGGATGATGAAGTCAGGCCTGGAAAACAGAAGGCATGATCAGGGGATGAATCAGGGCACCCTCAGGTCTAACGCCATGCTGGGTGCCAGTGGGAACCCACCTACACCTCTCTCGCCTGAGATGGTGGCCACCCAACCCTCCTTTGGGGAGGGCCTGCATGTTCTCAGGGAAACCAGAGAGAACATGAAGCAAGGAAACAGCTTGGGAATGAAGGTGTTACACACACAAAGGGCGGCCCCACCATCCCCCTGCATTTGCTGCACGCCCTTGGGCAAAAGGCCTTTGGTGGCCCCAGTTCAACAGACACCAAGCACTAAACAGCGCACCTGCTGCTGCTGTCAGATGGCCTCTGCTGACTTTCCCAGGGCACATTCCTACTGCCCCAATAGGGACTGGGGTTTAAAGAGAGAATCTTTACCCTATTTTTTGAGTGCAGAAATGAGGCTTTTTGAGTGCATGAGACTTTCTCCTCAAACAGGGAATAAAGGATAGCTGGCTTTGGACTCTAAACCCACAAGCCCCAACTCTCAGCCAGGACCGTTCCCGTGAGACATGGAGGAGTCAGCAGTGTTTTCTGGGTAACAGCACCACTTAGGGTTTGGTCTTCCTAGCTAGCAAAGGAGAAGGAGCAGGACCTAATAAACTCAATGACATTTACAAAGGGCACCATGGGAATAAACAAAAGCCACAAACCACAATTCAGCACAAAGCAGGCTGGCCCCTGGCAGCTGGGACTGTGCTCGGGCCACATGTCCTCGGGGTGGGGCAGGAGAAGACTTTGAGAGATACACAGAGAGGGCGTCTGTCATGCCAGCCAGGTCAAAGTCGCTCAGCAGAGTGGGAACAGTGGAGGACACAGAGGCAGAACCAGGGTTCAAGGCTCAGCTCAGTGGCTGTTAACCATGAGCCTTGGGCACATCACATGGTCTCTCTGACCCTCAGTACTGTTACCTGTAGAATGGGGATAATGCAACTTCTCTACGAGAGAGATAAAACTGCTTTGTAAATAGCATGGGAAAATGAGGGAATATTCTAGTCCTTCTCTTGAGGATGACTGGGGAGGGAAGAGGAGGAAAGGAAGAGGAGAGGAAGGTAGAGGAGGATCCACAATGAGGCTGGATTTTGAAACCCAACCTGCTGGCTTTATAGCCAAGCTTTTCATCATCACAGGAAACTGAACCTGCAGCAAATGTACGCTGAGTTCATAAATATGATTAAAAAGGTTGTTTGCAAAATTCATACCAGGGAAATGAGCTGCAGATGGTGGCGGCAATGCCCTTTCACAGCAGGCAGCAGCTGGCTGTGGGCTCAGGGACCGCTGCAGGGAGCTAATGCCCACCTCCGGCTTTGGAAGGGAAGGGGCCAAGCTGACCCTGCCCTCTCTGTGCCTGGGGATGGGGGAGACTTGCAGAAAGCTGAAACCCTACATCATAAAACTGCCCTTTGTTCCAGAGAGATCAATCAGGTTTTCAATTCCAGCCCAACCAGGAGGGCAGGCCAGGCTCAGAGAAAGAAGAGTGGGGCTAAGAGCACTGCCCCTTCCACGGCAGCCTGCCTCGGGTGGGACAGGGCTGCAGTGGCTCTGGCTGTCCACTGGGAGTGTTCTTGGTGAGGTTGGAGGGAAGGAATTTGGCAAAGCCAACTTGAGGTCTCTTCCAGCCAGAGGGACCCTCTGTTCTGTGGCCAACAGGCAGCCGTGGTATAAGGAGGATGGGTGGGAAATACAGGGACCAGAACGGCCTCACAGAATGCTTCACAGGTCACATTTCACGTAGGTGGGCACCTGCCTGTCTTTGATCGTAAGCCATCAGGAGGCAAGCCCAGGAATATCTGTGTGATGGGCTTCCTATAGAGCGGCTGACACAGGAGACTTTAAAATTGTGACAAAGGGGACCACATTGATCAGGATAATACAATGACTCTGTGGTCCCAAATTTGGGATGAGTCTTCTCTTTTGATGTATCTCACAGCCCCTCCTCTCTCCCGGCCACTTTCTACCCATGCTTCACCTGCAGCCCCACCTACTCCAGGAGGCCCTCTCTGATGAGTCATTCAAAGCAATGGCCCCTCCCACAAACCCTCACACTGCACTGCTCATTGCCTTGGCTGCTGCTTGCAAGCATTTCACATGTGTGCCCGTTTCTACCTGACAACCAGGTGCTCCCTCAGGGCAGGGCCGCATCTGTATGACATTGCTCAAATGTGCCCCACAGTACGAGGAACCCAGAGGGTGCCTAATGATGACAGGATCTGAGCCTGCAGAGCTTTTCACAAACTTGCAGAATGAGCTATGTCCCTGTACGACACCACCCGCCCTCTCCCTCCTGCTGAACCTGGAGAAGAGTCATGAGCCTGCTACCAAAAATACCCCACAGCCTGGACTCTCGATGATTCCTCTACAAAGGCTGGGGAGCACAGACACAGGCTTACTAGTCTCTTCTCTACCCCCGCCTCCATTTTTTCCAGTCCCCAGAAAGTCCCAATCTCTCAGCAAATTCCACAGACTGGGTGAGACTCAGATCCAGCCAACAGCATGCCGGGCGTTCTTTACATATCATCTTATCTACTGGAGGCAGCATCCTGGTGGCAGCGAAGGGCACGGACCTCAGAGGCAGGCAGCTGAAGTCAATGGGCTCTGCAACCTACCAGCTGTGCAGCCCAGGGCAAGCTAACTAACCTCTCTGAGCTCCAGCTGTCTCATCTGCAAAAGGGCGTAACACCTTCCTCTCAGGTTTGCTGTGGAAATCATGCCTGTAAAGTGTTTACCAAGTGTTTGTCACTCTCAGAAAGTACCTAGATACATGGTAATTAACATTAAATTATTGCATCAATCCGTCAAGGTAGATACTATTTTCTTCTCTCCACCAATGAGGAAAATGAAGCTCAGAGACATTAAGCAACTGGCTCAGAGTCACAGAGCTGCTGCTCAGGAGGCAGAGCTGGGGGTTCAAACCAAGGCCTTCTGACTTCAGGTGCAGTGCTCTTCTCCAAACACCACAGGCTTGCAGAGGATGCTACAAGAACAGAGACAGCAGCAGAGCCTGCCCCTAGCCCTGGGGAAGTTTGCAGCCTCAAGTCACAGGGACAGAGCTGTGGAACCCTGAGGCAGGAACCCTCATGCCGCCCCTGCAGCAGGTCCCAGGGAATCCTGGAACACGGAGAATGGCTTCAGCAAGTCCTCATTTGAGAAGACTGGCTGGACTCCCCAAATGAAGTGCTGTTGCAGGCAAGCTAGGCCAAAGCCCCCAGAGTTAATCATATTGGCACCTGCTGTCCCCCCACAGGCAAACTGGGAAGGCGCCACTGGCCGGAGCCAGCCATCAGCCCTCACACAGTCCAGCCCACAGGGGAAGCACAAAACTCTGGCTGCAGCACAAGCCCAGTCCTCAGAGGCACCGCCTTCGCCATCTGAAATAACCAGCCATCATCAGAGGGTGGGAGACAGGATGCAGTGCACACCTTCCAAATTCAAACCTGCTCAGTGAGGGAATCACACGTGCACTCATCACACACAGTCTTGTGGATCCACGGAGCCCCTGGTTACATCAGACAAGGACGCAAGGGATGTGGGAGCTTTCACAAACATGATCTCTGATCTTCTCAGCCACCCTGGGGCATATGTACTTTTACCCATTTTACAGATAAGGAAGCTGAGAAGACATGGGGCAGTTTTTCCAATGCCTTACCCAAAAAGTGAGGAAATTGCTAGCGTGCAAACCCCATGGCTCCAGGCTCCCGGCCAGGCTTCTTGCCACTACAGCCCGCTATTGGTCTGTGCTCTCGTTCACTCACTGCCACTTCACTCCAGTCATTCCTTCATTTACACACCTATATTTTTTTCCTAAACGGCGACAGCTCAGGACCCTCTGGGTTGTTTGCTACTGCCTTCTCCTGCTGCCTGAGAAAACCTGGGATATTGAGATGGTATTTTTCTTCCTTCCTGTAGAGTTGCTAGGATTCAGCCCTTCTCCAAGCCCTGCCATCAGCAGCTGATCCCAGAATGAGTGCTGAGAGCAGCACAGACCACTCCGCGCTTCTGCTCTGACTGCAGGCCTGGCCCAGAATGTGCCCCTCACGGCACAATGCACTTAAAAGCCTTTTTCAAAACAGGTGTCTCAGCGTCCCAGAAATACAGCTCTCGGGATGTTATTTTCGGAGGTAAGGAATGGGAAAGACGATAAAGTAGCCTGTAACCCAGTTTGCAGGCAGGTGCATGAGGTGGGAGGGGTCCTTCAGTCAATCAATGCTTGCATTTAATGAGTACCTACTACTCGCTCAATGCTGCAGAGGGAGGGGGTCACAAAAGAGTAAGAAACAAAGGCCCTGCCCTCAAGGCCATAGTCTCGACTACAACATAGCTGTTAAGTGCACCTGAGAAATTCAGAGGAAGCTAAGATGCCTGCAAGTGGGGACAAAAAGATTTCATTCAGACCATGGAATTTCAACTAGACAATCAAAGGATGGCCAGGATTTAAATCTGGAATGGTACAGAAGAAAACTGCCCAAACTACCTCCTCAGCACCATGGCCAATGTGAAAGTCTACCTTGATTCTTGCTTCCCCGATCTTGGCTAAATATTTCATCTTTTTTATAGGCACTTGGCAGAGGTTCCAGGATGGGAAAGCAGGGCAGTAAATTAGATCTTCGAGGACGTCTCAGCCCTACACACCCACGTTTACACAAGCTCCATTCATCTCTGCTCCGTGTAAAGTAACTCTGCGATTCTCTGCAGCCTGTGGGGGCTCAGAGATGGGGGTGCGGGAAGGAACTTCGCTCTTGCTACTCGGCTTTGGAAATTTCCCCTGCAGAGACCTGACTGCTCCTCAGGCTAGGACAGACACGCTTCTGTAGCCCACAACCCCGCCAACAGGATAGCTTTTTTCTTTGAGATCTGATGCATTTCTCAAAAGAGGAAAACTCCTTGCCCCGTGATCCAGCAATTTCACCAGTGCATGCTGTAGAGGAACTATTATTCATGTGCATGAAAGAAACGTACACGGTCAAGGATGCTCACAAGCAGCTCTGCTCATGACAGCAAAAAACTGATAACAATGAAATATTAAAAAGCAGGGAAAATGAATGAACTACAAGTACAAACATTACATGGATGAATCTTAGAAACACAATATTTAGTAGAAAAAATGCAAGCTACAGAAAGCTACATGTAGCACAATACCATTTTACACAGCTCAAAAGCACATGAAACTATAGAACGCGTTGTTTAGGGAAACACATGAGGAGCAACATTACATAAAAAGGCAAAAGCCTGATTAAAAAATGCCCTCAGGAGGGCCAGGCGCGGTGGCTCATGCCTGTAATCCCAGCACTTTGGGAGGCCGAGGTGGGTGGATCACGAGGTCAGGAGATTGAGACCATCCTGGCTAATACAGTGAAACCCCGTCTCTACTAAAGAATACAAAAAATTAGCCAGGCGTAGTGGTGAGCGCCTGTAGTCCCAGCTACTCGGGAGGCTGAGGCAGGAGAATGGCATGAACCCAAGAGGCGAGATTGTGCCACTGCACTCTGGAGGGGCAGGCCACCCCTAACAGGCTGTTCTCTCTTTCTTTTCCCCACACACTCCAGCCTGGACGACAGAGCAAGACTCTGTCTCAAAAACAAAATGCCCTCAGGGGAAGGGTGCCCTGTGCCAGGGGATGGGACAGGGAGGCAGCAGGGCTAGAGGTGATGTTTGTGACAATCCACATTCAGCTAGGTGGTGGATTCCACAGTGTTTTTTACAACTTTGCAACTTACATGTATTCTTTTGTATTTATCAAATCCTACTTAATACTTTTACGTGCTTGTAACCTTACTAATTTACATAATCCTGGAAGCTTGAGAATTCAAGCTTTGGTAGCTTCAAGCTGAAGCTTGAAGACAGAAAGGATAGAGACAGAAAGGAAAGACAGGATGGGTGGCCCCAGAGAGAGAAAATCGACCTGGCCTAGCCAGCAGAGTCTCAAGTTCTCTGTCCCCATTTCTGGGTGGCTTTCCTCCCCACGCCTGTGACCAGGAAAGGCACCTGAAAAGCCTGAGAAGGAATAGGGAGTGTAGACAGAGGCAACAAGACTGGACAGGTGGCACAGCCAGACCCCCAGCAGGGAAAGGACAATCTTTCTGTGTGGCTCTGAAGAACAGATCCAGGCCCAGCAGGAAAACTTCCGATGGCTAAAACGTCCCCAAATGGAGTGAGCAGCCTCCGGAGGCAGGGAACGTACACCCGCAGGTGCCCACTGAGAGTGGCTGGAGCTCAGCTTCCTGTGTCTGAGGAAGGGGAGAGCCAGAGCTGCACTCGACACATGCGCCAAATCCCACTCCAAGGACAGGGAGGGCTGGATGCGCCAGCATCACTGGGGGACCTTGTTAAACAAACATTCCAGTCTCCACTCCTGACCAACACACTCAGTCGCTAGGGGTGGTAATTGCAAGTCTAGAGTTCTGCAACCTTCCCAGGTGATTCAGACGCAAAGCTAGCCTCGAAAACACCCGATTTAATGTCCTCCAAGTTTTCTTTTAGTTCAAGATTCCATGGGCCAAATGCAGGGAGCAGAAGGCAGGAGAGGGAACACATCAGAGCAGGGGATGGGCTTTTGGTCCTCAGTCACCCTGATGATCCCACCCAAATCCTTCTTGCTGTATCCATATCACTCCCTCCGACTCCTCTTTCTTATCTCTTAGTGGGGAAAAAAATTAAACTGGTTTCATATCCTCTGGTTATTGGAAGCATTCTTAAAAATACACATATCTTACCGTGGAGAGAAAAAAAAAAAAAACATAACAGAAGCCAGAGATCAGGAGAGAAGGTATTTTTAAGAGAAAACTGCACACATTTCTCAGGATTTACCACATGGGTAGGAGGAATGGGTACTTGGTCATAAGGGCGCCTTGGTAGCTGGAAATTCTATGCCCACTTAACTTCCAAAGTTAGCCATCCTCAGGCCCATAAGAATCGTACCAAAAGGAAAAATCCAGGACTGCAGTTCCTAACCAGACAGAAGGGACCTCTGGAAGAGGCCCATGGCGAAGGCCCTACAGACTCTTAATCCCTCCAAGGGCACAAATAACCGTACTGCTGCAATCAGGATAAGCAAGGTGTTTCTAGGGAGAGGGGAGATGCTGCCCTGGCCACAGACATCCCCACCGAGAGCCAAGCCCAGGCACAGGGAGCTCAGAGCATCAGGAGCAAGGTGGCCAGCTCTGCTGGCTGGGCATGCACGCGACAGCGGGTGAAAAGGCAGAGGTGGGAGGAATCCTGGAGGCCAGACAGCCCCCAGAGTGAAAGGTCCTGCCCAGAGCCAACAAGTAACCTGAGCCGGGAGATCATCTGAAGGCACCGCCCGCCCACAGCCTGGAGCGAACCCCATCCAGGCTCCAAAGCGAACATCTGTTGCCCTGGCATGGGGGCTGGCCAATTCCATGTGAATTTCCACCCACCCCGCCCCTGCTGGCTCAGTCCTCTGCCCCTTGAGGTTAACCTCTTTAGGGTGGGCTGGCGTGGGGCATGGGATGGTCAGGCTGGGATTGCCTGGATCTGACTAGCTCCCTCTCAGCCTTTGCCCACGGCATCTCTCTGTAGTGACGTGGGGCTAATGCCAGGACTGTCCGGGCCAGGGCCAGGTCCAGCCTGGAGTGCTGTCTTCGCTGACTCCCCATCTCAGAGCATGCTTGATGTCTGCAGTGGTGGCAGCAGGACCAGAATTTTCTGCCTAGAGGTATCCTAGGGCTCAAGTGAACTGATAGGAATTCTGAGGCCGAAAAAGGGGCAGTGTCTGGCCCAAGGTCACAGAGCTAGGGAACTTGGGACTGCCCCGCTTCCCTTCATTCTCCCCTGCCTCTCTCATTTCTGCACCTGCTGTTCTGTTGCCTTCTGCGGCGATAAGAAACTCCACAGGGTAGAAAGAAAGAATGTATGGCATTCTCTGGCGAGAAATTAAAATTATTTTTAAAAAACCACAATCCTTACACACCCAGGCAAGCACTCTCTTGACTAAGCACCGTTCCCAATTAAAGGCATCCTTCACTTCCCAGGCAGAAGGTTTATGTAGGTCACGCTGGGCCCTTTATAGCATACACCCCCGCCCTCAGCTCCCAACCCTATCTCCACACCTTCAGGCGGGAAGGTACGCACTGAGATCCTACTGAATAGGGGCCTCCAGATAGGGATCAAGGAGGCTCCAGGGAGCCCTGCAGGGGTCTCCACGGGGGCCAAGGACAGGTGAGCCTTCCAACAACTTGATATTTCCTCGGAAAACTGAGGATCGGGAGCAGGGGCTGCATATGGATGAGAATGGGGGTGTACTGCAGATGGAAGGAGATAACTGAGGGGAGCTGGTGGGACAGGCCAGCATGGACCCCTCAGTTCCCAGAGCTGCGTGGGGAAACCCCTCAGGTATGAGGCAGGGTCTCCAGGGGCTGAGGAAATCTTGCCACCTCCACTCTAGAAGACCACGCCCCAAAGTGTTAACGAGTGCTCCGTGGGCACCTACGCTGGCAGAAGCAAATGACTGTTTTCTAGGGACGTTCCGTTCCAGGACATGAAAGAAAAGTCCCTAGGGGCGCTGTCCTACGATAGAAAGGACTACCTTGGTGGTGGTGGGGTGAAGGCAGGAGGGGAAAGAAGAGACAGTGAGATGCAGGCACGGGAGTCAGGCTGACAAGGGAGAGGGAAGCCTGGCTGTGGGACTCTGCCTCAGGAAGACCTGTCTTCTCATCCACTCTTCCAGCTGAATGCCAGGAAGGCCTGGAAACTAAACTTGGGTCCTGCTGACCTTCAAAAACATTCATCCTCCTGGACAATGTGTGATGTCTACAACCTGCACCCAGCCTTCCAAGTATCTCCACCCAGAGCCCACACAGGCTCTGGGGCAATCCTGGGGAGAGACCAGTGACAGGGACGCCTCCATAAAGTGATGCAGGGCCCAACCAGCTAGTAGGTTTTCTGCTCCGTGGAGAGAAGTCCCAGACAGATGATGGGAGGAGAGGGAAGGAAGGGCGAATAAACAAAGAGAAAGAAAAATATCTACACACTGCTCCGTTGCGTTCTTGTCTCTCATTGGGGACCAAGCCCTGGATCCTCTCCAACCCAGGGCTTCAGAGGCAAATGTATCCAGCCCAGGGGAGCCAGGTCAGACTCTGGCTTCCCACACAGCAGCAGGGTCCCTGAGATGTCTATGCAATAGAAGCTGGGGCAACCATGCCTGCCTGCCAGAGAGAAGGCTGCTGGGCAAAGAGATGGCTCGAAGGGACTTCATTTGCATTCAGCCCCAGCTGTGCCTGGCAGGTGTGAGGAACCACTGCAGGCCTGCTTCCTCTCACCCTGAGTCCAGCAAAACCTAGCAGGAAGACAGCACACAGCCCTACCTTTGAGGCATCCTCTACCCCCAGCCAGCCCTGAACCTAGGGCCTTCAGTTTGGCCACACCCTCAAATACACAGATAGGTCCTGGTGAAAGCTACTCGCCAGCAAGCACCAGACAGGGATGCTGCAGAAGGCGGTCCAGCCAGAGGGAAGGGGAAAGCATCTGACCCCGGGAGGACAAGGGAGAGCGAATACATGGGATTTGCTGGGAGCAAGATACTTAGGAAGCCAAACAAGAGCGAAATGAGGACGGACGGAAGGAAAGAAGGCAGAGCGAGGGCCACACGCCCCATGCAGGTTCAGAGTCAAAGGCACCTCAAAGGCCAGGCCCTGAGACCACTGAGGCTGAGACCCAAGGCAGGGGTTCATCTTCCTCATTCTATTTGCTGCCCCTTGCGAGGAGGCTGGTACAGATTTGTGGACCCCACAACCCTCTGGGCATGAAATGGGACCAACTCCTGTCCCCTGTGCCCACAGTAGCCGGGGATGCTCTATGCCATGAGTTGAATGTGGCTCCAAAGATAACTTCATGTCCTAATCCCTGGAACCTGTGAATGTGCCCTTATTTGCAAGAGGGTCTTTGCAGATGTGATGATGTGAAGGGTCTTGAAATGAGGAGATCATCCTGGATGACCTCGGTGGGCTAAATGCCAACAGGAATGTCCTTATGAGAGAGAGGTAAAGGGAGGTATACAGAGGAGGAGGAGATGAGGGATTGGAGTGATGCAGCCACAAGCCAAGGAATGCTGGCTGCCTCCAGAAGCTGGGAGAGGCAAGGAAGGATTCTTCCCTAGAGCCTTCGAAGGGGACATGGCCCTGCAACACTTCAATTTCAGACATCTGGCCTCCAGAATGGTGACAGAATAGATTTCTGTTGTTTTCAGCCACCAAGTTTATGGTAATTTGCTACAGCAGTCCCAGAAAACCAACACACCCCGGAAGGGAGCTGTGCCAAGTTTCCTCCTAGCAACTTGCTGTACCAGCATCAACTCATGCTGGGACTGAAAGGAGAGCGGGGCGCTGCTCTGCAGCCAGGTAGCACACGGCTCAGCACCAGAGCTAGGAGCACTCACTTCTAGGCCTGCCTGCCAATAGCGGAGCCTTTTTCATCCACCCCATGGGGTGGAGAGGGCATGAACAAAGCCTCATAAACCACCGCCTGGGGGAGTCCTGGATCTTCCCCCTAGTGCTTCTGTGACTGGTCCCCCAACACCTCTAAGATTTAGTATCCTCATGTGTGAAATGGGGACTCAAAAGCAGGGTGTGAGGAGAGTTTATTTATTTATTTTTTAACAGACAGAGTCTGGCTCTGTTGTCCAGGCTGGAGTGCAGTGGTGCCATCACAGTTCACTGCAGCCTCGATCTCCTGGGCCTAAGTGATCCTCCAGCCTCAGCCTCCCAGGTAGCTGAGATTACAGGTGCATGCCACAAGTGCATGCCACCACATCTGGCTAATTTTTGTATATTTTTTGTAGATATGAGGTCTTGTGATGTTGCCCAGGCTGGTCTCAAACTCCTAGCCTCAAGCAGTCCTCCTGTCTCGGCCTTCCAAAGTGATGGGATTACAGATGTGAGCCACCACATCCAGCCAGGTATTTTTTTAATACATGGAAAGCATTTAGCATAGTGCCTGGTACATAGGAATTGCTCAATGAATTTTAGCGGCCTTTCTTATTTCCTTGAAAAGGAGCACAAAGACCAAATGAGAGATGTATATGAAGGCGTTTTCTGAGCCAGAAAGTACTACATAAACACCAGTCATTGTTAGATTGTTATTATAACCTCGGCAGAAGTCAAGCCTGTACCACCCCAGCCCACACGAGCAGGACCAGTCCTCCCTGGGAACTGCCAACTGGCTTCCTCCTGTCTTCAAGCCTCCCAAGGGCAAGAAGCCCCAGCTGCAAGTGAGCTTGCCTCACATGGAGAGGACGTGGCCCGACCGGAAGAGCCAGGGGCCAGTGGAGATGGAGTGTGAGCCCGTGTGAGAAGGGGAGGCTGGGGCCGGGCCTGGCACACAAGCCTGCCTGCCACTCAAGCCTGCCTGCCACACAAACACTCCCTCACATCCCATTTTCCTGTCCACAGGTACCTGCGGCTTCCTGGTGCTGCCAGGAAGCATTAATTTGCCGCTCTCCAAGCACTCAATGCAAAGTTCGCCCTCCACGGGAAGTCTCCCCACTAAAAACAGTTTTATCCCTTCAGGCGTCTGACCTCAGTGTCTCAGAGGGGCCAGGAAGCACAGGCCATGATGGGCTGCCCTAGAGCTGTCAGAAGCCAGCCCTTGTCAAAGGGTTAAAGCAGCTCTCCAAAGTCGGCCCCCAGCAGTGCAAAACCCAGGCTGCACAGCCCTGGGGGACACATTCAGCCCAGGACACACGTATGGCAGATGACTTCTAATGCTGCTCTGGGACTCTCAGTCTCCCTGTGTTCGTTGAAACTGCTGTTGGCTTCAGTTCTTGCATTTAATTTTTTACCACTAAACCATCATTTGGATTTGCCCACTGTGGTGTTTACTGCCAGCACACAGAGGGCCAGATACAACGCAGTACAGAGTATGGTGTGGGTACAGGCAGAGGCCCAGGGACGAGGATTCGGTTCCAGCCTCAGCCGCCCAGACAGGCAGGTAAGTGCTAGGTCTCCCTCTCTGTGCTCAGTATCTCACTAACCAATGGGAGGATAACCTGGCCTCTCTCTACCATCAAGGCTACTGCTGGAAACCCTCTGGGCTTCTTGGGAAGGATTCAGACCACATATTAGGAGGAACCAGGCACGGTGGTGTCTGCCTGTTGTTCCAGCTACTTGGGAGGCTAAGGCAGGAGGACTGCTTGAGCCCAGGAGTTTGAAGAGAAAATATATATATACAATTTTTTTAAGAGATGGGGCCTTGTTATGTTGCCCAGGCTACCCTTGAGGTCTCATATGCATATATGAGGGAGCCCTAAAATCCAAGCACACCTATAGAGGCTTAGGACCTCCATCCCTAAGAAATGAGCAGTCAGCATTTTACCCAGAAGGAGGGAAAAGAGATGACATGGCCCCTTAAGAATGCTCACGGCCAAAGGATTCAGGAGTAAGCCCTACGGCTGCTTGGATGTGAATCTGACCTTTCAATCTGACCTGGCAGATCATTCCCCAAGAAATACCCAGGCTGGTCCCCTCGAACCTGTGAACAAATGGAGAATACTCCTCCTTTCAAAGCACAAAGACCAAGAATGGCAGGTTATCTTCTCTGGTCTTTAAAGGAGTTTCTCTCGCTATGTGCAACTTGAGGATAAAAAATGTCTGCCTTCTTAACTCTACCAGTCCGCCACGACCGTCCTCCCCTCACCCCATCACATCCCATCTCCTCCTCCTACACTCAGCCAGAGCAACCCTGCCCGCTCCTTTCCCCCAGTCTCCCCTCTAATGTTGCCCCTCCCTACAGACTTCAGCGGGAGGGACAGCGGAACCACAACTCTGACCCCTCTCCCTGAGTCAGGCCCAGGGTATCAACAGGCCCTGTGTGGTTTACTGTGGCTTCAGAAGGAAAGAAAAAAATGGTCCCCAGCTGGCTCCCAGCTTGGCCTAGCAGGTAGAATGAGTGCACAGGGACTGTCCCTCTGGGTCCTTCTGGCATGGCTTTGTTCTTCCAGCTGAGAATGAGCCTGTCCACCTCACTCAGCCTGGTGGCCCACGGGTAAAGACGGGCTGTAGTCACAAGACCCTCTGGTACGCAAAACCTACTTGAAAAAAAAAATCCCTTCTGCTTCCCCAGGCTTACGGCAATTACTGGGCCCCTGGCTTCCTGTTATTGTGGAGCACGGGGGGCTATCTGCCCACTTTCTTAAGCTCCGGAACCAAGCATGAGTCAGGCACTGTGCAGGGGTACATTGCTCATCTTCCCATGAGGATGCAGCAACTGCCCACCATCCCACAGGCATCAGGCTTGGTTGGCAGCTGCCTGAAAACTGCCCCCAGACCAGCGCTTCTGCACGTGCATGACTCCTGTTCTGCCCAGAAGCTGTCACTCCCCACCGTGAGTGTGACAACCTTCCCTCCAAGCGCCTTCAGTCTCTGCAGGCCTCACTTTCCAGAAAGGTGGAGAAAATGCTGTGACCGCCACCGCACAGGACAGGCTGTCCTGTGCATGCACATGTGAGAGACAGTCCTCTAGGCCCCCTGGGCAGGCTGGGGAGTGGCGGGTGCTAAGGATACAGACACCAGAAGAAAAAGCCAGGCCTCGCCTGAAGTCATTCACCTCTGTGCACTGTGGGTCAGATGAAAGCATTCCCACGGTCCCCCGACTTGAGGCTGGGTGCCCCTCCTGGGTGCCCTTATGGCTCCCTGTGTTTACCTCCAACCCAGCTCTGACCACATGGTGTGAGGATGATTCTTTGTCTCTGTTCCACTGTCAGAGAATGGCAGCTCTTTGAACGCAGCGGCTATGGGATCCTGCGCCCCCTCAAAGGTGCACACCACCAGCTGCACACGTAGTGGAGTGGCTGGATGAACCTCTGAATGAATTCTGAAGCTCTGGCTTCCCCATGGGGATGAGCCATGGGAGCATGGCCACCCTGTAACCCTGACCACAGCTCTGTTCCCTGCAGCAGCCCCCCACAACCCCCTCAAGAGGGCCGATCTCACACAAATCTGCTTTTACCAGACAGGAAGAGCGCTGCTAAAGCGAAGCTGACAGAACTGGGAAATCTGTCAGGGGCCTGTGCTTACGTCAAACCAGACCCGACAGCTGTCATTACCCCAGCCCATCACGCAGCCACCCTGGCGCAGTACGTGCATCTGGGTATGAGCAGACGCTACGCCGCATCGGAGATCCCAGGCTGCTCGGCGTCAACCACACGGATCCTGCCCCTCTGGGCACAGCCTCCCCAGATACGCAGTTCAGGGGTTGCTTCTCCCAGTTCGGCTGCCCCCAGCATGGAAAACAAGCCTGAACGGGAGCCAGGCCTGGGTTCTGATTCCACCTCTGCCCCCAGTTCACTGGCATTTCTCAGCCAAGTCCCTTTCCTTCTGTAGGTTCTTCCTAGCTTCCTCGTGTGTGAAAAAGGGAGGGCCGGACTCGCTGCATTCTGCTTCCCCCTCTCTGACGCTCCACAGATCTCCAAGGGCTGTTACTCCACTTCACCAGCCCATGAGGTTGCCTAGCACAGCAGTCCAGCAGAGCAGTACCACCCTCGGTCACCCACAGCCTCCTGGTCTCATCTGTAATGCACAAGGGTCCCAAGGGAAACCAGATGCTGCCTGACACCTACTACACAGAGAGATGGAAGGGCCATCTACCCACGTCTCAGCTAACAAAAGAAGGAGTAGGCTACGTCTGAGGGGGTAAGGATTCTGACTTGATGGAAGGAGGAACTTCCTGCCTATCAATTCAGAAAAAAAATTGTTTTTACTAGGATGAGTCCTACCTAAAGAAGCACAAATCCATCTGAAGAGCAAGAAATGGACTAGGAAGCAGCTTCAACCCTGGCTGCACAGGAGACCCTGCTGGAGAGCTTTCCCACATCCAGACGCCCAGGACACTCCTCAGACCAACAACACGGAATTTCAGGAGACGGAACCCAGCATCTCTATTCTGTTGTAAATCTCTCACGTGACTCCAGCACGCAGACAGAGAAGACTGGGTGCCGTCCCGACGCCTGGCCACCCCGTCAGCCCCCAGGCTGATCGCTCTCCTAACAAGCTGCCGCCACCACGGCTGAATTCATGTTCCCGTGTTAGAAAACACTTGTAGTCCCAGCCTCTCGCTCAATACTTGAACCAGCGCCATAAGGAGTGTTCCAATTCCCATTTTATAGGTGAGGAAACGCAGGGACTGCTGGGGAGGCAGGTGCAGACTGACGATCGGGCCTCAGATTCACTTTTTCACTCTAAAACAAGGTAGACACACAGACAAACCAAAGCACAGACACGCACACATGCAGTACTGCAGGATGGTCTCAGGGCTGTTACTCCATGCCCAACGCATCCTTGCAGCAAACTGCATAGAAAACATGCCACAAAAGCCAGGGAGGGTTGGAACAGGCTCTGGAACAAATGAGGTCCCTGGCCCACATCTCCACAGGACTTCAACATAACAGTCCCCAGCCCCATTCCTGTCAAATCCATTCGTGATGATCTCTGCCCAGGGCTGGCCATGCTGGAGGAGGCCTTGGCGGTGAGCTGTGTTCAAATTAGCCGGGTAAAGGGCACAGAATTTCACTGTAATTGGACGTGTTTGTTCCAAGGATGACGACTACAGCACATTTCTCATGTTAATGTCATCCAACTACCCATGTACTGCAATTACTCTGCATCGATTTTAAAGCCGACTTAGCACAATAGCGGCTTCTAATTTGTAAGCAAAACCGCGGTGGCATAAATCAAACTGATAGAGGCAACGGTACTGATGCATGCTAATGGGGAGTTAATAGACAGGGGAGGAGAGCTCAGGCACTCGGCTCCTGTAGGGCCCTCACCTGCCCGGTGGGCCGGCACAGCCCGCCCACACCCCGCCCCTCTGCCTTAGCCTGACAGGCACTTTCCAGTGATGGCTCCCAGGTCTGGATGGCCAAAGTTGTGACTTAGGGTCCTCTCTGGATCTCCGTCGTAGGACAAACCTGCAGTGAGGACTGAGGTCAGCTGGTCTTTCATCCCAGGGTGGGACCTGGGGGGTGGTTTAAAGAGAGGGCTCTAAATCACGGTAGAACAAGGACTCGAAGAAGCCAGCACGGGTGAACCTCGGTTTCTGGTCCTCATTACCAGCTAATATTTCTTGAGGACCACTGGAGAAAGGGCCCTGCATCAGGTATGCTCTTGGGAGGAACGTGGGCTTCGGACCCAGGACACGAAATGAGCCATCCGTCACACAGGCTTCCCCACACCATCTGATCAGCGTCACCTCCGGGCAGCATCCAGAGAGGCAGCCAGGTTTCAGAACAGAGATGAGGCTGAGAGCCAAGACCCCTGTAAATCCACCCAGATGCAGTGCCACGGAGTACCAGGGGTGGCCCACTAGCCTGGCAGGCAGACAGCCTTAGGCCTGGAGACGTGTGCTGATAAATGCCCAGGAAGCACGTGTTGCCCATCCCTCTGCTACCACCACAGTCTAGCCTGGACCAGGTTTCTGAGCCTCCCAGCATCTGCTACTCCGGACTCTGGAAGTACAAGTTATGAACCCAAGACCAACCAGGCCTCATCTGTGATGGAGCCAGGGCCCTATGTACAGGAAGTGGGGGTCCCCTCCACGTGCCCCACTCTTCTCAGGGCAGCTGTGGCCATGTCCCTCCCTTCTGCATGCCAGCAGGACCAAGTCCTGTGCCTTGAGCATAGTAGAAGTTCAATAAATGTTTAATGGAAGAATTTTTAGGAAAAGACAGTAGAGAACCCTGTGTGGGTCTAACAGAGCACCAAGGCAGCTGCCCGCTTTCTTTCCAATACACTCTCGTCCCGTATTCCTTAAACAACATGTTTTACATCGAAAGGAAAGCTGTAATTGGGTGCTCAAGTATCTTTAAAACTTCTCTTTAGGCTGGGCACGGTGGCTTATACCTGTCATCCTAGCACATTGGAAGGCCAAGGCAGGAGGACTACTTGAGACCAGCCTAAGCAACACAGGGAGACCCTATCTCTACAAAAAATTTAAAAACTCGCCAGGTGTGATGGTACGTGCCTATAGTCTGAGCTACTTAGGAGACTGAGGTAAGAGTATCACTTGAGCCCAGGAGTTCAAGGTTGCATTGAGCTGTGATTATGCCACTGGATTCCAGCCTGGGTGACAGAGTGAGACCCAATTTCAAAAAACATTTTTTAGGCCGAGCACGGTGGCTCACACCTGTAATCCCAGCACTTTGGGAGGCCAAGGCAGGCAGATCGCCTGAGGTCAGGAGTTCAAGACCAGCCTGGCCAACATGGTGAAACCCTGCCTCCACTAAAAATACAAAAATTAGATGGGCATGGTGACGAGCGCCTGTAATCCCAGCTGCCTGAGAGGCTGAGGCAGGAGAATCACTTGAACCTGGGAGGCAGAGATTGCAATAAGCCAAATTCATGCCATTGCACTCTAGCCTGGGCAACAAGAATAAGACTTCGTCTCAAAAAAAAAAAAAAGAAAAAAGAAAAAGAAAAAAAATTTAAATAAAAAATAATTTACCTTCAATGCAAAATAAACTGCTGTAACATGTTGCACAGTCTAGCCATGACAAGGCAAAGACTGTTTCATCCTTGCTTCTGTCTGTCCCAGTGTGAGTAGGTATTTGAATGAATAAATGAATAAGGGAAGGAACCAGTAAAGGATGGGGTGCAAAATCGAGAGAGTGGTCCCAACAAGAGGGCTGCCCTAACCACGCCTGTAGTCAGGACAGCCTGGAAAGTCTTGGCCACCTACTGAAGGTGGCCACCCAGTCTTCCAGTCCCCGTGGCTTCTCTCCCCTCCTCCCCGTACCAAGAGCCAGCAGGCAGAAGATCAGCCTGATGCTGAGACTCCAGGGTTCTCCAGTCACAGAGCCATAAAAGGAGACCTGAAATCTCTCTCTGCATCTTTGGAAAAGAGCAACAGATGAAGGATGGCCCAAGAGTCAGGAACCACCTCAGAGGGAAAGGCCGATGTGTTCCTCATCCAAGATCTAAGATAGGAGGGCCCTGTCCTCTGAAGGGAAGAACCCAGAAATGACAGCCCTTCTTGGGCCTGCCTTCCCACCGAGAGCCCTCTGCGCTGGGCGGTGTGGTGCGCTCTTCCCCGGCAGCACAGGACACAGGTCTCGTATTATTTTGAGACAGCCCTGGCCCAGCACACCAGTAACATCCCCCACAGGCCAGGGCAGCAGGACTAAGCCCTCGGGGTTGGGTCCTCCAGCGGGTCCCAGGAAAACACATCAACATCAGATTCTTCCGCAGACCTCTCCTATGCCTCCACCTCCCAGCCAATGGCCCGGGTACAGCAGAACTGACAAAGCTTCACCTCTGCCTGCTCCAAAGAAGCATCTTAGCCGAAACGTGTGAGTTACGCTGTGCCGCAGACTATGCATGTACCGCTGGAGGGTCAGGAAGGGGAGGCTCAGCCTCTGGGGTGCCCACTCCTGCACCCTAGACCCACTTCAGGCATCTGCCTAGGGCCCTACTAACCCTGAGGGCACTCTACTCCCAGTGAGACTTCTTGGTCTGTTACCAGCCTGGGACAGTAAAGGGCAAAATAGTGGTTAAGGGTACGGAAGGCTTTGGAATCAGTCAGACACAAGGTAGCACAGCTTCAGAGCCTGGGCCACGTTGCAGCATAGTGTCAGCTCTCAGAAATGGTAGCTGTTACAGGTAACTACTAGTAAGACCTCCTTAAAGAAACTTCCTAGATTCATTCCTTTTTTTTTTTTTTTTTTTTTTTTTGAGACGGAGTTTCACTCTTGTCACCCAGGCTGGAGTGCAATGGTGCAATCTCGGCTCACTGCAACTACCACCTCCCAGGTTCAAGCAATTCTCCTGCCTCAGTCTTCTGAGCAACTTGGGACTACAAGTGTGCGCTACCACACCTGGCTAATTTTTGTATTTTTAGTAGAGACGGGGTTTCACCACGTTGGCCAGGCTAGTCTCGAACTCCTGACCTCAGGTGATCTGCCCGCCTCGGCCTCCCAAAGTGCTGGGATTACAGGCGTGAGCCACAGCACTCGGCCTCATTCCCTTTTTTTTTTTTTCTTAATACTTTAAGTTCTGGGATACATGTGCAGAATGTGCAGGTTTGTTACATATGTATACACCTGCCATGGTAGTTGGCTGCACGCATCAACCCGTCATCTACATTAGGTATTTCTCCTAATGCTATCCCTCCCCTAGCCCCTCACCCCGCGACAGGCCCCAGTGTGCGATGTTCCCCTCCCTATCATTCCCTTTTTAAGTCATCCCTTCCACCTTCCCTCCATTTTTCTCTACTTATCTAGATTCTCAAATCCCAGAGAAAGATGTACAAACAGATCTTTATAGTCTTCAGAGGATCTCCATTTGAGAGAGCTGCCTGTCTGGCTGACTCTTGGCTGCTGAGGCAGGAAGTATAGGCACCCTCCCTCCATCCTCACAGAAGGTCCGCCTCGGGCAGGTGCCCGACACACACGGGGAGATGGGGGCCGGTACTGCGGCTGAGCAAACACAGCTCCCTCAGGAGGTGCCACTCAACAGAGACAGGATAACGATGGTGACAAACTAAGGCAATGGCCACCCTTCCTCGAGTGCTGTGCTAGGACAGTCCCTGTGCATCCCACTCAACAACCGCATGAGGCAGGTTGCATGTCACTGTCACTGTTCACAAAAAGAAACAACACTGAGCCTAGAGAGGTCGCGCATTCTTGCTAGATCATACAGGCAAGGATGACCGACTCCCAAGGCTGTCCAACTTGGAGCTTACACACACAGCCCCCATCACAGCCACTACACCGTCTGGCCTCCCCCGGCCGCCCACGGGCGGGAAGGGCCACCTGTAAGCCCTCGTCTCTGGCACATCGCTCTGCATTTGGGGCCTTCACTTCACAACAACTCAGACACAACAGAAAACAGACATCCAGCAAGAGTGGCTGGCTGGCTGCCTAAGTGGCCCTGACAGCTGACATGTCCACCATGGTTTTCTGCAACTCCTGACCTCTCTTTGGGGGGCTCCAGCTATATTCCAGAGGATGGATTGCCCGGGGGGTAAAGAAAGAAGAGAAATATCAGGTTGTTTTTTTTTAATGACCCAGATTCCAGCCAGATGCATTTGTTATTGGCAGCGGAGAGCCAGCGGGGCTAAGAACACAGGCAGCTGGTGATGTCTTAATCACTGCGGAGAGGAAGGGAGGGGGCCTGAGGCACCCGGCCAAGCGGGCTCAGCCCCCAATGCTACAGTGCTAGCCTTCCCAGTGCCTTCTCCTTCCTTTCCCCTTTGCCTTTTTCCTCTCCTCCTCCCCATTCCCAGGTCCTGCTTTTATCTTTTACTCCATCTCTGCCAAGGCCCTGAGGAAGGCAGCCAGCCCCGCTCCTGCCACCATCACCCCCGGCCCACCCAGGAATGCCTGAGAAGGCCAGGTGAGAAGTCCCGGCCATGACAGTGCCAACCAGATCCCCAGCTAGTCTGGCCAGTGCAGGCCCCAGAGGTCTCCTCCTGGCGGTCCTTTTGAGAGCTCAGTAAGAGGTTTCAAATCTAGTCTGAACATGCAGCCTCAAGGCAGCACCCTAAAAACACAGAACACCCCTCCTTCTCCTTCCTCCCCGATCTCAGCTGCGATCTCAAAGCACTCAGCATCATGAGCTCACTCATCTGTCCTTTGCTCCCTGCCCTGAGGAAGCTGGGGATGGTGGGAGACTCAGAACACCTCATTCTGCTGAAAAGAAAGCCAAAACAAAGCCTAGAGAAAACCAGGGCCCACGGGAAAATGGGGGCTGAGCACAGGACGCAGGCAGCCAAACCCAAAATCTGTGCACATCCCTTATTGTCCTGCCAAGGAGCATGGCTGTGCCACCCCAGTGGGTATCATTACCCCACGCAAAACTCAGCTGGCCCCAACACACCCACCACACACCACACAGTGACCAGAAACCTCCCCATACAGTGTTTCAGTTGCTCCTTGAACTCATCTAGAAAGTAGTCTTATCATCAACCCATTTTACAGACGAGAAGGTCAAGGTTCTAAAAGTTAAGCACCTTGCTCTGCACTGTACACACAGGAAGTGGTAACACCGAGAAGCGAGCTCACCCGTCCCTAGGGCACGTGCTCTCTCCCCCACATGACGTCTCACTTTCTAGACCAGGCTAGAGAAGGCCTGGAAGCAGGGAAGGGAGAGATGATCAGATGCTGGGGTGAAGGAGTGAAGGGATGCAGGCAGCAGACAGCTGAAGCCAGGGGAGTTTAGTCCGTGTGGGTTCTGGTCATCTTCTCCCCTTCCCAAAGGGAAAAGTCTCTGAATTTCCTGGGGAAAGTGAAAGGGGGTAATATGGTCTGGGGTGACTCAACTCCCTCCTCTCCAAGAATGAGCCCAAACAGGGCCCTCACCACTGCCTCAATGACACAGGGCCTCTGGACAGCACAGACCCAGCATGACAGAAGAGAAGGAGTGGCTCATTCCCAGTAACACTGAGCAGGATCTTTCCATAGCTAGACAGATGTCAGAGAAAGCTGAGGGTGTCTCTGACCACCTCCCTTGCCGGTCACCTAGAGTGCAAGATCTAAGCCCAACCCCAGCCAACTCAAGGGACATTGCCATCAGGGACCCTAGGATACTATGCCTCAGCCCCTTGCATCCAAAAGTCTGGGCATGAGCCCCAGGGGCAGGTAGAAGGCTCAGCTCCTCAGTTATCTCCTAAATACAGTGACGTGAAGAGAGCTCAGCAGGGAAAGAGCCATGAATAGCAGCCTGGGAACACCAACGAAAGGGAACGATGAGGAAAAATAACTCCAGTAAATTAAACAGCCGGGCAACAGACTGCCCTCAGAGCAGTCTCCCAGCCAGTCTGCAGCTTCTCATCTCCTCTCCAGCCCTTCCTCCAACTGCAGTTCAGGGGCCGACTCAAGAGGCTCAGCTTCCCCCAGGACAGTGGGCCCTTGGGGTGGTGGCCTGGCCTGGACCTTCACCAGGACCCAGGGAGCCTGTGACGGGCCCAGCAGAAGAATCCTCAGAGCCCTCCAAAGCAAGGGCCTTGGGGATCTGTGTCTGAAGGCTAGAGATGAGGGTTTTGGCCAAAGAGGTTCCCCCTCTCCAGGGTGCCTGCAGAGAAAAAAGCCCACATGGACTTTTTTGGGAAGCAGAGAAAGGCAGCAGGTGACCCCTTACGGATCCACATGTCTGAATCTGGAAGCCAGAACCACCCCCTGACCACACCTGTGACAAATGGGCTTCCAGGCCCACTAGGGCCATTCTGGGTTCCAGTGGGTTCTACCTCAGCCCTGCAGACCCTGTGCCCAGTGGGACCTGGACACCAGGCACACCGTCTCCCTCTCTGTATAAGCCTCCCCACTGAGGAGATGTGTTTGAGAAGATCTGTGGGTGCTCTGAGATGGTAGGAAAATCCTGGTAAGAGTGAGGCTTGACGCTGGAGAAGCTCCCCATATCCTCCCAAGCCCCGCCTCCAGAACCCCAACCGCTCTGACCAGCGGGTGCCCAGTATGAGCTTCGACATCTCAGGGGGGCAAAAGAGATGTGGACCCGGGGCCACATGGGCACGTGTGAGCACCTCCAAAACCTACTCCCACATCTGGATGGTCCCAGCAGCAGCCCTCTGGCTGCTTCCTCAGTAGTCACAGGATGATCCGGCTGAGAGTTCCACAGGCAGATAGCCCCAGCAAGCAAATCTGTCCAACTCCTGCCAATCACAGCACAGACTCCCCAGCTCCCAGAGGGCCCTGGGGCTGGGGTCGGGGTGGGGGGGAGATTGGGAGGTTCTGAGCACAGATTGAGGTTACTTCCCAGCTCAGGACTCTGGGAGGGAGCAGAGGCCAGAGGGACTGAGAAGGAAACAGGGCGACCAGGGATCATGGATCAACCTCTGGGAACATGGAGCCGCATCCCTGCGATTCCAGGACACACAGGTTTTCGTGCTCATCCCTGTAAGTCCCCAGACAGAAGAAAACCGCCTGAGCAAGCCAGACGGAGAGGTCCCAGTGGAATGTGCTCTGGACCAATCTACATTCTCCACTCTGATACAGGCTGTGCCCGGCCCACCACGGAGCCTGGGGAGAACAGTAAATGGCGGCTGGAGGGAAAGATGGGGCCCCTCCCACCCCCACACTTCCCAGACAGTCCACAAGTGGGGTTCTCCAGGTGTCAGGCGCTGGGGGCCTCGGCAGGCAACTGCAGTAGTCAGCAACACGACTTGGGGCTGCCTGGTGGAGAAATTCCCCAGGGAACAAACCACTGCACAGCTTTAGCGCTCTCTAGGAAGGTAGAGAGGTGGGACGGAAACAGACACGGAGAACAACAGGAAGTCACGAAAAGAAAAATAAGGTAGCGATCCTGATTCCAATCAGCAGAACCCTTCCTAGGCCTCAGAGTACTTTCAGGATCACCATCCCATTGCAGCCCACTGACAAGTCTCCCAGGTTGGACAGGCAAGTTTGATTAAGATTTGATTCCCACCTTACTGAGGAGAAGCTGAGGTCAAAGATCCTCCCAGAGAGGCAATGGCAGAGCAGCAGGGGAGCCCAAGCCTTCTCACAGCCAGCTATGGCCTGGGGTGGTGGTGCACGGACGCCCCCTAAATGTGTGCAGTACTTAGCAGTTTAAGGCACACACCCTTCTGTAGGTCTGGATTCTCACAACCACCAGAGGAAAGGGTAGGACAGGTTCTTGAATCCACACACAAGGTAAAGCATCCCTGGCTTTGAGCCATGAGTTTAACGGGGAGACTTGAGGAAGGGGGTGCGAAGGTAGGTGTTTGTTTTCTAAAGGGGGAGCAGGTGGGAGAGCAGGCCAGGGCCAGGGGATGAGGGAGGTGGGCCATCAGGGGCTGCCCTGGGTAGAAGGGCGTGGTGAGGAGGGGAGAGCCGGGTGAGAGGCAGTGTAGGGAACAGCCCCGAAGACATGTTCAGAGGGGATGGGGGAAGGTGGAAGAAACAAGAACCCTCTTCCTAATGACGACTGCTGGAGGGAGGAATTGGAACAATTGTAATTAAGGCTTCTAACAATAGGAAGGGAGCCGCGACAGTTCTGCATGTCAAACAAGGTACAGAGCTTCTCCCCAGCGTAGAGAGGGTGCTTAATACAGCAGCCCGCCCCCTCATTACCTGCTTAGCGGGCGTGAAGGCCCTCCCCTGCAGGGGGGAGGGCGCCTTCAAATCAACTGACTGCTATGGCTGTGGCCCCATCTCCTGCCCAGGCCCAGAAACCACTTCCATTTCTTCCTACCCTGAGGTGGGAAATGGGTTAACGGAAGATTCTCCCCCCACCACTAAGCAAGGAGGTGGAGGTCCGAAGAGGCAAATCCCACAGGGGTCCATCCAGCCTGGAACCCAGAGCTCCTGCCCCAACCCAGCCCTGCAGTGGGCAGCCGCTCACTCCAGGCCTGTGAGCTCCAGGCTTGGCGACATCTAGGGCAGCGCTGTCCCAGCAGTGAGTTCCAGCACACGGAGCACAGCACGCAGTCCAGGTCAGGCAGTCCCCTCACCCGGCCTCAGTGTCCCCACCTATGAGACAGAAGAATCTCATCCCTGGTCCATCACTCTACCAACGCTACTATGAGGATAAGGAAGATAAAATATCTCAATAATCATCAGCTCCTTAAAAGCACAAAGGGAACAAAAGAAACATGTACGACCACAGAATGTCAGGGCCTGAAGAGACCTCAGAGATGAGTTGGTCCAAGTCTATCATTTTCCAGATGTGGAAACTGAGGTCCAGAGACGGAAGTAGCTTGCCCAGGGTTACACAGCTAGTTAGCAAGCATGCCGGGGACTAGAACCCAGGTCTCGGGGACCAATTCCCTGCTCTCTTCCACTCTGCCACTTTGATCCCAGATACAAGTGAGAGTTAACTGGCATGCATCTTCTAAGAACAGCTGCACGGCTGCACCTCTAGGAGTGGGGAAGAAATGCAGGATGCATGGCCAGGCACCCCAAGATCCCGCAGGCTGTTTGGCTGGCCATCCAGTCCAGCCCCTCTCTGCCCCAAGTTGTGAGAAGTCTCCATTTAGGTGGGAAGACAGAAAGCTAATCAGCAATGCTGAGAATCTTGTCAATATTCCTCCCACGGCTCCTAAGTAAGACCCACAGCTCTCTATGGAGTGGCTTTTGTGAAATATGCACTTTTCAGACTCCCCTCCTCCCAGCAGGCAGGCTGAGAAAGGGGCAGGTGAAGGGGGGCTGGAAGGGGGAGGAGGGGGGCTTCGTTGCAGCTCTCTTTAGCTGCCATAAATGGGAACAAATTGAGCACCTCGTGCACTCAGCTCCTCTTCTGACTGCATCAGTGTTCCTCCCTCCACCCTTGCTCTCTCTTGAGGGTCCCCAAACCTCCCCCCCAATCAGGCCTCTGAGCCCCAGGGACCAGTCACGAAGAGTGTCCTAAATGGCTCAGACATCACAGAGCTCCTGCCCAGAGCCCAGGCTTATCGGCCTGACAAGCTGTCGCTCTGATTTGGGTCCAATGAGCTCTTGCCAACAAGCGGGGTAAGCCCCCCTTGAGAGGGCAGGGGGCACAGTGAGGCTTCAGAACACACCCGCCCTCACTGTACGGAGAACAGAAGGCACAGGATCCTCACCGCCAGCAACTGCTGTTTGCTTAGAGACCCCTGCAGACAGACTCCCCAGGTCGCCCGCCCAGCCACAGTCTCATGTCCTCCTGGCGTTTTTTAATACCCTTCCCCACCTGATCCAAAGTGCCACTGCTAAAGGGGTCTTCTGCAACCAGCACATCGCTGTACCCAAGCAATTCCTTGCACTCCACAGATCTGTTCAACACCCTTTGCATTAGTCCCTTTCTCTGGCTTCCAATATCACCATGTTTTTCCTGCCTTCTCCTTCTCCACCCTCCCCACTCCCTCTGCTTGTCCACAATCTCTTCACCGGATAGGCCTCCGCCCATGTTGTCCATCGTCCACCCTCCAGATCCTCGAGCCCTCTCCTTTTCACCCTTCTCATAGTCCCTGGAGAGCCTGCCTCCTCTACAAAGCCTATTCTGATCAGAAGACAGATGGCAGGTGTGGGACATGAACACAGACACTCGGCCCCGCTTGCTAGGCAAGAGCACTGAGCACCATACCTGGTGACCACCCCTGACCTGCACCCACTAGAAGACTAGCTGGTTAGCTGGCTCCTCCACCCCCTCATCTCTGGGTGCCCCATTCCCTCATCAGGTCTGCAGTGTGTGTGCACAAGAGCTCAGCTGAACCTGGGGGGAGGGTGGCAAAGCATGGAAGATCAGAAGTCTCTAGGCTTCGTGCAGTGGCTCACACCTGTAAGCCCAGCACTGTGGAGGCCAAGGCAGGAGGACTGCTTACGGCCAGGAGTTCAAGACCAGCCTGGACAACATAGGGAGACCCTGTTTCTACAAAAAATTTAAAAATTTTAAAAATATATAAAAAGAAGTCTCTATATAACATAAGATGGATAAAACCTTCATGAAACTTTACAGAAAGACATTAAAGAAGACCTAATGTATGGTGAAATATACCATGTTCACGAACAGAAATAGATAAGTAGAATACTAGTCATATTCATGAATAGAAATATAAAGATAAGCCGGTCACGGTGGCTCATGCCTGTAATCCCAGCGCTATGGGAGGCCACGGCGGGCAGATCATGAGGTCAGGAGTTCGAGACCAGCCTGGGCAACATAGCGAAGCCCTATCTCTATCAAAAACACAAAAATTAGCCAGGCATGGTGCCACACGCCTGTAATCCCAGCTACTTGGGATGCTGAGGCATGAGAATCGCTTGAACCTGGGAGGCAGAGGTTCCAACGAGCTGAGATCACGCCACTGCACTCCAGCCTGGGTGATGGAGAAAGATTATATCTCAAAAAACAAAAGAAAGAAATACAAAGATAGCGATTTTCCCTGAGATGATGAACGAATTCAATGAAAGGCAACCAAAATATGAAAAGGGTTTGCGGGAAGAGGCTGGCTGACTGATTTTTGGTGAAACAAGACAAACTAATTCTAAAATGTATGCAAAAGAACAAAGGGCCAAGAACAGCCAAAATACTCTTGAAAAAGCATCAGATGAAAGGATTTGCCCTACCAGATATTGAGACTTACTATAAAGTTGTAGTAATGAAGACAGTGTGGCACCAGGACAGACAAACAGTCCAGTGGACAAGACCCAGGCATACATGGAAACAGCTGGAGGTACAGGTTTACAGGGAAAGGCGGACTAGTTAATCAATGGAGCTATGGAGGAAAAACCAGAGCCCCATCTTATATACAAATACAAATTCCAAATATATTAAGGACCTAAATAGAAAAAGAAAAGCTTCCAGAAATCAGCCCAGGAACTCATCTTCAGTCATTTACCTGTTCATTTGACAATTCACGGGCACTGATTCTGTGGCGACAAGCACTGTCCTACCACCAGGCTGTAAAAATGAAGCAGGGCACCACGGCGCACATCTGAAATCCCAGCACTTTGGAAGGCCGAGGCAGAAGGACTGCTGGAGCCCAGGAGGTTGAGACCAGCCTGGGCAACACAGCGAAACCCTGACTCTACAAAAAATACAAAAATTAGCCGGGCTTGGTAGCACGTGCCTATAGTTTGAGCTACTCAGGAGGCTGGTGTGGAAGGATCGCTTGAGCCTAGGGAAGTCAAGGCTGCAGTGAGTCATGATTGTGCCACTGCACTCCAGTCTGGCTGACAGGAGTGAGACCCTGCCTCAAAAGAAAAAAAAAAAAAATAAGACATCCATGAGATAGCATGTATTTCCTACATACATAAAAAGTACAATCTAACAAAGAAGAGGCTGAAAATTTGACTATATTTGTTACAACAAAGAATTTCTGTTTACCAAGACCCCATGCAGAAAGTGGAAAGACAAACTAGAAACGGGAAGCTACATACTGTGTTTGCAATACATTCAGTTAACAACAAATTAGTATTCAAAACATAAATGAAACTCCTAAAAACTGTTAGGAAAAATGCAACTCAACAGGAAAATGAACAAAAGACAAACAGGTATTCACAGAAGATGAAAGAATAGCTAAGGAGCATATGAAAACGTCCACGAGTGATCAAAGAAATGCAAATTAAAACCATTATAATATAGCATTTTACATCCATTGTACTGGAGAATGCCAAAAACCATTTCCCGTTGACTTTCCACTGGTGGAAACGTCCACTGACACATCCTCACTGGAAAACAATCTGGCATTATCTAGGAAAGGTGGCAGGTACATATCCTGAAGCTCCACAGGGCCATTACACTCCTCCTATATACCTAGAGCAATGCACCTCAAGGTATGGTCCACAGAACTGCTTCATGCTTAGAAACTTTTATAGCAATCTGACATGGCCAGAACAGCCCAGAGCACCATCAGCTGACTCACTCAGGTACAGCTGAGCTCGTCAAGTGAGTCACGTGTGCTCTGAACCATGTACTAGTCACGTGCAGCAGGACCACCTCTGAGAACTAAAAACTTAAAAGACGGTCCTCCACCACAGATACTTCCAGAAACACTGTCCTAAAGAAACACTTCCACATGTACACCAGAAGACTTAGACAAGAATGTTTACAGAAGTGTTGTTTAGAGAGAAGAGGAAATAACCCAAATGTTCATCACCAGAAGAATATACTGCAGCACATTCAGGTGATGAAATACTACAGAGCCGTGAAAAGATGTGCACTCTGGCCACAACTACCAACGTGAGTGAATCCAGAAACACAACGCTGAATTTTTATTCTTTTATTATTTTTTCTTTGAGATGAAGTCTCTGTCACCCAGGCTGGAGTGCAATGGTGTGGTCCCGGCTCGCTACAACCTCCGCCTCCCGGGTTCAAGCAATTCTCCTGCCTCAGCCTCCCGAGCAGCTGGGACTACAGGCATGTGCCACCACACCTGGCTAATTTTTGTATTTTTAGTAGTGACGGGGTTTCATTATGTTGCCCAGGCTGGTCTCGAACTCCTGACCTCGTGATCTGCCCATCTTGGCCTCCCAAAGTGCTGTGATTACAGGCGTGAGCCACTGCGCCTGGCCCAACGCTGAATTTTTAAAAGTACATTCAGAATTATTCTGTTTATCAAAAGTTTAAAAATCAGTGAAACTAAATGATGCAGTGTTTAAGAATGCCGATATATATATGGAGTGCACGTCACACAAGATTCAAGGAGAACGGTGCTCTCTCAGGGAGAAGCTGGGGGTCACAGAGGCTCATGGGTATAGAAAGTCCTCTATTTCATAAACTAGGCTTCTAAGTGGGTAGAGGTTTGTTTTATAATTTTTTTAAGTACATGAATTTACATATGATGTATTTTACAACTGTCGCTTATTTTAGGTGACGGTGTTTCTGGTTGGAAAAGTGACCTGGACCTGGAGCTCTGTGTGCTGTGTCCTGGTCAGCCCAAGTCACAAGCCAGCTGTCCAGTGGAGTCCAACATCCACCAAAGGGCCTGTGCAGGCCCCGCATTGTGACCACCAGCCCAGCTGGCTGGGTCCAGGCCCCACTCATCACGCCTAAGACAAAGGGAGGCAGAAGAAGCATGTGGGGCTGCCCCTTCTGGGAGGCCCAGAGCTATGTGTAGAATGTGACAGGTGCAGCTGCAGGCCTTGGGGTCAGAGACCACATCCTCCTCCACTGCCTTCTCCCTACCTACACCTCTCATTCCAAGAAACCTCCCTGGCCCTCCCAGTTGCCCCCATTCTCCCATATACTCCAAAGGCCTGAAGGCATTCAGAACAATCCCCAGCCCAAGGGACACCTGGGGCCCCTCCCAGGGCTCCAACACCCTCCTGGCATTGTTATCCGAGCGGTCCATACTCCAACCCACAGGCACCTAACTTCCTGTTCATACACTCTCACTGCAGGAACCATAGTAATACCAACAACCACAGCTCCTGTGCACGAAGTCCGAGGTGCCAGGCAGCCTGCTAAGCAGTAGACCCCCATCATGCACAGAGCACCTCCTGCGGGCCTCAGCACGGCCCTGTAGGAGAGGTGGTGCTGTCCAAAGTGAGGAAACCCAGACACCAAGAGGTTAAGGAATGCCTTCAAGACACAGCCCTCACTTCTGGAGGCTCCCACTCAAGAGGGGCTTTCTTCATGTAAAGGCTGCCCGGCTGATGTGAACATCCACCCTAGTGAAGAACCCCTGCATTGGAAAGAAAGCTCCCTGAAAGCGGGGCCCTGTCCCCCTTCTCCTTGGCCGGTCTCCCACAGCCCACCGGCCACTAAAACCGGGCCCCTCTGCGTGCTCCTGACGGGGTAAGCTAGACACTGCGAGGGAGATTTGAATCCCTGCAGCCCCCCCTGCCCAAGGGCTTCTCCAGTTCTCCTGGGAGCCTTCCAAGTTTGCTGGGGTGCACAGGAGAGGAGGCAGACCCCATCTGCATCAAACCAGGGGCTCACTAAGTGAGAAGAGGTTTCAGGCCTCCCCTGAAGTCCCACGGCTGGTTAGATAAAGAGTCAAGTTAGAAGCCACATCTCGACCTTGTGCTGCTCCCCTGCCTGACCGTGTGCCATTTTTAACATCCCTGCCAGGATCGGACCCCAACCCCCCACCACTTCTGCTGGCAGATTAGCTTTCAAATGTGAGCAGGGACAAAGCTGGCTCAGAAGACTTAACTCTGCCCCATGGGTTTAGCTCGGTTTCAAAGCTTCCTAACTGGAACCAAATAAACGGGCATATCACAGCTGGAAGGGAGAAGCTGGAAAGCAGGGAGAAAACAGGGGCATCTCTCTAAAGCTGGATTACCTACAACGACAGCTTGAGCCCGAGTGACACAGCAAGACCTGTCACGGTGGTCTCTGCCAGAAAAACAAAACAACCCTGTCCTGGGAGCCCTGGAAAGCCACTGACAAGCATCCCCAGGCACTGCTGCATACCTTCCCACAGGCCAGAGCCCCTCAACTTCAGAACCCACTCTAAACTCTCCAGCCCCGGAAGCCACTCCTGAAGGGTGCCACCAGACTGGCACGACCCTTTGTTTCTCTGGGTTCAGCCCATTGCTGGTGCCATCTCCCCCTTGGGCTGCTAGCTCTCCCCTGGCATACGATCTGGATTAACATGTTCTCTCTTCCTACCCTTCTTCTCCCTGCCCTGGAGCCCCTAGTCTCATCTAATCAGCAAACTCCTATTCATCCTTCAAACCCCAGGTGTCACTTGCTCTACTCTCTTATCTCTATATCTTGTCTCTATTAAGCAGTATTCATTACTCCGTTAAGGAGCTCTATTAAGCAGCTACTGCTCAGACCTGTAATTATCTGCTTATGTGTCTGACTTCTCCACACAACTTTGAGCAGCTCAAGGGCCCGGCTTACAGCAGGTGCTCGACTAGCCACAGAGCATCTGCCAGCCCTTTCAGTGGAAGAAACAGAAAGGCCACAGGATTCGCTA
This sequence comes from Rhinopithecus roxellana, assembly GCF_007565055.1. NCBI lineage: Eukaryota > Metazoa > Chordata > Mammalia > Primates > Cercopithecidae > Rhinopithecus > Rhinopithecus roxellana. The sequence goes on from NC_044558.1 coordinate 6,028,664, forward strand.
ATTCTTTTTTTCAAACTAAGGGGAAAAAAAAAAGGAAGGCTCTTTTTCTCACCTCTCTTTCTGATGGGAATAAACGTTTTAGAGCAGGAGAGTCAGAAAGGAGCTATGTGGGCGTGGAGGGGAGGAAAGGACAGGCAGGCCACCAGGGCTCTGGGTACAGGCCTGCTGCTGCTCCACCCTAGAATGCTCTCACCTCTCCCTTGGCAGCCCTGTGTTCAAATGTTCAGCGCAGGACGAGCCAGATGACCTCTCGATTCCACGACTTCCTGGCACGAGAAAACTGATCTGCCCTGTGTGAGCCCAGTCAGCCCATTCTCACCAACTGGAGGATCCTGTGCACCGAGCGGGCATTCAGTAAATAGTTGTGGCATGAGTGAATGGACCCAATTGGGACCCCAGCACCCTGATGAGCCACAGAAGGCCTCTGGCCACAGAGTCTGCCACCAAGTTCAGCCAAGGGCAGCCAGGCGCACGGAGGTAGGAACGGGGGAGGACGAGGCCTCTCCGTCTGGGGAAGAGGCTGGAGGGTGTTTTCTGCGCTCTTCATGGGCCAGGGTGGAGGGCCCAGCGGCCTTTCCTCAGGCTAGAGAGGGCTGCTTACCCTGTTTCAACTGGGACTTTCTCTTCTCTACCCGCCTGCTCCCCACCCCCTCCTGATTGACACCAATACTTGCTCTGACAAGATTTAAAAATAGGTATTAAGACAAGGAAGTTTAATTTTTAATGCTGTGGAGAGGAAGTGAACACAGACCTGGCATTCCCTCACGGCCACATTCCAGGAGTCTCGGGGTATCTGCCAGGCCCCGCACCTGTCCCCCTTCCCCCAGCAGAGGCAGGCCTGACCCACCCTTAAGATCTACTTGTCGCAGCCCTCTAGGAAGACAGCCTGAACCCTCACACCTGAGCACTCTGGGGAGGCCCTAAGTGCCTCCTGCTGCCCAGGTTACCCTGTGTCTCCTCTGCCTGGAGAGGCCAGGTGAGGCCAGGTCTGAACCCAAGCTCCCTGCTGGGACCCTTAAGCCCACTCGCTACTGCTGTTTTCAGACAGAAGGCCCCCCACAGACTCCTCATGACACTCCAGGCCACCCAACACTTACCGTGCACACACCTCAGCCCGAGCCTACAGAGGCACTCGTGACACGGCCGAGCCAGTACTGAGCATGTGCCACCAATGCAGCTGCACAGCCCGACCACGCTGCCTGCACCCCAAGGCAGCTAGCGTCTGTGAGGGCCCTGACTTCACTTAAGGGAGTTTAATCAGGGCCCCATCAGCACTCTGCCCGGGGCCACCCTGCACCAACCTTTCCCTGTTCCAGCAGGCTGGCTGAACACAGCCTCCTCAGCTAATTAGCCTTCATTACAGGAGCGATCCACAAGGAACAGGCTTTCCAATGGGCCAGAATGTCACTGCTCTGCCAGCCATAATTTAAAGTGATGGGACAGCTCTGCTGGCAAGCATGAAAAGTGACCATTATCCTAAGTAGCAATTATGCCAGCAGCCCCAGCCCCGCCCCCGCCCCCCACATCAGACAGGAACTCGATTTGGGTCGGGAAGAGCTGGGCGGGATCAGGACTTGCTGCCCCAGGAAGGGTACACATGACCCCAGCATTCAGAGGTCCCTTTTCCAGCCCAGCCCTGTGCTCTCTTCTCTACTCACAGTTTGAAGCTCTGAGCCTCCTTTGCCCTCTGGGAGGGGCTTAGAATCATTTAATCTCTACTACCAGTATTCTACTAGATGGCCCTGGGAGGACCCAGAGATGGGGCTGACTGAGGAAAATGCCCAGATGGTTTTCACTGCTGGGAGGAATCCCTTAGGGTGAGTGTGCTTACTGGGGAACAGGATCCTCAGTATGGGGAAACTTTTGTCCCAATTCAAGCCTCCTATTCCCTATCCACCTAGAAGCCAGCATTGTCTTTAGTCCTGAGAGTCGGGACAGGGGATGCAGAAGACAAAGAGGAGATGGGACTCAGTCAGGAGTGACCACTGACTCCCTCTCCTCTACCCTCACCTTGCTGCCCTCCTGGAGGCCCCAGATTCCCATAGTGCACTGGGTTGCCAACATGGCTAGCACTGTCTGGTTGAAGTTGCAGTGTCAGGAGCAGACTTGGACCCCTACAAGCAGGCAGGCACCCAGCAGCCTATAAGGCATCTGCCCTTTTCTTAGTAAGGAGGAGGACCACGGGCTGTGTGGCTCCACCTCCCAGCCTACCCCCAGTGACGTCACCCAGCCCTCACCAATACTAGTACCCTAGAAGCTCCACCCAGTGGTAAGGAACCCATGCACGCCTGTGAAGGGTTGCAGTGTACGACAGCTGCACCTGTCCTCCACATGGGAATCCTCCCAGGCGCTCAGAGGCACAGGGGGGGCAGGGGCGGCGGATGGCAGCAGCAGTGAGTTTGGAGAAATACCAGACAGGCTCCGGGATCTATGGGAAGAGCTCTATCTATTGATTGCAGGCCTCAGGTTCAATTCTAATGCTTCAGAAAAGCCTCCTTTCTGGATCTGAGCCACAAGACTACAAGTTAAGGCTACAAAATTCCCAACAATTGTACCTGTCCCAGAGGGCTGGGCTTGACCCAGCCTGCATGCTTCCCCTTCCCCCCTGCACAAAACAGCAGCAGAGGCCCCCCAGGAACCCTGACTCATCAACACCCCACCTGCCTTTGAGGTTTTCCCTTCCCATTCTGCTCCCTCCTCTGCTCCTTCCCCAGGATCAGGCCAAGCACCAGCTTGCAGGAAGTCTTCATTTGAGTGGAGCACAGTGACCCACCACCCCCAAATCCTGGCCAACACCCTGCTGCACCTGCTCCTCCACCTCCCAAAAAACACAGTGGCAAACACTCTTACACACAAGCATGAACTTCTCTTCTGCTAAATTCCCCATCTTACCTAAGGTCTATGTCTTATTTCATCATCTCATTTGCTACTAGCATACAAGAAGTGGGTCTTGGAGATTCAATTTTTCCCTGCTTATAGTATGTCATGGGAATCCTGAAAATATTAAGTAATCAGAAAAGTCAGAACCTAGGAGAGAACAACTCCTAGCCTGGTAAGAGAGTGTAATCGGTACCTTCTGATTAGGAAGAGACAGCAAGTTCTCTCGCTATCAACCGTAAAGACAAAATATTTCACCAACTAGCTCATTAACCTCTGCCAAGCTTTTAAGGGAAGATGGGAAGAATCGCTTGTCATCCCATAGCTAAGGAGCTAGGAGAGCCTTTATCAGAGAGGCAAGCGTGAGATCTAACTTCTCTTCCCCATCAAGTGGAACTCAGGAGCCACTACCACATAACAACATGTTGTGGATTTACAGCTCTGGCCCTCCATGCATTCACTCACAAACATATAATGAGGGCCTACTATGTGCAGGGTACAAATCACTGTACTAGCCAGTGAGGAGGTCCCCAAACCAGCTTGGGCCCATCCTGGAGAAGAAAGGCACAGCAGGCAGTTATACCAACTCCGGCCAGCAGGTGGCAGGGTGGGGGTGGGGAGGAGCGAGCGCAGCTGAGTGGGGTTACAGGCCCCAGGGTCTTCCTAATAAGGCTTAATATAGGCAGGGTGGGGTGAAGCAAAAGTGTAAGTTGAGACTACGAAAAAGGATGGAGAAAGAAGCTGTGAGCAATGAAAAGGGCAGCATTCGTGTGAGTCCAAAGGCACCAGGGAAGCACACACCAGTGCTCGGCTGACAGATGCTGGCAGATGGGTCACAGGACCAGGAGGCACTGGCCCACGAGGCAGCCAGAGACATTCCAGTGGTGCTCGCCACCAGAAAAAGAATGAGACTATCTGCCCCAGCTTCCAAAAAACTCTAGGCACATGACAGGTAACATCCTAATACGGTGGCTGGAGGGTCTAACGCATGGTGACAACTAGGGGACTCCAACTCAAGTCATCTCAGACCAGTCTCTGGAAAAGCAGCCCACGCCCCAGGCAGGGAAGGGGGCTTCTCTCCCCAAGAGAGAAGACGAGGATGCCTGCCCCCACCCCAGGTGGCATGTAACCAGTGAGGTGAGGACAAGGAGGGAGACCATCACGGCAGCCCCTGTTGGACTGGAAAGGAAGCCCAGTCCTTCACGGACCAAGTGATTTGCCCAAGGTCACACAAGAAGCTAATGCAGAACCAAGACTGGAGCCCAGTCTTCTTCCTGTGCTTGCAATTCTACGGGAAAAGTCACCCCCTCCACACACACCCCCACCCTAAAAAGTTTTTCAGCTAATGTGGATGACTCCACACAAAAGCTGAATGCCTCTTCAGCACAACCGCTTCTTCCTGACTGCACTCTGAATGACTTTCTCCTGCCCTCAGTGCTCCTCCTGGACCACCGGCAGTGGGCAGCTGACAGCCTCCAGCAGGCAGGACAGACTCTGGGACACAGCCAAACATCTGCGCTAAGTCGAGGCTTGGGTGAAGAAAGGCAGAGACGGCAGTTGGGATGAAGGAACGATTCGAGATGAATTTAAGAAGTTTTCAAATTTTCCTCACCAGTATTTCTTATGCACGTGCACATATGTGCGCACAGCCTCCAGAGTCACACAGAGGACAGAAAGCAATTCCCAGCTGCCCTACCCATTCATAACTTCTCTAGAAAAGGGCCTCTCACCAAGGACATGGGCACTCTGCTTGTCTCCCTTTGTCCCTTCCAGCCACTGGGGCTCCCAGAACCTGGAAGCACGTGGCCAGCCAGCTCCCTGCCTGGTCCACTGCAATCCCTCAAAAGCAGCAGCCAGCCACCCGATGGCAGCATGCCCCCACACCCCTCCTTTCCCATCCAGGCCCCAACCCGGGAGCATATCTGAGGACTAGCAAGCAGGTCCATTGGCTTGGGACAGGGGCTCCTCCTCTTTTTCCTAGGATTCACTGAAAGAAGTGGGAAGATATGGCCTCTACACCCCGCCCCCCTCCAACCCACTCCCATAAAATGCTGCAGATTGTATTCTTGTGCATTCAGGAGGAATATAAGAAGAAACTCAGAAATACATCCTCATTTGTGCCTATCTCCAACTCAAGCTCACAGCTGTTAAAAATTCTGACCCCACAGCCATTACTGCAGGCTGCCCAGTCGGAGGAACTTCCAGCTTAGGTTTTCTTATAGGGGAAGGAGGTGGTGCCAAACTTTGCCAGCCTCTTAGGAATAGAGCAAGTCTCTCCTGAAGACAGGCAAGCTGGAGCTCCCATTCCGCCACCAAAGAGAGGGAGAAATGAAAGACAAAGGTGCATGAAAGGGGGACGGGGGCAATTTTTTTAAAAGCACACTTACCACTGTGCAGCGCCGAGGAGGGAGAGGGTATTCACGCTATGGTAAGCCAAGAGGAGAACAGGGCAAAGGGAGAGAGAAACGTAAGGACTTACCCAGAATATCAAATTGAAGAGGAACATCATGTACTTCAAGCAGCAGAGGCAGCCCCTGGCCATGTTGCACTTCTTAAATTCTAGGAGGAACACAAAGGACAGGTCCAGGTAAAACACCACGTACTTGCTGCCTTTGGGTGCATTGTACTTGTCGGTCTTAACGCCGGCCTCGGCGCGGCTCTGGCCCCGGGAGCCCGCGGTGCCGTAGAAGGCGCCGGCCGTGAAGCCGCGGCCGAACGGGCGGCCGGAGGTGGACGGCTTGGCAAAGTCCGAGTCCTTGCTGTCCAAAGATGGACTCCGGTGGATCGAAGAATCCTCGCTACTCGACTTCTCCATGCTCACGGCGTTCCCGGGGGGCGCGAGGGGCGGGGGGCATCGCTCCCAGAATGGGACGAAGGGGGCGCCCAAGTCGGGCGCGGGCTGCGGGCGGGCCGGCGGAGCCTTGCACGCCCCCTCTCTGCACCGGGGCGCACTGGCGGCCGAACCCCGCGCCCAGGGGCTGCTGCCTCTCGGACCGCTCCCCGCTCCTGGCCGGCGGGCCCGGGAGGGCTCTGCGGCGCGGCGCGGCTGTCTGCGCGCTCGCGAACGATTCCCGGCAACCAGCTTGCCCGCGTAACTCAGAGTCTTTGGGGAGGCTGCAATTTGATTTCTCTTTCCAGGGCGTCAGCTCGCCTCCGGCCGCACTGGCCGCTCCACGCGAGGCAGAAGGGCACCGGGATCCAGGCTCCCTGGGCACACCTCTCCCAGCCCAGCCCAGCCCCAGCGCTGAGCCCCACCACTTGGCCGGCGCTCCGCCTCCTCTCGTTCCGCGACTTTGCGGAGCTGCCGCCGGCCCTGGGCTGCCCCGGTGCGCGGCGGACAGTGCCGAGGGATCCGCCGCAGCTGCAACCGCTGGGCTTTCCCTGCGAAATCCCGGCCCCGACTCGCGACTCTGAAATCGCCTGGAGCCCCCTCCCCGGGCCCTCGGCCCCGCCCCCTGCTTTGCATTCGACCAATGGGCGCGAGGCCTTCCCGGCCCCGCTGGGGAGCCACCCCCTCCCCAATGACACACTATCTTTAATGGGATTAGCGTTCCGCTGTGTGCCTAAACAAGTGCGCCGCGAACCCTCGCTAAATGTCAAGGGCTCTGCAGCTGAGGGGTGAACCAGAACCTTCAACGGAAAGCGCTGGTGTCTTTTACCCGAGGAAGGGAGCGGCGAGAGGAGGGGGATGGCTGGAGGTACCCACGGCCCAAGCAAGCCAGAGGAAAGGTCTGGGGAGAAGGACTGGATGGGGACAGAAGCGCGGCCGCTGTAGAGCTGGCCGCCGCCCCCTATGCACGTGGGGGCCTGTCCGGCCAGGGCACGCGGTCTCCCGGTTAGACCTACACACACTCTCTCACACACGTCCCCCATGCCTTTGCACACGTGGGTCTGGCTAGGGCGCACAGGGAGAAGGGACCGCAGGGAGGGGCGAGGTATCGGAAAGCGCTGGGGGCCTCCACGGGGTGCGCGCCGCCCTCCCCGCCCCCTCGGCGCGCACGCACGGGCGCGCACACACGCGGCTCCGCCAGGCTCCTGCAGCTGCGCGAACCCCTGCCCCCGCGTTCTCGGTTGGGACGCTGCGGCTGCTGGAACCCCAGGCAGGCTGACAGGGGCAGGTGGACGAAGCCGGGTCCTACCTTGCCTTTCCTCACCCTGTCTGTGCCAAGAGTGATGTAGGGGTGCTCTTGGCCACTGTCTGGGTGCTCTCCCGTGAGGTCAGAGAAACAGCAGGAGGAATGCTTCTGCTCGGGGCTTGGGAACATCCTACCGTAAAACACTGCAACTGGGCAGCCTCCCTTGGGCTGGTGCAGAAGTCTGCATTGCCGACCGGGATACCACATTTTGCAAATGATGAGGATTAGAAGACTTGCGGGTGGGGAACCCACCTCTCTTTTCCGCTACCCTTCCAGTCGCTCAGGAAGAGAGTACTGAAGGCACCGGAGGGTAGGAGCCACATTTTACCAGGTTCTGTAACCCCACCCCCTACCACAGGGCTTGGCCTCTGGGAGGCGCTCACTGGGGATGGCTGGATGGAAGAATTCATGTCCTACCTGGGGCTGTGGGTGTGGAAAGTCCTTCCTGGATCCCAGCAGGTATCATGTCACACCTAGAACTGTGTGCTAAACCCTGGGTCAGGCCCTTGAAGAAACAGATATGAGAAGTGGGGCTCCCTGCCCTTCAGGCAGCCACAATCCAGTTAGGAAGACAGGAGGGTATTAATCACCACAGCAGCACAGACGGGCAGACACAGAGCTACCACAACAGACATGGCCATCGTGGGAGGGGGACATGAATTCCAGCCAGAGGGACTTCCAGACCCTCATCACAGAGCTGTCGTGGTGACCTGTGCTGGTGGTGACCTGTGCTGGTGAGCCTGCAGCCTCACTGGCTCTCTGGCAGGCCCGCCTCCCAGACGTGAGAGCTCTCCCGTTCTGAGTGCAGCTCCCCTACTTTAAAGGAACCTGCAGTGGTTTTACCATCCTGAACCCTTTCCCAACTCAGATGGGGAGCCCAACAATAAAAGCTAGTGTGTATTACAGCCACCAGCAGCTACTCTCTCTGGCTTCGGCGCAGCAGCCCCACCGATGCTGTCTGCAGATGAAGGGGCAGATGTCTAGTCGCCTCCCGATGTAGCACCAGGGCTGCCTGACTGGCATGGCTAATGCCTTTTGTCCTCTGCAGCCTCACCTGGCCGCTCCTGAGGGGCCCATGGCTGCCACTTCATTCTCACAACATTCCTTCTTTGATTCAGGGATAGATCATTTACCAGCTGGACCAAGAGTCACAAGACCTGTTTTTCACTTTGAGCTCTTTTTAGCTGTGTGATCAAGGGCAAGGCAGTGTGCCTTTCTGAGCTCCTGTTTCCTCTTCTTTAACATGCGGATTAAAAGAGCTGGTGGATGTGAGGAGAGTCTGAGGACATGAGACTGAACAAATTGGGGGGGCTGATCCTACCAGTCTCAGGTGGGGAGCTGGTGTCACGGAGGGCCCTTAAGGGTGGCCCCCTCTACTTCCTATTTTTCGTCTCTTCTCCCCAGCTTACACCTTGCCCAGGCAGAATGGTTTCCTCATTGTCCCTGGATCTTTCCACCTTCATTTCTGATTATAAATTAATTTGTGCCACTAGCCACTTCCTCAGAAGTCTCAGGACCTTGGGGTTCAGGGGGTCCCCAGCAGGTAGGGGGAAACAACAGGCAAGTAAGAGGAAGTGGAGGCTGCAGTGCAACAGTTCTGCCTCCTCTGGTCACACTTGTCAAAGGGCACTGAAGTCATACCTGTCCGTCCCTGAGCAAAGCTACAGTGAAGTCCCATCAGGGCACCCAGCTTATGAATCTTATGATTCATCAGAATCATGAGACCAACTTTGACGTGTAAGTCTTTATATACCCCCAGGAACCAAGCTTCCCACAACCTTACAAGATAGGTATACCCTATTATCCCCATTTTACAGAAAAGAAAACTGATTTCACAGCCCATGCTCCACACTCTCTTGGACTCTAAACAGTTTCTGCCCTTGAGAATCTTCCAGGCTAACAGACTCTTTATTTTTATTTTTATTTTGAGACAGAGTCTCGCTCTGTCGCCCAGGCTGGAGTGCAGTGGTGTGATCTTGGCTCACTGCAAGTTCCACCTCCCAAGTTCACGCCGTCCTCCTGCCTCAGCCTCCCAAGTAGCTGGGACTACAGGCGTACGCTGCCACGCCCGGCTAATTTTTTGTCTTTTTAGTAGAGACGGGGTTTCACTGTGTTAGCCAGGATGGTCTCGATCTCCTGACCTTGTGATCCGCCCGCCTCAGCCTCCCAAAGTGCTGGGATTACAGGCGTGAGCCACCGTGCCCCGCCAGGCTAACAGACTCTTAAAGCACAACGGGGAACCTGAAATACCATGTCCTGATGTGAGGTCATTAGATAAAAGGACCCTGAGTATCAGGGGCAGTGCTCCTGGACTGCTAATGAGAAAGGCGAGTCATCACCCAGATGACCTTGAGTGACCTGACACAGGCTGGAAGAAGGAAGCTGGTGTGGGGAGATGCAGCGTAATCTAGTCCTATCTTAGGATGAAGGTGGTAGAGCAGCCTCAGGCAGGCAGCTCTAGGAACACGTCCCTCCTCCTCCCTCTCTCACCATTAGCACACCATCCATTGGTGCTGGCTTGTTCAAGATAGGAGGACGTGGAACAAGGACCCACGGAAGACACAAAGCTGAGTAAGACAAGGCGTGGGCCTCAAGGAGCTCAGGATCTAGCTGAAGCGACCCACCTTCTTCCCCCACTCACGACTGCAGCTAGAGAAGCCCATAGCAGAGTGATGCACAGAGCACAGACCGTGGCAGGATGGGCACCGAGCTGTCCCTTGGCCTCCCCTTGCAGAACGGTTCTATGAAGTGGGTGGCCAGCCTAGAAAGGCGTGAGTGTGGTAACTTCAGGAGGCAGGGAGGAGACAGGCCTGACTGAAGCAAGAGAAGGTGCTTAGAGGTCAAAGTGAGCTACCCTGTGGAGCCTTGCATGGCACATGAAAAGTCTAGGCTGCATCCTGCAGTGTCCCAAGCAGTGGGGCCCATGATTAACCGGTGCCCTAGGAAGCTGGGCCTGGCACTGGCATCGGGGTGGAGCAGAGGAGAGAGGTGAAAGATCGATGGCCGTGGCTACCTCGGTTCCTTAGACTGCGGGTACAGACGGAACAATCAGATAGAAATGGTGCTGCGAGACACCATCCCTCTGGCAGCTCCCGATCCTTCTCAGCTTGCCACCCAGGCGAGCTGGCAGGTGCAGGCTGCCCTTCAGGGGTTCTCTGAGCATGTGAACAAGGCAGCCTGACTTCACTTTCCTTTTTTTTTTTTTTTTTTTAACAAAAAAAGTGAAGCAAGTACAGCATTCTCAGAGGGGAAGAAGAAAAGCGAATACATGAAATCAACATGCCACATCTCTGCTGGCTGGCAACTGGGGAGATGTGGGCTTTGGAGTAAATGCCAAGCTCTCTCTGCCTCTCTGTGAATTCCTCAGGCTGGCAGCATGAGACAGAGTTCAGTCTTTGGTCTCTCCCTCACCCACACACAATCAGAGTCAACGGGCCAGCCCACAGCCCCTTTCTGACCCATGCTGAATGTTCCCACATTTGACACAAGGTGCAGCTTGTGAGGCACCCTGTGCCTTTAAGCCTCAAACAAGGCAGCCCCCCAACAAAGCCAGGGTTCAGGTTAGACACAAAGTGGCGCCTGCCACCCAAAAGAGCACGTGAGACGGGCGCCATTTCAGATGGGAGAGCTACTTACCTCCCCCCGATATTTAAACTCCAAATATGGGATCTTCTTCAGCTATACAGAAAATGCTTTCATTGCTAAGCAAACCATTTAGCAACCGTGCCAAAAGAGAACGATGGAGAGGTCCCTAGCAGGGGGCCCACATAGTGGTGGGGAGGCTATAGGGCAGGTGCTTTCCTCTGCCTCAGAAATTAAACAGCTAGGAGATTGCGTGTTGCCATACTTGGCCATGATTCAGGAAGGACGGTAACAATGCTGGTGAAAGGGTTAGGGTAGAAAAGAAGGAATGGTATTGTTATTTGTTTTTAATCTGTTTGTTTTTTTAAGTTTCTGAGACCAGTAAAGGAAACAAAGGCCAGGCGTGGTGGCTCACACCTGTAATCCCAACACTTCGGGAGGCCAAAGCAGGTGAATTGCTTGAGCCCAGGAGTTCGAGACAAACCTAGGGAACATAGTGAAACCCTATCTCTACAAAAAATACAAAACTTAGCTGGGTGTGGCGGCACGCACCTGTAGTCCCAGCAACTCAGGAGGCTGAGGCGGGAAGATCACTTGAGCCCGGGAGGTCAACGCTGCAGTGAGCCATGACTGTGCGACCGCACTTTGCTTGGGTGACAGAGTGAGACCCTATCTCAAAAAAGAAAATTAAAGAAAAGAAAAAAATAAGCAGGGTTTGGCTTTGGTGGGAAAGTTCACAGACAGCAGGACACAAAGAGTAGCCAGGGTACCTCCCTGTCTGGAGAAAGGTCTGCTCCTCCCTCCTTCGACTGAAACTACAGTTTGCCCACCTGCCTCTGCTCTGGTCACTGAGCTTCTAAAAGAAGGCAGAGGCTGTGTCTGGGTCATTTTAGCCCACCCCCAGTGCCCATCAGTGACCACCCCACAGCAGGTACTCAGGAAGTGCTGGAGGACAGAGGGGAAAGGAAGACCAGCGTGCCTACATCTTGAGCTCTCCTCAAGGATAGCCTGACAGCCCCGAGTTCATTAACTAAAGGATGGGACCCAAGCCAGAAATCTATGGAATTGTTCCTGGAAAGCAGGCTAGCCAAGGGCGTCTGAATCTGAGGAGCTGAAACACCCAGCTACAGATAAGAGTGCAGATGCCACGCGGTCAACTTATTTCACACACAACCATATCCCCAGCACGCGGCACAGCCTGGGATGGATGGATGGACGGATGGATGGATGGATGGATGGATGGATGGATGGATGGATGGATGGATGCATGGATGGACAGACAGACAGAAGGACAGATAAACAAACGTATGGAGGAAGAGGTGGGAAAGATCTGAGGTAGAAAAAAGAGAAGACTGAGACAGGAGCAAGTCAGGGAACAGGGCAGCCCCTCGACCTCTGCCCAACTGGAGTGGGCTGGGCCTCTTGGAGGGGCTCCACGGAGCACAGCCAGGAGCACTGCTGCCCCAGCTCCGACTCTCTGGTGGACTCTCTTACACGTTCCCTAGTGTTACGTGTCACCTCTCAAAGCCCAAGAGCAAAGCTGCCCCCCGGCTATGGTCAGCCCTTGTCAGAGGCCACTCCTGGCTACCAGAAAACATGGCCAGGCACAGACCCTTGGCTGTATGTGCGCTCTACCCATGACAGGTGGGCACACTGCTCAGAGCATGTACTGGGGCCTTTGGACAGGTCCATCAGCTTAGCTCCGAGGAAACAGGGGCACAGCTATAGACCAGCTACAGGAATCCTGCCCCAGCCGGAAGTACTGAAAATGTGGCTTCCACACCATGAGGAGTCAGGCAGGTGGTGTGGATTGTCACAAAGCCAACCTCACGCCCACTGTCCCTGAAACTGGCTCACACCACATGCCCTGGTGACTGTGGGTCATCTGGGCTCAGATGCCTTCAATGACCCCTGTCCATACCACTATCCAATTCAACCACAGAGAACAAAACTCTAGTAAAATAACAAAGGGGGAACACGCTGGGCTTTGGGACTAGATGAATCTGTGTCCAAATCCCATCTAGAGTGAGTCACCCCACTGCTGGATGGCCTAGAATGACCACTTAACTGCTCCATATCTGTTTCTTCAGCTAGAAAATAGAAATAATATGCACCTTCCCCAGCACTACGTCAAAAAATAAGGAATAAAGGTTACAAGGGAACACAGAAGGTGTTCAATGGATGGAGGCACTATTATCATTCCCAACAATACTTCTTATAGTCAACACAGGCCCAGCTCCTGTCTAGCTACAGTGTAGCTGAACAAAGAAACATCAATACCTAATGTTGTGTGGCTGACATTCTAAGGGAAGTGCTGGTTGCCCTCCTCCTCCTCCTCAGGGAGGCCCTCAGCTCTGAGCCCTTGTCTCTTCTGCCCAGCTTTCCTGTATTTGACCATCTCCTCTGTTCCAGGGCCATCTGCATGCTGGTGACCCCTAAATGCACACCTGGACTTGACTTGTCTCCTGAGCCCCGAGTACAGATCCCCAATTCCTGCTTGTCATCCCCCTGGCTGTCTCACAGACAGCTCCAGGAGGGACTTGCCCCAAACGTGCTCCCTGGCACTATCCACCCCTTCTCAACAAATGGCTTAAGTTCTTACCCCACTGCTTATGCCAGAAGCCCCAGAATCATCTTTGGCTCCCGGCTGTCACTTGCTCCCACCTTGAAGCAAACACAAGTCCAAGCCACGGAGCCTCCCTGCACCTGGCATCCCCCCCGGCCCCGCCCTTGTCCAGCCCTGCTTCATGGCTCGCCCGGGGTCCTGTGGCAGCCCCCACAGCCCTCCATTCCCTCCTGCGACCATCCATTCACCAAGAGCAGCCAATGCGATCTTCCCACTCACGTGCCTCTCCACTGTAACCTCATCAGTGGCTTCCCATCGTACTTGGATTACAATTGTGTGTGTGCGTGTGAGTTTCCTAGTCTCCTTTTCTAGTACAGTTCCAATCCTTAGAGCAACCCTCCAGGGCGGGCACGACTGATCCCTGCCTTTCTCTCCAGCCCCCGTCCAACATTCTCTGCTCACCTGTTATTGCCACAGCCGTGAACTCTCGGTGCTCTGCCCTCCTCAGAGCCTCCGCCCAAGCTGTTCCCTCTACCTGGACGCTCTTCCTGGGCCCACTGCCTGGCTTCACTGTACTCACCCCTGAGCTCTTGTGAATCATTAAAGAAGGTCTATTCTGGTTTTCTGGCTGCCTCCCACTGTCAAAATTAAAGCCTCCTTTCTTTCAATACATCTCCTCACAGAGCCATTTGCCCTTTTTTTTTCTCATAGCAGTCACCGTCATTGGAAAGTCCACGTTTGTTAGGGTGACAATTTTACTGTCTGATTCTTCTACTAGACCATGAACCCCAGAGAGGCAGAGACTGCATCTGTCTTTCTCACTGCTTTACACCCAGTACCCAGTACTATTCCTGACCGACAGTAGGGGCCCAATCGATACCTGATGAACGCATGCAGAGGAGCTCAAGGGAGGGCATGCACAGGGCAGGCAGGGCCAGCAGGGAGGGCTTCCGGGGCTTTCCAGGTGTCTGATCGCCTCGTGCCACCTAAGGAACAAAGCCTGAGGACACTGATGACCTGTGTGGCCTCTAGTTGCTCAACCTCTGGTTCCTCAACTACAAAACAAGCAGGCTGGACTAGTTGTTTCTCTAAGGTTCCTTGGAGCCCTGAATTTCGCACCCTATGAAATGGGACTGGACAGGCACGGGGGAAGGGGAAGAGCACCTTGGCAGGGGGGCAGCTGGGCAGAGCCAGGGCACAGCAGAAGGCCCAGGACATTTGGGAGGCACCCACACGCTCCACTGGAATGAAGCTTTGCAGAAAGGGAGCCTGAAAGGAGGGTGGGCCAGAGCACAGATGACCCTGGATGCTAGTTTAAAATCTGCACAGGCGTGTCCCCATACCGCTCCTCTCAGCAAGTCCATCTCCTATACCTTTCTTGGCCTACACTCCCACCAAAATGAACCCACATCAAATTCCCCCTCATCCCCTGGCCTTTGCACTGGATGCTTCCCTCCTCCTGAAAGCCCCTTTCCCCCACACCCCGAATGGCTAACATCCACAATCCAGTTGGCATCAGGGTGCTGTCACCTCCTCCAGGAAGCCTCCTTGCTATACCAGTAACACAGAGTTAATCCTGCCATGATGCCACCTGTTCCCTGACCTTTCCCCACCCCCAAATTGTGAGTTCCTTGAATGCAAGGACTGTGTCCCTCCTCTTTGTCTTCCAAGCATTTGGCATTTGTCTAGCACACCGGTGCTCTGAAGTCACTGCTGAATGCATGAGTAGCAACAGGAACAACCTTTGTGTACACCTTAAGGTGAAAGCAGCTCTTTAGAAAAATCAGCCTTTGCTTGGAGCAGGGGAAGCTTTGCAAAAAGAGTAAGAACGGCCACTCCTGCAGGACAGTCATCTCCTCTTAGAGAAGGTTTACCAGGTAAGAGGGGGCGGCAGAGACTGGGCCCTAGAATAACGGGGCTGACAGACTGCCTGGACAAAGAGCCACCCACCTGGGGTCTCAGGCCCTGTTTTCCAGGAAAGTTCCAAAGCAGCCCCTCTTTCATCCTAAGGCCAATCAGCATCCCTGTCAGACCCTCAAAAGGGCCTGGAGTACGAGGCACTATGCTGGACAGACAGATGTACCTGACATACACATGTGCACACACTGAGCCCACTGCTCCTGGAAAACGGGAGAAAGAAAGCATTTGTTACGAGTACTTATCAAGGAAGGCAGGTGGCTGCGGGGAGGATGAGATAAGGCAGACCGCCGGGCACAGGGAAGTGTGATGAAGCCTACGACTTATTGCCATGCACCAGTGGAAATGTACTGACCCAGCAAATCCAATATTCCTAAACCACTCCATGGAGGGTGCTGACTTGCCAGCTGGGACGGCGCTCTGTGACCTCGCATCCAGCCTGACTGTGCAGCCGGGACCCTTCTGCTGATTTCAGGAGCTGCTGCCTGCTGCCTCCCTCGGCCCGCTCTCCCTCTACGGGGCTGGTACTGGAGCCAATGCAGAGAAAGGCAGTGTGAGAGCAGGACTTGGGGATGCTCTAAAGTGAAGAAGATGGAGAAGAACCAGTGCCCCAGATTCCACACTGCAGCCCTCAGGGGAGGGAGCCTGTGCATGTTCCACTCTCACTGATAGAGTGAGAGGTGTCTGGATGGGTGACAGGGGCAGACTTGGGCACCCCAATGGCCGTCTTATGGCTCGAAGGCCCGAAATGCATGAAGTCACTTGTGGCCTCTGAACCTCCATCGGCCGCTCTGTAAAGTAAGGCAGGAGCACTGGCTGTCATCTCACTCTGTCTCTCTTCCCTCCTCCCCGTCAGGCTGGCCCACAGCTATGGAGCTGTCCTTCCAGGTGCCTCCCACTGAAGGGGGCCTCCTAAAGGCATCCAGCCCATCCAAAACCTGGAGACATCTTTTCTCATCTCAAGGTACTTGAGGTGAAAATGGTCACAACTCGCACCCTCAAATCAGCCATCCAGGCTACCAAACCTCTTACAATCCCAAAAGGTGCTTTCAAAGGCTCTTAGGTTGCTCCAGCCCAGGTCTGTTCCTGTTGTAACCCAGTCACACATGACTGGGCTGCCTCCTGTCTGCCAGTCTCCTGACCGGGCTCCCTGCACCCGCTCCCTCCTTAGCCACCCTGCCACATGCTGCCACTAGTACTGGCCCAAGGCAGAGCTTGGCACATGCCATCAGCTCAAAAACTTCCCCAGGGATTTAAACACAAATGCTCAAGCTTGTCACTGGGGCCCTTCTACATGGTACTCTGTCAGCCTTCTTCCCCACGAATCCCAGACCTGTGCCCTCTGCTTCCAGCAACACCAGCCCCTCGAGGTGCAGCCCACCCCTGTGCCTGCATGCACTGCCCTCCACCTCCAAAGACTCCCCCATCCTGCTTGGCCTTGAGGAGATGTTTCAAGGTTCATCTCAAATGCCACATCCTCCATGAAGATCCCCCAAAATGAAGAGAAACTCTTCTTGTTCTAGTCGTCTCTTTTGGACACTGATTTTACTCTGCATTGCATCACAGTTACTTGCATAAATGCTTTTTATTTGTACAAGACTAAAAGCTCCAAGGGGCAGAGCTTACCCGTGCTCCTCTTGCAGCAACCAGCCCAGCTGCATACATGGTGCACACTTAGGAAACTAAAGGGCAACTGAGTCCCTCCCACAATGCACAGAGCCCCCGAGCCGAGCCTCCACCTTCACCACACATACTTACTACCTCAGCGCACATATCGGACACCCTCTAACACTGCCCTCAGCCCATCTGGGAGGTATTCACCTTGATAGATCACAATCATGTGTCCTCTCTGGAGGCCCTCTCTGGAGTCACCCACCACATCCAGCCATCTACAGAAACCACTGGGGGGCTCAGATGTCCAGCCTGGAGCTCTGAGAATGTGGCTGGGCTCTGTGAGGCCCAGTGTGTCCGGGTGGCTGCAAGTCACTCATCCTCCAAGCTCCGGCCCCCAAGAGCCGCTTCCACATCCCAGCCAGGCCAGGCGCCGGGGCACACCTGCTCTTCCCCTCCCCCATACTGCTGCCAGAGGAAATGCCAGCCCGAAGCCACGGCCAGCTGGACACAGCAGGGACACGCCCTAGGCACTGATGCTGCCCCCTCCCTTCCTCTGCCACCCAGGCCTGGGCCTGACTAGCACCCTGGTGCGGCCCCCACCCCTCCATGCATGTACATTCCCCCTGCCACTCTGTCTGCTTCCTGCAAAGACGAGCACACAGCAAGCACAGTGGTGCTGCAGGAGCCTGGCAGGGCACAGAGCAGGCCACCCCAGCGCTGTGGAATCCAGGGAGACACCGACAGCTCCCTGAGTGCAGGACACATGTGTTGAATGAATGAATGAATGAATGTGAGCATGCTTGTTTCCTCATCAGTATAACGGCGTTAAGTGTGACCGTGAGGGACAGATGAGGCGGTGTCTGGGAAACTACTTTATCAAGGGGGGGCAGTTGTCTTCGGAACCTTTCACCCCCACACACCACAGCCAGCCATCACACTTCACAGGAGCTTGATAAAAGCGAGACACCTATGCTCATGAAGCAATCCCTGCAGAGTTCTCCAGCGCCCATAGGTACACCACCCTGGGTTTGCCACGACAGATGTTCCCTAGGAGAATTAGCCTTTATGGAGCAAACGCTCCATCTGCATCTGGGCGAAGAGCAATAAAATGAAAAGGTGGAACAGAAGGACCCCTGAGTACTTGTGGGAACTGGGGGCTCAGCCTCGGAGTGCTCCAAGGACCTGCCCAGGGAGAGTCTGGCCCATCAGGAAGGGCTTCTTAGAGAAGGGGTACGTGCTGGGCTTGCATGGCATCCAAACAGAGTGAGGACAGAGGAGAGGGAGGCCTGCGTGCCTGAATACCACAGGCAAAGGCCTGTTCATTGTGACTCTTGCAGCTTTTTCGAAGGACTTTCATACTAATGATCACATCTGATCCTCACCACACCCCTGCAAGATAGGCAGGGAAGTTGTCCCAGTTTGTAAATGAGGGAACAAAAGGCCAAAAAGAGGAGAGCACTCGTCTAAGCAAGTTAGGAGAGCTGGGACCAGAACCTGTGTCTCCTGACTTCCAAAACAGTGAGCTTTCCTTGCACTAAGCGGCCTTGCCTGGGTCCAGTGCGGGGCCCTGCTTTTATGGACGAAGCTGGCCACTCCTGGACATACGGATACCCATGCCACATGCACAAAGGGAGGCAGAGGAAGAAAGGAAGCAGGCTGAGAGGACGCTCATGCATTTAGGATTACCCAGCTAGGAAAAGCAGAGACGCCCCACATCGCAACACCAAAGGACAAGCCCTGTCAATCCTGGAAAACACACCACTGCCCCACCAACCCCAACCTTCATCACCCTCATCCAGTGTCCTCTGTGCTCTTTCTGACCACACGGCGTGAACACAGGTGATCTGCCAAGTGAAAGAAAACAGAAGCCCTCCCCTTCAAAAGCACAGCACAGGTAGAGTAGAAGTAACAAGCCTGTGGTGGGCTGGTAGATGTTCAACAACCAGCTCTCTGGGGGAAAAGCCCCGATTCATAGTGCTTGCCAATGCTGTGGTGTAAATACTCCCACCACGGCCAATTTCAAGCTACCCGCAGGCAAATGTTCTAATTACTTTCTAATAGGCTCTCAAGAACCAGCACAAGTAGGCTCCAGCAAACCACTGTAACAAACCCATCTCCCTCCCTCCAAAGGAAACTCCAGCAGAGAAAAGAAACCCAGCATCATCCTGCCCCCTCCTCCCCAGGAGTAAAAGTCTCAGGTCAGAGCTTGGGGAATAGAAACAGAGGCTGGACGAGCCACAGGGAAAGGATGGGGCAGCCCTCTCTCTGGTCTCCGGGGGCCTCCCCAAGAAAAACACAACTGAAATTAGCTCTTAGACTACAGGGATTCTGTCTCTTAAGTGAGACCATGCCACTGCTCTGTGCAAAACCCGCTAATGCCTTCTCATGTCTCTCAAATAAAAAGTTCTTAGAAAAAGTTGCATGTATACACACACATACACACACATATACACACACACAAACTCCTGGCCCACTCACTCCACTCCAGCTACATTGTCTTCTGTGCTATTTCCTACATTAGCGCCTTTACATTGGCTGTCTCCTCTGCCTGGAATATTCTTCTCTTAGATCTCAGCATTGCCACTTCTCTCAGCTCCTGTAAACCTCCACTCAAAAGGCATCTTCTCCATGAGGCCTTCCCTGACCACCCCATTGAAAACTCTGCCTCCCCCAGCACACTCCATAGCTCTTCTCCTGCTCTGCTTCACTTACTGCTGTATTCCCAAAGCTACGAACGGAGCTTCACACAAGGCAGGTATAAGTATTTTTGAAAGAATGAATGAATGCCTGTGAAAAGTCTTTCCCAAACCCCTACGTGCCATCTTGGCTTCCCAAGAGCAGGCAGCTGGGGAGTGAGGGCGCCCTGTAGTTAGCGCCTGCCCAGCTGAGACTCAGCATACTGCGTTCTTGCCTCGGCCTTCACATCTGTGACCTGGCACAGCTGCACCCTCCATCCCAACTTCGCACTTCATTTTCTCTCTTTATTTAGGCTCTAATGGGAACCTACATGACTAACGCTGGGCAGTACCAAGGGCCGGGGCTAAGGCCAAACAGGACACCAAGTCTGAAGGCCCCTGAGCTCTGCAGTGAGAGGCTCCAAGGTCAGGTTCAAGGCATTCTCTTAAAAGGTCTAGGAAAGACGAGCCCTTTGCTTCCCCTCTGCACCAGCCACACCCCAACTCCAGCTACATCCATTCCCCATTCTCCAGCTCTGGGCCTAGAAGAAACCCCCCAAAACATTCTCTACCCCAGTGGTTAAAGCCAGCAGAGCCCCAAGCCCAGGCGGCTGCCCCACCAGGCCTCAGGCGGGCTCCCCACACGCCCAGCGGCCAGCTCACGCTGCTATTTTAAGCTCTGCGGGCCCAGCTGCAGCACGTAGCCACAGCAGGCTGGCAGCCGGGGTGGAGGTAGGGAAGTAAACTCACCAAGGAGTGCTGACCTGAGGCGCTCAGAAAGGGGAAACTGGTCATCCCCTTACCACCACCCCTTCTCTACACAGACTGGAAACTCCCAGGCCCACCCTCAAATCCACCAGCCATGGGGAAAGGGAGTCAGGAGCTGCACTGGGCACGCCCACATTCCATTTCTGAAAGTGACCCCCTGAGTTTCCACAGCAAAATGACTCCTAGCCCCACCCTGCCAACCCCTAGACATTCCAGCAAAGCTATAGCAAGCACAGCACCCATATTCCAGGTACTAACATGGACAGATACCAAAAGCACAGGCCAAAGAAAGGAGTTAACCTGCTACTGTCTGAGATGGCTTATTCACCGAGTCCCCCGACTTCCTTCTCCCTCCCCGTCTCCCCTCAGTGACTGTGCACAGTGCCAGGCACACAGCCACACTCAGTAAATACTTGCTGATTAAATGACTGCTTCTAAATGCATGCTAAAACCAAACATGATGGAAGTGGTCTAGGGATAACGCAGTCTTCACTACTCTTATCATGAGCCTCGTGATTATCTGCGTTTCTGCTGACCTCATTGGACACTGAAACAGAATAAAGACTACAGAACCAAGGAACCAATGGAGTTTAGTAATAAAGCAAGGATGCCTCCCTGCTGGCCAGGGAGGAAGTCTGCCACTGCACCACTCCAGTGGGACAGTTACACTGCATTCCCTGTGAACTGTGCCCCTGAAGTTGTGCAACACAGAGACCCTGTTCTAATCCCCGCTCTGCCATGGACATCCAAGCCTCTGAGAGCTGGCTTGAGAAGGAACGCACAGAACAGGAATTCCGGGTGCAAGCTATTCCCATCCCCAACCTCATGCTGCAGAGCATCAGTAAAACCATGCAGGGCAGGATGGGCCACATGTGCCCGGGGCTACTGGCAGCATCCCGCGGCTCTAATCGCTCAGCTGAAGCAACATTGGCCCCAGGGAAAGAGGAAGGAAATCCAGACGGTACTATCATCAGGGAGCTCTGCTACCTTTCCCCTTGCTGCCTGTCTCTCTCAAGACTAAACCAGCCACCTAGACCTTAAAGAAACAGATTCATTACCTGGACTGGGGGGAAGAGGGAAATTCCCTGGACTCTTTCTTTCTTTCTCTCTTTCTCTCTCTCTTTCTTTTTTTTAAATAGGGTCTCACTCTGTGACCCAGGCTGGAATGCAGTGGCACAATCTCAGCTCACTGCAGCCTCTACTTCCTGGGTTCAACTGAGCCTCCCACTTCAGCCTCCCAAGAAGCTGGGACTACAAGTGTGCACCACCACGCCCAGCTAATTTTTATATTTTTTCTAGAGACAGGATTTCGCCATGTTGCCCAGACTGGTCTCAAACTCCTGAACTCAAGCGATCTGCCCACCTCGGCCCCCCAAAGTGCTGGGATTACAGGTGTGTACCGTGCCTGGCTGGATTTTCTTATTGAAGGAAGATCCCAGAAGCTATGGGCCTTCAGAGATCATTTGGCCTACTTCTCCCTCCCACTCCCTTCCCTGGCTTCAGTCAATCCAGACCGTTCTGGACATTTCTATTACAATTGTAGAAGCAATGACAACAGCCTGCATTTACAGAAAAATGGACGCTGTTCAAAGGGATTCCACATACGTGACCATCACAAAAGCCCTAGGAAGTCACTGCAGCAGACTACAAAAAGATTCCAAAGGTGAAGTGGCAAACACCGAGGCCAGTCGCCGAGTAGACTGGAACCCGGGTCTTCACACAACTAGTCCACTGTTCTTTCCCAAATGCCGAGCTCCCTCTAAAACTTTTTCTCTAAGCGTGGGTCCCAGGCCAGTTGCTCCAGAATCCTTGGGTATTTGGTGATGAATGCAAATTCTGGGGCTCACTCTGGCCTAAAAGTATCTGGAGGCAGAATGTTGATAACCTGCCCTGTGAATGCTCTGCGGGGGATTCTAAACTGTGTTAAACCCTGACGGCCCCTGCTTTTTCTATTGCCTGGATCTAACTGACTCGTCCTTTCACTAACCAAGCAGCAGCTAATCTCCAACCACCACTAGCAACTCTCCCCAAACTAGAGCCTCTGTGGGTACAAAACCTCCATTGCTGTCCTTGGGTTTGTCTCCCTGAAGATACATGTGCACCTAATCGCCAAGGTGACACTTACACATTTCTGTCAGGACCTGGAAGTCACGCCAGCTGGGGAGACAATCCTGGCCAAATTCTCCTCTCCTCACCTTGAGAAGGGACGGATCTAAGATCTGCCTAAATCCCTCTGTTCAGCCCAAGCCCATATTCCAGATGTGCCTAGCACAGAGGGATGCAGTGGGAGAGAAAGGAAAGGAAGAAGCACCATGAAATCACTCCAGAGTTGCCTTTCTTTATGGCACCCTGGGGCCCCCACCCCTCCAGAAGCTTTCTCTGAACCACTTGGCCACCGAGGGTGCTCCCACTTGTATGTGTCATCAGCAGTGGCGCTAGCTCTGCCTTTGACTGTTCACTTTCAGGTACCCCCTAACCCCAGCAAAGCCAACAGAGCAGATCCCCAGTATTCCGAGCCTCAGTCCCAGAGACAGCTCTCAACCTGCCTCAGGCATCTGTCTCCCACCATGCAGCCCTGACCCTGTCTCCACCACTCCATGTTGTGCTCAGCTCCTGACTGGCTGTTGCAGCCTCAGGGAGGGCTGCGTGGCCTGGCTCGGCTCTCTGCCTGCCTGCCCCAATTCTAGGCTCCAATTAGCCTCCCCTCCCTTGGCATGGAGGCTCCTCAGGCTGATGGCCCAGTTACAGATCCCTACCTGGTGGTCCCAACACACAACTTCCTCCCACTTTCTCCCACTCACTGCCTCTCGACCACACGGCCTCACTGACAGCCTGAGGGGCAAGTCTCTCTTTGCAGACAGACCTGTCAGCTGCAAGAGAATGGGGTGCCAGTTGTATTCCTGCTGAGTCCCCTTTAGCATCTCCCACACCCTAGTCACATGCCAGTTGCTCAACAGCACTGCTGAATGAATGAATGGGCAGACGAATGAATGAGGAACTGCAGCCCGGCCAACTTTTCTGGTGGTATTTAGTGCAAAAAAAGAAAAAAAAAGGGTAGGAAGAGGGAAGAAAGTCATAGGAAGGGAAACAGAAAAGAGCTCACTCACATAAGGCCAAGAACAAGGCCATTAGCTCAGAGGAGGCCGTGGGCCCCAGGCAGCCTTGGGTGGGCACAGCAACAGCCTTCCTACCTTCCAAACCCTGAAGCCCCCACCCTCCATCAGTAACTGGACTTAGCAAATTAGCAGTTTCTTCATTCCGCCAAGCAGAACACCCCCTAAGCAGAAAGCCAGTCTGATCTGGATGAATTAATTGAGTAATTAACTTCCCTGATCTGCTCCCTCCCAGCCCACCTTTCAGAAAGGGATGGCAATGCCCCACAGGAGGGCTGACTGGGGGCCGGGGGTTCGGAGGGCTACAGCCTTCTCCACCAGCCCCAAGTTGCCAAAAATTCCTGTCTACCCTACATCACACACAGGCCTCCAAAGACCTCAGAGCCCCCTGCAAGGCACACAGGCCTCCAACACACAAACACAAGCGCACAACACATGTGCACATGCATGTCCACACACTGACTACAGGAACACCTCTCAGTCAGCTTGGATTCTGGCTGCGGTTCCAGTTTTGAGCTCAGGCACCCATGGAACACTGCAGGCGGCCTGTCAGATACAGCAAAGGAGCAGGGAGAAGCAGGTAAAATGAATCTGGAGAAAAGACTGAAGCGAATCACAGAAAGTAAGAGGCAGTGCAGGGCAGAGGGAAGGGCACAAGGGCTGGGGTCAGAAGGCCCAGGTGTGAGTCCCAGTTCTGTCTCCTAGGGACAATGTGACTTTAGGCACGTCACTTAACCCATAAGCTTCAGTTTCCCCATCTACAAAATGGGCATTAAACCCTACCTCCCTTCTGGGCTGTCCTAGGATGAAATGAGCTCACTAGGTGTTACTGATGTCCAGTCTCCTCCCCTCTGCTCAGGCCAGAGGTTACCAGGCAGCTTGGCTGTCATTTCTCAGCTCTCACTACCATGGGCACTGCCTCAGGATTCTGGGCCCCACCTGCTCACCTCCACTTTCTGCCTTAGAGATGTGGATGAGGTGTAGGGGGACATGGGTCAAATCAGACCTATCTTATTGAAATCCCAGCTCTGCCCCATGACAAGGCACGTTCCTTCTCTGCATCTCAGCTTCCTCGTCTGAATTATGGATACAATAAATGTTCAACCACACACACAGTTGACGATCTATGTCCAGGGCCCAATTCCGTGCCTGGCACACACCACACTTCATACACAGTAGATAATATCTCTTTTAATTATCATGGCCATCATGATTCTGGCTAATGGAATTAGTCTTCCCCTCTGGAGTAGTAAAGCAGAGGCCTAATTCCTCTCCCAGGTGCCAGCCTCTCGAACATAAGATGGTGCCACGTGCCCCGAGTCTTCTCTTCCCCAAGCAAACATCCCCCCCACCCATCTTTCCACTGTGACTCATGCCAAAGCCCCCTGCCCAGTCTCCTCCTTGCCTCTCCTGGTCTACCAGTGCCCTCCCTAAAATGCAGGGCCCTGAACTCCTACATCTGAGCCATACAGTACCTCTAGCCCCACCTAAGCGCCTGGCACACAGCAGGTGCACAGAAAAATAGAATAACTTAGTGGATTCATAAGTCAGGACTCTGTTTATCATTTTAGTATGAAAAATAATCCTGTTAACCTAAGATCCTAAGACCTCTGTCTCAGGATCAAATTTATTTTAGAAAGCTGATGTTAAGGTGATGCAGACCTTGTTAAAAAGGGCTCATCTGAGCTTCCTGGGTGAGAGGCACTTACTCTGGACACATCGACGAAAACAAAGAAGGTGAAAATCCAATTTCAAGAAATAAAGCATCTGAGTTATAACAGATATTCAACTGTGACCCACATAAATTAACCTGTTAATTGTTTCCATTTGCTTTCATCTGTAGCAACCCCTTGCTTTTCAAACTGCAGCTTGTGACCCATTATTGGGTTATAAAATCGGCTGAGTGGGTCAGAAGACTTTTTTTTTTTTTTTCTTTTAGAGACAGCATCTCGCTCTGCTGCCTGGGCTGCAGTGCAGTGGTACAATCATAGCTGACTACATCCTTGAACCCCCAGGTTCAAGTGATCCTCCCGAGTAGCTAGAAATACAGGTATGGGCCACCAGCTTAGCTAATTTTATTTTTTTGTAGAGACGGGGTCTCACTATGTTACTCAAGTAACCTTCCCACCTCAGCCTCACAAAGTGCTGGGCTTACAAGCGCGAGCCACCGTGCCGAGCACAGAAGAGTATTTTTAAAAAATAAAACAGAAAACACCAGAATGTATCTCACATGGTAAAGATAAGAATTATTTCATGAAACACTTTCTCAGGTGTAGCTGTGTGTGCCCTGAATTACAATGTTTGGAGAAACAATGCCCTGGGTCTTGAATGGTGACACGAATGAACCACAAGTCTCGGAACACGGGTTGACTGCTCATGAGAATACACACTTTCTAGGCATGAAACTCAGAGCTGCTTACTTTCTGCAAGGATCTGCACCTGGCCAGGAAGCTTTACCAGCTGCAGGAAATACACTGGGATTCACTCTCAAGATGGAGATGTGCCAAAAAGTTACGTGTACTGTGAGAAGAGGCAGCGCAGTGTATTTCCTGTCAGTGGAAATGTGTCCCTGAGTCGGTCAATCTGACCATTATCTGTCAGATAGAACTCTGGATTTCAGATGCTCACCTGCAAAACGGGGAGAATAGTGCCCCCAAATCTGGAATGGACAATATGTAACATGGACTCTTTATTCATGGATTCATCACTTGATTGCTGAAACAAATCAACATTGGTTTAAAAAAATGCATGAAGCTAGCTCAGAACAGAACCACACCTTCCTAACCTATTAAATTAGAGAAAACCAATTCTAAAGCAAGCCCATATTTTACCCGTTACAAATTCTCCTCAGCTGTCTGCCTCATGTGTCTCCAGGAGACACCACCTCCTGCTGGTTCTCCAAAACAGAAGGAAAACATCACGCCCTCACGCATCTGAAAGCTCTGTGCAGGGAGGGGGACAATGGCTTCATCTCTTGTTTCACTTAGGGCAGAATGAGAGGAATGGGCTTAAAATGCAACAGGAAGCCTGCAGAAGACAGAGCTGTTAAAGACGGGAACAGGTGACTGAAGCAGGTGCTAGCTGCCATCCTGGGCCGGTTGAACCCCACCCCACCTGGAGTCAGAGCGGGCTGAGTGTCAGGGTGTGTAATGCACCCAGCACGGTCCCTTCCTTCCTAGATGACTTTGGGAGGTGCCTTCCTGTCTGCAGCATCCATGGTTCCAGGATGAGGCAGGATGATGCATGTGGGGTTGCCACAAACAATGGGCCCTCTCAGCCGGGCCCCGCAGCCTATTTCCAGCTCCTGATAGTTCCTGTCTAATGCCAACATCGACAGAGGAATCCAGGGCATCCTGGGCCCAGCATTGTTCAAATCACACATTCCTCTTCAGAGAAAGCTACAGAATAACTCTCATTCTTCCACCCTCCCAGGAGAAACCACATCAGAGAATGAGCAACCAGATCCCCACGTGTGATGGGGACCAAGGGGGATGGACGGGAGCCACAGGGTGTCTCCACCATTGTCCATCACATCCCCCACAGCAGATGCAAAGAATGCCCAGAAAGCTCGCCTGCCTGACCCACAGCTAAGCCCACCCTCAAACCACACAGCCACGGGCAAGTGGGCGCGACCAGAGGCCCACCTGTACCCCCACCCAGACACACCACATTCTAAGTGTTAATGTTTCTATACCACCTATCTCGTTGACATTTTGTGAAAACCGCAACTAAACTCTCAGGAAAGGGAAGAAGAGATGTTATGGAGAGCCTACTAAGCATCACGCGCCGGGTTAAGCATAAGCATCAGAAACCCCTTCATCTGGCCAGGCGCAGTGGCTCACGCCTATAATTCCAACACTTTGGGAGGCCAAGGCGGGCAGATCACCTTAGGTCAGGAGTTCAAGACCAGCCTGGCCAACATGGTGAAACACCGTCTCTACTAAAAATACAAAAGTTAGCCAGGTGTGGTGGCACATGCCTGTAATCCCAGCTACTTGGGAGGCTGAGGCAGGAGAATCGCTTGAAACCAGGAGGCAGAAGTTGCAGTGAGCTGAGATCGCACCACTGCACTCCAGCCTGGGCAGTCGGAGTGAAACAACTCTTTCTCAAAAAAAAAAAAAAAAGGAAAAAGAAACCCCTTCATCTCTGTGGGTCACCAGTCACAGCTGAAGACAGAAATGCAAATACAGGAAAAAAGCACAACTGTTATGCTAAGCACTGTACGGAGAGTGGATACACGGGTAGGGAAGACGGTGAGAAAAGGTCACAAAAAAAGATAAGAACGGCAGAGATACAGAAGCATACGGGGGAACAGGCCAGCACTGCCCATCCCTGATCAACACCACTACACGATAACACCACTGCCCTGTGTGCCCATGGCACCATGCTGCCTGCAGAACAGAAACCTGCACGACTGAGGGCCAGGGGCTAACCATCTGCCCAGAGACCCATCGGCAGGCAAGACACGGCCCAGACACAGCCGACAGGACCTCACACCCGTGGCAGACAAGGACACTGGCCGTCACCCGCCTGTCCTTCTTGAGTAAAGTGGGCTCTGGCTGAATCATTCTGTGATTAGGAATGTCACTTCTTTGTTTCCTAGTTGTAAACTTGGGAACATTACAAATCATGGAAATCCAAATTAAAACAACCAAGCCATCACTGTTTACCTATCAGGTTAAGGCTGGGGGCAGTGGCTTACTCCTGTAATCCCAGTACTTTGGAAGGCAGAGGCAGGCAGATCACTTGAGGTCTGACGTTCAAGGACAGCTTGGCCGACATGGCAAAACCGCATCTCTACTAAAAATACAAAAACTAGCTGGGCATGGTGGCAGGCGCCTGTAATCCCAGCTACTCGGGAGGCTGAGGTAGGAGAATCCCTTGAAACTGGGAGGCGGAGACTGCAGTGAGCCAAGATTGGGCCACTGTGCTCCAGCCTGGGCAACACAGTGAGACTCCATCTGAAAAAAAATTTTTTTGGCCGAGTGTGGTGGCTCAAGCCTGTAATCCCAGCACTTTGGGAGGCCGAGGCAGGCAGATCATGAGGTCAGGAGATCGAGACCATCCTGGCTAACACAGTGAAACCCCGTCTCTACTAAAAATACAAAATATTAGCCGGGTGTGGTGGCAGGAGCCTGTTGTCCCAGCTACTTGGGAGGCTGAGGCAGGAGAATGGTGTGAACCCGGGAGGTGGAGCTTGCAGTGAGCTGAGATAGCACCACCGCACCCCAGCCTGGGCAACAGAGTGAGACTCTGTCTCAAAAAAGATTTTTAAGTGACAAAATACCTAACAGCTTAAATTTTTTTTTTTTTTTTTTAATTTAAACAAGGCTACTCAATGCTGGCAAGAGTGTGGCACATCTCCTGGGGGTCCCACCACCTCCCCACTCCCCTGGCTACCTCTTGCTCACGGACCCCTAACTGGCCTCCCAGCCACGCCTCATCTTGCCCTGCTGTCCATGGTACTCGTCCCGCAAATGCCGGGCGACTTCCTAACACTCGGCTCTGTGCATTTCACTCGCAGCTGACACACTTCAATGGCCCCAATTTTCATGGAATATTTAAAGAGGGGCTCTGGTGGGTGATAAAGAAAAGACTGGGCAACTCAGGAGGACCTGAAAGGCGCACAAGTCTCAGCCGAGTATGGAGGGAGATGATGTAAAGATGGGAGAGCTGCTTTCAGGTCTTCTTGGGATTTTCCCTAATGTCGGACCTTCTTCGCCGTCACAAGGGCCCAGAATAGAGTCCAAGCCACCAAAGGAAAAGTAAGGAAGTCTTAGCAGCAGCAAAGTTCTTAAACTATTTAGTCTTCTTTCAGCTAACTTTTAAATTGTGATTGGACCAAGAGACAAAAATATCTTAATCAATCAACAGATGAACGTCCTTCGTTACCACAGGAGGCTAACAGAAGGCAGCAGGGAGCACACGGACGTGACAATCCCCAGCCCACACTTAGCTAGCGGCCATGAGCTACCTGGTATATGCCAGCTGCTTGCACACAGCCGCGTGGTTCCTCATGCCTTTGCACATTCTGTTCCCTGTGTAGAATTCTGTTCCCTGTGCAGAATGCATGTCCTTCTCTTGGACACTCAGCTTTCTCCATGAAGCCTCTTCCTTCCCCAGCTCAGGCAGAATTGGACCTTCTCTTCTCCAATCGCTGGGCTCCCCCCATTTCAGACTCTCACTCTGCACACTGCTCCGTAGGCTCGACGCTGAGACAAGGGGAGAAGGGGCACTGGGGCGATTGTTCATCTTTCAATCCCAGAACCTAGCACCGTCCCTGGCTCACAGCAGGGGACAAATGGATGAACCAGCCAGGGAACAGAAGCACGTGAGAGCCACTTCAGGTAGGGAGCACCCACAGAGGTGAGGGCTGGGACGAATCTCACACCCGTGGCTCCTCAGGCCCTCTGAGAGCTGGGATGGGCAGTGCTTGTTCTGGGAAGGAGAAAGGCATACAGGCAGGGCTGAGCAGTGCCCTGGGAGCCAACGTGGGTCTATTTAATATGCGGCGTGCAGATTCCCAGAAATCAATGCTCATTTTTAAAACTCTGCTGCCCAGAGCCACCTCCCTGTTTGATTCCAGGGTCGGTGTTAAGTATCTTTCTATTTATAACGCAACTTGACTGCAGTGGTGCAGTGCCGGTCCCACACCCAGCCACGGAGGTGGGGCAGGGTAGCACAGGAGGAGAAACTGAGGCCTGGAAACAAGACACCAGAAAGGCCAGGTAGTTACTGCCACAGCGAGAGAAATCTGGCTAGATGCACGCTCTCTGTGACCCTGGGGCCTGCTCCCTTAGAGGCCTCCAGACCAGCGGGGAAGTGCGACTCTTGCTCTGGGCTCCCGTGAGCACAGCGAGAGAGGCTGGTCTTTCAAAGTCATTCTACAAGGTACCAAAGGAAATGAACCTAGAGAGATGGGAAGCATGAGGCGCCTGGCTTTCCCTGGCCGTGCTGCTGGCCTTCCCGTTGTCTGCAGCTCTCTATCGCTCACCTCCTGCAAGGCAGCCCAGGCCACTGCAGCTCCCAGGGGCTGTCACAGCTTGGCAGGCCCCACTGGGCCCTGACCTCCAGCTCCTTCTCTGCCTCTCCGTCTCACACCCACCTCCAGGAGCCCAGACACCCCGACGTCCTCAAGGTCAAGGCTCAAGGTCCCCGAGAGGGAGACGGACCGCTCTCGTGCCACTTCCCCCTCCCAGTTCTGGTTTCAGGCTTACTGCACTCCTGCTTGCCAGGTCTCACCCCAGGTGAGATGCTGCCCCTGCTCCCAGGTCCTGCAGGACAGCACATCCGTCCCAAATGACACCCCCAGCCTCACCCAGCAGAGGTCGTGTTCACAGCGCTCAGAGGTGTGCCCGCAACACTTCCTATCACACGAGGCGCAGAGCTGGGACAAAAGCCTCACCAGTTCTCCTGGCCACCTCCTCAGAAAATGAGGAAGGAAAGAAGACAGGCAGGGCATGGGGCTTAAGGTCCAGGCGGCCGCCTCACACTACCACATCAGGAGCTCCTCAGGTCTTGGTCATGTCGATTAAAACCACAGCTGAAGGCCAGGTGTGCTGAGCCTGTTACGAGAAGCCCCTGGCCGCGAGCACAGCAGAACACATGGGCTCCTGGAAATGAACACACAAACCTCTCTTCATTTTCTAACAGACAGAATCACAGACTGTTAGAATAATTGGAAGGATATCTAGAAATCATCAGGTGTAAACACTCCTTACAAATGAGGGAAATGGCCAGATGCAGTGATTCATGCCTGTAACCCCAGTACTTTGGAAGGCTGAGGTGGGAGGATCCCTTGAGGCCAGGAGTTTGAGACCAGCCTGGGCAACACAGTGAGACTCTGTCTGTACAAAAAATTTAAAACTAGCCAGGTATGGTGGCATGTACCTGTAGCCCCAGGTACCCAGGAGGCTGAGGCAGGAGGATCGCTTGAGCTCAGCAGTTCCAGGCAGAAGTGATCGTGCCACTGCACTCCAGCTTGGGCAACAGAGTAAGATCCTGTCTCAAAAACAAACAAACAAATGAGGGAGAACGAAGTTTTGGGGAATAAGTGAATTTATTCAGGGTCATCTAGCAAGGTCAGAACACAACAAAAACAAACATCCCAACTTCTTGCCTTCCTGGTCCACATCCTTTCCACCACGCTGTAGTCATTCAACAAACATGTATCAGGCAGAGATCTCCTGGGCACTTCACTTGGTATATGGGCTCAACTTGAGACACAACTGGTTTCTGTTTCCAAGCAGCTTATAATTTAAGGAGGAGGGAGGGAGGGAGGGAGGAAGACAGAAAGGAGGGAGAGAGATCTTTAAACAAATGACAGAGCCAGGCACAGTGGCTCACACCTGTCATCCCCCAGCAACTTGGGAGGCCGAGGGAGGAGGATCACTTGAGACCAGGAGGTCAAGGCCAGGGGCAATATAGCAAGACCCCCATCTCTACAAAAACTTAAAAATTAGCCAGGCATGGTAGTATCCACCTGTAGTTCTAGGTAACTTGGAGGCTGAGGTGGGAGGATCCCTCGAGCCCTAGAAGTCAAGGCTACAGTGAGCCAAGATCATGCAACGGCACTCCAGCCTGGCCCTCATCTCTAAACATAAAAAATAAACAAACACAAACTTTTTCAACAGCACAAGCATGTGGTAAGTGCTAGAACGCCAGTATGGGCATAGATGAGGAGGTATCTGCCTCACAGATGAGGAGTGAGGAAATTGCCACACTCCCAGAGATTCATCGCAAACGAGGACAGTCCACATCTTTCCACACCCTCCCTACGAGGGCGGAACCACCATCTGGTCACAGCCCCTTCTTCCGGCCTGTAGGACACACCTTTCAAAGGCCCAGAACATTTCTGGGATTGAATTTTCATCATCTGTCAAGAGCAGTTGATTAAAGAGCGAGAGCCAGTACGGACATAGATGAGGAGGTGTCCCGTGGGAGTACCTGCGCTGCACCCGACGGGTGAGTACAGTCTGCCTGGCAGAGGGAAGAGAAAGGGCGTTGCAGGGAGAGCAAATAGCATGGGCGAGACCCAGCAGACGGCAGGGATGTAGCAGAACCAAGAAAGCACAAGAAGAGTCTAGTGGGTGGTCATACAGCTCGTGAGGGCCACGGGCAGGGCTGCAGCCACATAGACTCCGAGCTTTCCTCGGGAAGACAGGGAACCACTGAACTCACCCACCCGGGCACAGCAAGCACCTTCCACACACCAGGCACAGTCAACCAGGCACAGTCAACCAGGCACAGCCGAACAGGTCAGTGGGCACAGCCACTTTGCAGGACAGCAAAGGACGGCTTGGAGGAGACTTGTCAGGAAGCTATGGTCATGTTCAGGTAAGACGCCTTGAGCACCTGAACTGGGAAAGTGGCATCCAGAGACAGCGCTCTGGAGGCACAGTCAGCAGAACCCGGGCGTGGGGTGAGAGAAATCGCTGAGAGTGCTTCAAGCTCAGGGTGGGAGGGCCCAGCAGTGGTAACACCCTGTGCTGGGACCAGCCTCTCTGTTTAATAGACTCGCCTGCCGCGTGCGGTTAGTTACCTTTCCGTACCTACGTGTTGGAGAAGCTTGCTATTCTCTGCAGGCTCAATCAACACCTACAGGTTGATGCTGATTACAAAGCCAGCATGCCTCCAAAGCTGAAGAAAGCCTTGCTAAGTGACAGTGCTGATGGATCTGGTACAACAGCGGGTCAACGAAGTGGCCCATCGCACCGCCCGCCCCATCGCCCATCTCAGGCCTCACTTGTACCAGGAGTGGCTCTTGGCCAGGAGAGGGCCTCAGGAACCCTGCTGGCAGAGGCCACAGAACGTCGGTGAAGACACCCCAGACCAGACCCCCGCGGCCGTGATTCTATGCGTTAGGGTGGGACTCAGCAAGCAGCTTTTAAGTTCCCCCAGTGAGTGACGCAAGCACTCGCTCACACCAGACTAAGAATCACTAGTTATTAATCCCTCTCATTTTAGAGATAAAGAATCAGGTCTGCAAAGCTAAGCACTCATCCACAACGGAAAACAGCATGACCCTGGCCATCCTGGGCCCCCAGGGTTGCCTCCAGAGCTGGGCGGGGAGGCAGAGGGCCGACTGCACCAGGACCAACCTGCATCCCTCACTTCCCAGCAATGCTCCGAGAGCTGAGGCTGGGGTGGCGGTGGGGTGGGGGCAGGGTGATGGATGGATCCTGCTTTGCTGGCTGCTACCAGAGGGCCAGGGAGGAAGAGGAGAAATGAAAAGCCTGAGAGATATTTTCCCTGTGATTTGTGCCACTGGAGATGCCCTGTAGCAATATTTATCCTGCGGCTCTGTCCCACTTTCGTTTATTATCCAGCTTAGCCTGAGTTATCACAACCAGGACGGGACCCATAAACCAGCTACCTGACACCATGGGGACCGTGAAGCATATTTTAAAATCTCAAGGAGCAGTTTCGACCCTCCATGGAAATGTAAAGAAATGGGTGCACCCTTCATCCTCTGGGGACCACGGCCACTCTGGATGCAGACACAGGGAGAACGTGACACACAGGAGAAACTGCCACACTCCCAGAGATTCACTGCAAACAAGGACCACACCCTACCTACAAGTGCAGAACCACCATCTGGTCACAGCCCGTAGGACACACCTTTCAAAGGCCCAGAACATTTCTGGGATTGAATTTTAATCATCTGTCAACAGCAGTTCATTAAGAAATTTGGCAGTAAATGAATGAATGCTGAATTTACTGGGCATTTTCTATTATGTAGTAGGTCTGTGCTGGGAAAAGGGGGTTAGAAGAATAAGGAGTGGCTCTTGGCCAGGAGAGGGCCTCGGGAGCCCCGCTGGCAATTATCTGATCTATCAGATCTATTTACAGGAACACACAGGGATGGGTAACTAACAATACAGGAAGGATAGGTGGGTCTGATGGGTGAGAGAGGGGACAGCAGGGGCTATCAGGACATCCAGGGTCAAGGGACCCTCAAGGTTGGGGCTGGCATTATGGAAAACATGAGAAGAGAGTGGGCAGTAATTTGCAGACTGATAGCAAACAGTTTCTGTGGATTATGGATTAGTTATGTGATCTAGTTACTGGGTTTATGGCAGTGCACAAAACCAGGAGGAAAAACAAACAGGCCCTCCTATGGCTTGCATTCCGATTTGAGGACATGGGGGTGACAATAAAGAATATATATAGATAGATAGATATAGATATATATGCTATGTAGAAAAATAAAGAGGGATAAGGAAGATAGGACTGGGCGGGGGTCGCTGCTTTGAACAGAAAGGTCAGGAGGTCTCGGCACACATCAGGACAGGGCAGCAACAGGGAGATGTGCTGGGAAACTGTTCCCACAATCCAAGCACGAGGTCACAAATGGTGGCTGGATCAGGGCTATAGCCACAGAAGCGGCAAGAGGAGGAAAATTCCTGGTTGACCTACAGAGGAACACAGGAGGGGGGAGACCAGGAGTGTGCTTTTCAGTACCTTAGGACGTCTATTAGTTATCCAAGTGGAGATGCAGATGCTATGCTTTTATGAGTCAAAGAACTTTAGAAACAGAAGGAGCTTTAGACAGCATCAACCCAGGAGTCCTTACCCAGCAGACAATGAGGTGATGGTGGACCTCGAAGCCTCGGCCAGCAGCCCCACAGGTGCCACAGCTGTGCATGTCCTTCTGCTCTACATCCAGCCATCCTCCCCAACACTCCTGCGGTGTGGTTCAGCTGGGTAGGCCTGATCTCTGCAGCCATCTCATTCTACAGATAAGGTGCTCTGTGGCCAGGAGAAGCCACACGCATGACCATGGCTATCTGCTCCCCCATCACGACCTCCACACACAGAACTGACTCAGTGATCTCTTCTCTACACCACGCACATCCACCAGATCAGATTTTGTTTCCAACAGTGTAATTTTAATGACAAGGAGGAAGAGAAAAACAAAATCTCTGCTTCTAAAAGTGTTGTAATTGTAAGATTTGCCTTTGGAGTCTGAGTTTCTTCCCAAAGATGTATATTACATGCGGAATCCTATGCTACATGCTATCTGGAGCAAGCTGGCCGTAGATTGGTGTGTCCAACGCAGGAGTTTGGGTTGTAGGTATAAAACTGGAGTAACTGCAAAGTCTATCTCCATGGAAAAGGAAGGAAAATACTGAGCCCTCGCAGGGATCAGTGCAGAATATTCCCTGCAAACACCATAAACGAGATGGATGGGAGAGAAATTCAGATGTAAGTGACATTTATTGAGCACCCTCTATTTCCAGGCTGTTTGCCTCACTCAATCCTCACAGCAACCCAGTGAGACAGGTATTATTACTCCCAGATGAAGGACGTGGAACAGAGAGAGGTAAAGGGACTTGTTCAAGGTCAAAGCAGCCAGAAAGTAGCAAAGATGAGATTCAGGATGCCCCCATCCCTACCCCAAGACATTCTGACTCCTCCTCAATCAGGGCTCTTTCCGACCTCATGCTACCTGGCAAAAACGAAGAGAGAAGGGGCCCCATGCTTGGGTTCAAGCAGATGGCTTGAGTCCCACTCAGGGAGCTGTACACACCTCTAAGCTTCTCTGCACCCTCCACCTCCCCCCTGCTCCAGGAAGCCACCCTGCCCACCCTGACACCTGATACGATCTTCTTCCTGCCTTCAAATGTCATTCAAAACTGCCTCCTTGATAAGTCTTCCAAACTCACTTGCATGGTTCCCACTCCTCCAACAAGCTCACAGGCATGGAAGCCCTTCCCAGATGCCCGGGCCGGACCCTCGACACTGGGATCTAGGCCTTTTCTAGCTGCGATTCCCACATCTGGACTGATGCCTATGGTGCTGAGGGTTCACAGGGTTTGTTATTAATAATGGATCACATTACTTTTATCAGCATTTTTCACTTTTCCCAGGTTGTCATACCGTTAACTCACATGGTCCTTATGGCCACTCTGGGCAGTAGGGAGGGCAGGTACACATGTCACCCATTTGGCAGGTGGAGAAGCTCAGATTTGGGGGATAAAGGACTTTTCCCAGGACACCAAACTAATACCCAAACCAGAACTAGAAATCAGAGCTTCTTTCTAAGTCAAAGGTCTTTCACCAGATCACATGAACTCCCTCTCTGCCCTGACTTCTAGAGCAGGGACTTCTTCCACTCCTCTCTCAGAGAATGCCAAAGCCAATCAGACCTCCCCCCAGCCCTAAGGTCAACCTGCCCACATCCACCCAAAACAGAGGTGCCTTCTGCAGACTAAGGAGGAAGACAGAGCATGGAAGGTGGACCGTGCAGTGAGGGCCTCTGCCCCTCTCCCACGCTCCATGCGCAGAAGCTGGAATGGTCTCTGAGAACTCATGGGCAGGTGAAAATGGAGCCAGTTTTCTCTCCTCTGGCTGCTCCAT
Source organism: Rhinopithecus roxellana (assembly GCF_007565055.1). Taxonomy (NCBI): domain Eukaryota; kingdom Metazoa; phylum Chordata; class Mammalia; order Primates; family Cercopithecidae; genus Rhinopithecus; species Rhinopithecus roxellana. The sequence goes on from NC_044558.1 coordinate 6,065,274, forward strand.
AGTGTCATCCTGGCAGACTGTTGCCGGGGGGTCTGGAATGAGGAGAGAAATGATGAAAAGATAAGCATACACACACTTCATGTTCCCAGCTCCGTTTAATGCCACATGAGATCACCACCTTGTATTTCCCCACTACCTTCCTCCTGAGTCACGTCCAAACCTGAGCTCATCCATCTGCACGCCCACACTGGCCGGGAGGGAGGCGGGGCCCTCGAGGCAGTGCATCTGATTCATTCATTTACTCAACGAGTACTTTATGGTGGAGACACAGAAAAGGAAGGGGGCGGAGAGTGGCCTCGGCTTTCCAGAGAGACAGGGCCTGGTCTGGGAAGAAAATTAAGATTTATCAAATCCTCTCCATCCAGAGCTCAATTCTTTCCCAATGCCTATAACTGCTCTTGAAACATCCATTGGTAAAGAGATTGGATGCAGCACTTCACAAGCAAGAGACAGTGATTTGCAGATAGAAATGGAGGGAATGGGTAGAGATGGCGGCAAAGAGAAAGTAAGTCGGCTCCCCACTGCCCCCCAGCTCTGGCACCTCCCAGCTTGTGACACTCTCTTCTTACCCCTTGTAGCCTCTTCTTAGACCCTGTCCTGAATTCATTCTGTCCTGTGTGCTTGACGCTGAGCAGCTGCAGACAGGCCCAGGTCTTGTTCACCCAGCACCCCTGCAGCACCCGTAACATACTGGGAACGCACAGATTTTGGCTCCACTCTCAGTCTTGAATGGAAGGAGGCAAAAAGACGAGGCCTAGAGGGGAGATTTTATGAAGACCTTAGCAACTAAAAAGGTTTGAAGCATCTGGAAAGAGCTGGCACAGCGTAAAGGGATGAAGATTTTTCCCATGATAGAGAAAAGAGCGAACGATTCTCTGTCAAGGATGACTGGTGCTACTCCTGCCTTGCAGGGCACTGAGCTAAACGGTGGTGTGGTCTCCCCCAGCCTGGGCTTCTGTGGCATGGAATAAGTGACATGGGGGTGTACCTCCTGCTGCTGCTCATCCGCTGGACCCCAGGACACGCTTTCATCCACAAAGGCCTGCAACCCAGACTGACCCCAATCCTCCCAGGAGGGCAGGCCCATGACCTGACCCTGCAGAATAAGACCCAGAGCTCCCAAAGGAGCCAGTGGATGGGCCCAGAAGGGTGGTCCATGCAAACAGGCACATTGCCCCAGATGGGAACTCTGCAGGTATGGAGTAAGGCCCCCCCATTCCCGGCCAGAGTGATGCCAGCCAAAGTCCCTGGAGGAAAGTCAGTCAGCCCTGGCCGCTGCATACTAGGTCAGCAGCCACATCTGGCCCCCAGTAGCTCCTAGTCCCTGCCATCCCGATCTCAAGTGGGAGGCCATGCTCACAGCACTTAGGCAGCAGTTGCCTGGACTTGGAGCCACATTTGTGAGGGCTGTGCATACCCCAAATCCAGCTCATCATGGGCTAATAACTCCACATCCATCCCAGCCCATCACCATCATCCCTTCCTGGCTGAACCTTGGGCTGACCTCCCACTAGTTTCATGAGCACCTACACACCAAGCACCATCCTAACCATTAAGGGGAAAGATGTGCAAAAGTACACAAGAGATAAGCCCAATCTCCAGGGCTTACAGTTTTTTTCTATTCTAAGCTCATCAATACTGCACTCAAGTTATATGTTTATCTATCATCCCTAAAATGTGTCCTCATTCGCTGGCACCGAGTAGCTAACTTAACGGAAGAGCTAAAAACCTCCATCTATGTGCAAAATCCCATTCCTACTGCTCATCTTCACTGGTCATCGGTGAAATCAACAGTCACAGTGAGATATCTCATTAGTGAGAGATCATCAATGAACTACAGCCACTTGCAGCTACGTGGATGCATCTCATTTTTTTTTTTTTTTTTTTTTTTTTTTTGAGACGGAGTCTTGCTCTGCCGCCCAGGCTGGAGTGCAGTGGCCGGCTCTCACCTCACTGCAAGCTCCGCCTCCCGGGTTCACGCCATTCTCCTGTCTCAGCCTCCCGAGTAGCTGGGACTACAGGCGCCCGCCTCGTCGCCCGGCTAGTTTTTTGTATTTTTTAGTAGAGACGGGGTTTCACCGTATTAACCAGGATGGTCTCGATCTCCTGACCTCGTGATCCACCCGTCTCGGCCTCCCAAAGTGCTGGGATTACAGGCTTGAGCCACCGCGCCCGGCCGCATCTCATTTTTAATGTTGAGAAACAGAAGCCACACAAAAGAACACAAGCTGTATGATCCCATTTATGGAAAGTTCAAAACCTAATCTACGGGCCGGGCATGGTGGCTCACACCCGTAATCCCAGCACTTTGGGAGGCCGAGGTGGGCAGATCACCTGAGGTCAGGAGTTCCAGACCGGCCTGGCCAACAAGGTGAAACCCCGTCGCTACTGAAAATACAAAAATTAGCCAGGCTTGGTGGCGGGAGCCTGTAATCCCAGCTACTCAGGAGGCTGAGGCAGGAGAATCATTGGAACCCAGGAGGTGGAGGTTGCAGTGAGCCGAGATCGTGCCATGACACTCCAGCCTGGACAACAGAGTGAGACTCCATCTCAAAAAAAAAAAAAAAAACAACTAACACTAATACAGGCTGTCAGAGATCAGGTTGGTGGCTACCCTTGAGCAGGAGCAATGTCTCGAAAGGGGAATGGGGGTGACGTCCAAGGTGTTAGGAATGTCCTGTTTCTCAATCTGGATGCTGGTCCCACAGAGGTGTTCATGTCTATATAAAAATTCATCAAATGCTGCGTTTTTGCATACGTATGTTATACTTCAACAGAAGGTTAGAACATTTTCCATTTCTGCCCATTTATTCATCCCCACAGCCCCTTTCATATACAAGGACAGAGCTGTTCATGTAAAATAAATCACTGATCATCTATATGTATAATACTAGTCTTTTTTCATCTCTAAAATGAAGAATATGAGATAATCTCTAAGGAACCTTCCAGCTTTAGAAAGTATGATGCTTTGATCCTATTCTTAGTAAAACCTCATTAATCAGTAATAACCAATCCTTTCTAAATTAGTGAAAAGTGCAAAATACGGAACGTTTGTTGAAAGAAAGGCAGCATTACTGCTTGAAAGAACTACGCACATTACAAAATAAAATATAAATGTCTATTAAATTGAAGTTAATGAAAAATAATACAATATACATTAGGCTTACACTACTTAATACTGCTTGAATATTGTTAGAATTCTGTGTCTCTCCCATGTTAGGTCCTCTTTTCAACCATTTTCATCCAGAGGAGTCATGAATGCCAAACTAGTATATCTACTGTATCATTAGCGGCCACATGAGCGCGTTTTGAGAGTAACATTGACTCAGATGCCTGTAATTCCCACACCTTGACCACTTCCCTCCATGGCCCTGTTAGACCGACACGTTCCATCCACACCTAGGTAAATCTGAGCCTGGCCTGAGTCTCGGTGCGGAGCCACTCCTTGAAGCCAGTCCCCTGCATGAGGCTGCCTCGAACACGGCTGAGACACAGATTACTTATGAGACTTAAGACGCCCCTGGGAGCTCAGCGACTCCAATGATGCAGCAGATTCTAGCAGGCAGCAGGACGAGAATACCAGGCGCCATCATAAATTAAACCTCTGCTCGGTGGCTAATCTCACGGGCGCCTCACAAAGACACAGACAGACTGCCTACAGCTCACTCGCGGTCTTGAGAGCTTACAAGCAGAGGCACCTCCCTCCCGGCTGCCAGCAGACCCACAGCTTTGCGAGCAGCTCTCTCTGGGCCTCAGTATCTCCTTCTGTACAATGGGGAGAAATGCTTCATGACCCTCGCCTTGCAGTACAGCAGCGACAACAGAACTAACTCACTAACACTTTAAATACTTCTGGACTCCCCCATGAAACAAGAAAGCATGGGGTATGTCTCAAAGAAAGTGATTTCCTGGAGGTCATCTGCAAGTCCAAAGAGCAGAACCTGCCCAAGGAACTGACACTTCACAAAGTTTACTGAAAAATGAGCAAATGAACCCAATTCCTGGCAAACCCCCATTAATAAGGGATAAGAATTCCCTCTATTTTCCCCACCAACAGAGAGGATGAGCAGTGGGATTCGTGGCCAGTACTTCCCTGCTTCTTTGCTAAGATCTAGATGCACTGAGGACTCAGGTCTAAAAACCTTCATTCCATCAGGAAAAACAGCAGCTGAGTTAGACCTCCCTTCCCCCAGCCTAGGGCTGTGAGTGAACTTCCCCTCCTCTAGCTCCACCACCTGTCTCTGGACCAAATACAGTTCAGAGAGAGGCATTTCCTGAGCTCTGCAAGATCGCTGATCCTGGAGGTTAATCCTACCCCTCTATGGCCAGGCCACCAGACAAGAGCCTCTTTCCTCCCAACCAAGGGAACCACAGAATCCTAGAATTTCAGGGCTCGAAGGGATCTGAGAAGCCAGCACGTTCAAGGCTCTGAAATGTCCAAGGATTATCCCAAGGTCACGAAGCAGAAATGGAGAGGCCAGGATTCAGAGCTAGGTCCTCTGACCCTCAGCCTAATGCTCTTTACTCTACCCAAGACACGGCCTCCTTGCCATCCAAAATGCCACTGCGGCCCATTGGTGGTGGCAACCTGGAGTGTTGTACTGAGAAAGCTCAGCAGGCTCAGTCTGGGTACAGAGTGAACAGTGTTGTGATCAAGTAGCAATATCCACCTGCAGCAAAGGAGGAGGGTTGTGCAGTAGGCACTTGCCAACCTACCATGACACTGCTGGCTCCCAGGAGTCACCGCAAGATGCCCCTGCACCACCACGATCCAGCAATCTCTGAGTGTCATTCTCCCCTCGCAGGCCTGGGACAAGTGCAAGGGCCAGCGAGAGGAGCTAACCCAACAGGGAAGAGAAGAAACAGCCAGAGAGTAAAGAAGACCAGAGTGAGTTGGGAGCAAAATCCAGAAAAACTTTTATTTCAAATCAAGGATGATTTGTTGAGTGCCTGTTATTCATTTATTGGACAAACACGTATCAAATGCCCACTGCATGCCAGCCATGGTGGAGCTCCCTGACCAGTGCTACGTACCACAGAACGTAAAGCAAACTTCTCTCTCGTTTCTGCAGCTCCCTCACCAGTGCTACGTACCATGGAGTGTAAAGTAAACTTCTCTCTCATTTGTGCTACACATCACCTTCTTTTCTGCTCTGCAGACCCTGTGTCTGAAAACAGAGATAAACCACCTCCCAGGACTGTTTTGAAAATCAAAAGCAATAACGCATATGAAAGCATCTTAGGAAAAAGAAAGCCCTATCTAAATACAGAGCAGGCCACCATTTCCTTCCTTCCCTTTCCTCTCATCAGGGACTCTGCTACCTAATGAACGGTCCAGCCTCAGTACCACTGGTCTATCCCAAAGGACCTCTATAGCTTGGCATTCTAAGTGGGCCCCCTTCTGCTGGCCCTCCTGCCCCTCTCAGACCCACCCTCCAGATCAGGAACTGGGGTGAAGGAGGCAGGGAGGAGGCCTCCTCCTTGCAAAGAGGAGAAAACAGAGAGAGCTGCCTAATCAATTGGAGATGGAAATCCAGCCTCTACATTAATGACAGCAGGTGAGTCTCTAATATCCACAGGCAGAAACTCACACCAGAGATTTTCTGTATCCTCCAGGGCAGAGCAAGGGATTACCACTGATGTGTTATCTGCTCCAATTCTTCCTGCCAGGAGTCAAGCATAATACCTTAGTAATGAGGTCTCGCTGATGCTAGCTGCACAGAGATATGTAAATTATACGCAATGGATTGGGAACACCACACGCTGACATCTGTCTCTCGTAGATACCTCCTACTCCAGGATGTGAAACCCAGGAAAATCCTCTGAGTGGCAAAAAGTTGTAGGCAGAACAGGAAGCCGGGAAAAAGACCCAACATCAACAACGTGTGACCCAGGTGCTATAGTTAAGCAGACTTCATTGAGTGGCAAAGGTCTATGAAACACCATCCTAGGTGTAGTGGGGTGGAAGGGAGGAGAAATGACATAAAATACAAACAGAAAGTCATGGTCCCTGCCCTATACAGGGTGTTTCAATGCTGGCGTTAAAACAGACGCACAAATATCTTACCATGGGGTAGAGTGTGGAAAGTGCCAAACAGAGGTAGAAACAAAAGAGTGAGAGGAGCCAAAGATGGGATTGTCATATTCAATATGGGGCTTACAGACAAGACATTTAAACTGGCCTTTGAACAGTTGGTAGGTTTCTGAAAACAGCCAGAGGGCAATGGGGAATGAGGTGAAAGGAACGGCTTGAGCTCAAGGTAGAAAAGCATTCATTCATCCACTATTGATCATGCCAGGCAGTGTCTAGATGCTGGGGACTCCAGAGAGAGCTGCACAAACAAGCATGGGAGTGCTCCATGTGGACTGCAGCCAGGGACCACAGAAGGGGGTGGGAATATGCTTGGAGAAGACAGCTGGGGCCCTACTGGGGAGATTCGCCAATGACTGGCAAGACTCTCCCTTCCCATGCTGTCCACTGTGGGATGAAGGAGAGGATGTGTCCCTCTGACGTTTTGCTGCCCCCACCCTGACACTCTCTCCAGTAGGATGTCTGGGGCCTCCAGGGCTACCATAGCTCTCAAGGCAGGGGAGATGGTGACTTGAGCCTCAGCCCTGGAGGCCTGGGAGAGAAGGGAGACATGTAGCCTAGAGCCTGGTATAACCATAACTTGTCTCATTAACTTCCCTTAAATCTACCCGGGGGACCTATTAGCTCTGCTGAGAAAGAGCTGAGGGGAAAGAAAATGGTCTTCTTCTGGCCCAAAAGCAGGGTGAGATTAAAGGAGCCAAAAAGCTGAAAATTACTTCTTTTTTTACTAAACATTCATTACCTCTGGTCTTGGCTGTCACTATCATCTTTTCCCTGGCCTGATCAACGGCTTCCAAGAGCCCCATCAGCTGGACCCAGGGGCCCTCAAATACCTCTCCAGGTAGAACAAGAGTTGATAACCTCTCTGCTGTTGGTTCCAGCAGGTCTCTCAGCCAGGGACACTCCCCTGCTATGATGGAAGCCCACATCCTCCTGTTCTGACCTTCACCATCACCTGAATCAATTATTTAGCATGCAGCTGCATATAGCACTGTCTTAGTCTGTTTTGTGTTGTTATAAACAAATACCTGAAGCTGGATGATTTATCAGGGAAAAGGTTTATTTGGCTCACGATTCTGATGTCTGAGCACCTGGTGAGGACTCAGGCTGCTTCTTCTCATGGTGGAAGGCAGAAGTGAGCCAGCATATGAAGATATCACACGGTGAGAGAGGAAGCAAGACAGTGGGGGGAGGTGCCAGGTGCCAGGCTCTTTAACAACCAGCTCTCAGGGGAACTGCTACAGTGAGGATGTACTCACTCACCAGAGAGGACATGACTCTATTCATGAGGGATCTGCCCTCATGACCCAAACACCTCCCATTAGGCCCCACCCCCAACAATGGGATCAAATTTCAACCTGAGGAGGCCAGGCAGGCACCATGGCTCATGCCTGTAATCCCAACACTTTGGAAGGCTGAAGCAGGAAGATGACTTGAGCCCCAGCATTCAAGGCTGCAGTGAGCTAGAGTGCACCCACTGCACTCCAGCCTGGGTGATAGAGTGAGACTCTATCTCTAAAACAATAGATAGATAGATAGATAGATAGATAGATAGATAGATAGATAGATAGAGATCAACCCAAGGTTTGGAGAGGACAAATATTCAAACCATACCTAGCACCATTCTGGGTCTAGTGAACAGCAAGTTACACACACACAGAATTGTACAATCTCAACACAAAAGGCTGAGAGGGGCTGGGGAGCTGCTCACTAGTGCTCTTCCAGCAGGAAAGGGCATTTTCCAAGAGCACTTTCCCCAGGCCAGGCCCCACGCTAGGTGTTCCACCTACCTCCTGCTCCCCAGATGGTGGGTTTTAAAGGGCTCCAGGAGTCCTTTAAGATCCTATTTATGTCAACAAATGGTGCTGGGACAGCTGCATACCCACAGGCGAAAAATGTAGTTGGCCCCCTACCTCACACCATACACAAAAAGGAACTCAAAATGAATCATGGACCTAAATGTAAAAGTTAAAACTATAAACCTCTTAGAAGACAAGATAGGTATAACTCTTTGTGACCTTGGATTTGGCAATTATGCCTTGGATATGACACCATAAACATAATAAAAGAAAAATTAGATAAATTGGACTTCAGTAAAACAAAAGCTCTCTTTTTTTTTTTTCTTTTGAGACTGAGTTTCACTCTTGTTGCCCAGGCTGGAGTGCAATGGCGTGATCTCAACTCACCACAACCTCTGCCTCCTGAGTTCAAGCAATTCTCCTGCCTCAGCCTTCCTGAGTAGCTGGGATTACAGGCATGCACCACCATGCCAGGCTAATTTTGTATTTTTAGTAGAGACAGGGTTTCTCCATGTTGGTCAGGCTGATCTAGAACTCCCGACCTCAGATGATCCACCCGCCTCAGCCTTCCAAAGTGCTGGGATTATAGGCATGAGCCACTGTGGCCCAGCCGCAAAATTAAAAACTCTTATGTTGCAAATAACACCATCAAAAAAAGTGAAATCTACAGAATATGAGAAAATATTTGCAAATCATATATCGATTAAGGGGCTTATAACCAGAATATGTAAAGAATTCTTACAACTGAATAATAAAAAGACAAATATCCAATTTTAAAATAAGAAAAGTATATGAATAGAAGATACACAAGTGGCAAATAAGTGTAAGAACAGATGCTCAACATCATTCATCACTAGGGAAATGCAAATGAAAACCACAATGAGATACCATTTCACACTCACTAGGATGGCTCCAAAAAGACAGAAATTAACAAGCATGGACAAGGATGTGGAGAAATTGGAAAAGAGTCTAATTCCCAATCGGAATACATTGCTGGTGGGAATGTAAAATGGTACAGCCACTTTGGAAACCAGTTTGGTGGTTCCTCAAAAAGTTAAACAGAGAGTTACCATATGATCCAACAATTTCACTCCTAGATACCTGAAATAAATAATAAAAATAAAATAAAATAAATTTTTAAAAGTCCACACAAAAATCTATATACAAGTGTTCACTGCAGCATTAGTCAAAATAGCCAAAAAACTGAAACAACCCAAATATCCATCAAGTGATAAATGGATAAACAAAATGTGGCATACCCATGCAATGAAACATTATTCCATAATAAAAAGGAACGAGGGGCCGGGCGCGGTGGCTCAAGCCTGTAATCCCAGCACTTTGGGAGGCCGAGACGGGCAGATCACGAGGTCAGGAGATGGAGACCATCCTGGCTAACATGGTGAAACCCCGTCTCTACTAAAAAATACAAAAAACTAGCCGGGCGAGGTGGCGGGTGCCTGTAGTCCCAGCTACTCGGGAGGCTGAGGCAGGAGAATAGCGTGAACCCGGGAGGTGGAGCTTGCAGTGAGCTGAGATCTGGCCACTGCACTCCAGCCCGGGCGATCCAGAGCGAGACTGCGTCTCAAAAAAAAAAAAAAAAAAAAGGAACAAAGTACTGGCATATGCTACACCATGGATGAACCTTGAAAACATTATGCTAAGTATGCTAAGAAGCCAATCACAAAAAAATTAAAACCCCTATTACATGATTCCATTTAAAGTAAGTATCCACAATACAAGCAACACCACAGACAGAACACAGATTAGTGGTTGCCCAGGGCTGGGGGAGGAATGAGGGTTGGGAGGATATAGAGAATGGCTTCCAGTGGGTATGGGGTTTCTTTCTGAGGTGATAAAATGTTCAAAATATAAATTGTGGCAGTGGTTATACAACTTGAACAGATTAAACCATTGAGTTGTATATTAAATATAGAAATAGGTGTTATCAGTTTGCTAGGACTGCCATAACCAAAGTACCACAGGCTGGGTGGCTTAAACAACAGAAGTTTATTTTCTCATGATTCTGGAGGCTGAGTCCAAGATCAAGGTGTCAGCTGGACTGGTTTCATCCATTTTCTCTCTCTTCTTGGCTTGTAGATGGCCATCTTCTCCCTTTGTCTTCACGTGGTCTTTCCTCTGTATTTGCTTCTGTCTTAATATCCTCTCTATATATATAGTTTTTTAACTGAGATGAGGGGTCTTGCCATGATGCCCAGGCTGGTCTTAAACTCCTGGGTTCAAGGGGTCTTCCTGCCTCGGCATCCCAAAGTGCTAGGATTCTAGGTATGAGCCATGGTGCCAGGTCCCTAATATCCTCTTATAACGGCACCAGTCACAGTGGATTAGGGCCTGCCCTGGTAACTTCATTTAACCTCAGTCACCTCTTTGAAGATCTTCTCCCCCTCCAAATACAGTCACATTCTGAGGTATGGGGTTAGGATTTGCGGGGGGGCACAACTGAGCCCGTAACAATGGGAGAGTGTGATGGTATATGAAGCATATCTCAAGAAATCTGTTCTTTAAAACCCCATCCACAAATCCTAGAAACTAGAGAGCCCACCCTTGTTTTACAGATGGGGAACTGAGACCGACCCAGATAAGGTTAGCTACTCGCCCCAAATCACAGTTGCTGAGAGGCAGAGCTGAGAGGAGAAGGCACGTCCCCTGCTCTCAATCTTGTGTGCTTTCTACTACACCCTCCTGTCACCATAGCCTCCGAGGCTCAGAAACAACAGACAATAATGGGAAAAGTAAGAGAACTTTAAACTTAGAAAGAAAAATGCCTAAGAACTTAGATCATGTACAATGAAAGTGTAAATAGGCTCCCTGGCAGGGGGTGGGGAGTGCAGACAATCAAGCTCTGAGGAGGCCCTGGAAGAGACCTGCACAGTCACAGCAGAGGGCCCTAAGCAAAGCCAACATTAATTTCATATCTGTGAAGTGCCAGGCAAAGGAGGAGTATGCTCCCAAGCAAGATGTGCTTTACAGAGAAGCTGGCGCTCCAGCTAATCCGCGAAGATTGGGCCTAATTCCACTGGGGTGAGGGCTGTCCAAGCAAAAGAGGCTGAGCAATCAAAAGCACAAAGGCAGGTGGCTCCCAGACCTGTTCAGGAAGTAGTAAGTTGGCCGACACAGTGGAAGCCTATGCTTTTTTTTTTTTTTTTTTTTGAGACAGAGTCTTGCTCTGTCACCCAGGCTGGAGTGCAGTGGTACGATCTCGGCTCACTGCAACCTCCGCCTCCTGGATTCAAGCGATTCTCCTGCTTCAGCCTCCCGAGTAGCTGGGACTACAGGCACACACCACCATGCCCAGCTAATCTTTGTGTTTTTAGTAAAGACAGGGTTTCACCATGCTGGCCAGGCTGGTCTTGAACTCCTTACCTCGTGATCCACCTGCCTCAGCCTCCCAAAGTGCTGGGATTACAGACGTGAGCCACGGAAGCCTATGCTTTTTGCAAGGAACGGTGGAGGACAGCCACGCAAAGACAAGCTGAGGTCAATTCTGCAGAGCCTTGCACAGCTATACACAGATTTGAGATAGGAGCGGGGAGTGTGACATGACCCATGGGGTGCTGGGAAAGGTGGCTCCACTCACAGGCAGCAGACAGACTGAGCAGCCACTTCCACAGATCTTGTAGGAGGCATCCATGGGACAGGGGAGAGTGCTGACCAAGCGATCCCCAGGGGACACTCGTCCAGGACACAGGGAAGCAGGAAGCCCTGTGCTCCAAGGGGAGCCCTCAGATTTATCTCAATTAGACTTGGTCGAGGAAAGCAAGAAGAGGAAACTCCGCAGGCACTGAAAAGCCGCCAACTCCTGGAGCCCGTGTTGTGATCTGGTGCTGACAGTCCTTCATCTTTTCCATTTCTTTTTTTTTTAGTAGATAAAGGGAGGGGTGGAGAAGGGGAGAAAGACACAATGGAGTTGCTCGGTGAACAAAAGCCCTGGTATGTTTTCGCTCATCGTCTTCATCAGGGGGTGCTGCTTTTGTCAGTACCCTATAATCATGTCTGAGGCCAGGCACAGCCCACAACTTACAATTCAGGCATAAATACATCCTGGACGGCGGTGGTGCCTGCCTGCTGGCATCTGCCCAGCACCCACCTGATCAGAGAAGTGGAAGGAAGTGCCCCAGGAATGGGAGAACGTGGCCTACAAGGTCTGGGACCATGGTTCCAGTCCTGGCTGCTTCCCTTGTAACCTTCGGCAGGACAGATGACCTCTCTAGCTCTGTTTCTTAGTTTACACTGACAGCAGTAGCAGCCGCTATTCACGATTCAATGTCTACTGTGTGCCAAAGACTATTTTAGGTTTTCATCCCTTACAAAATACCCGGCGAGGCAAGCATTGGTCTCCCGTTTTACAGATGGAGAAACCGAGGTCCAGAGGCTAATGAGATTCGTCAAGGTCAGAAGGCTAAGCTTAACCCATATCTGTCTAGCTTCAAAAACCCACATTCTTAAAATACACCACATTCAGCCTGAATTAAGTGGAAATAATAAAACCTGCTCTGCCCTCTCTCACCTGTTTCTATGAGGCTCAGTGAGGGAGAATTTGTACTCAATACTGCAAAGGTACTGTCCTTATCAATACTATAGCTACTCAAGGTCAAAATGCAGTGGCCCTCAAGTTCATCAGACCTCACCTCAACCTTGGCCCTCAGCCCTTGACCCTTGCCCCAGGTCCTTCTCCTGCTCCACAGCCTTCCCAGCTAGCCAGCCAACCCTCCCACCCATCTCCGGATTCCACTTAACTCTAAGAAGCAGGCTGGGCGTGGTGGTTCATGCCTGTAATGCCAGCACTTTGGGAGGCCGAGGAGGGCAGATCACTTGAGGTCAGGAGCTCGTGAACAGCCTGGCCAACATGGTGAAACCCCGTCTCTACTAAAAATACAAAAATTAGCCAGGCGTGGTGGTGCACACCTGTAATCCCAGCTGCTCGGGAGGTTGAGGCAGGAAGATCTGGTAGGTTTGAATCTGGGAGGGGGAGGCTGCAGTGAGCCGAGATCATGCCATTGCATTCCAGCCTGGGTGACAGAGTGAGACTCCATCTCAAAAAAAACAAAAAACAAAAAAACAACTCTAAGAAGCAAAGTCGAAGTCTTGCCCAGATCCCAAACTCCAACACCTCCCCTATCAAGAAGACAGGAGATGCCTCTATCAGCACCTTGTCTCCTAGCCCCCCAACTCCCCACCTGCTGCCCCTCCCTCTCCCAGGCCTGGAGGGGGATACCAGAAGGGAGGACACAGATAAAAGCAAAAGGCCCAGCACTGGAAGGCTGCTTGCTTTATTATTCACAACGAGATCTGTCCTGGCCCTGCACAACCTTCCGGTTCTTCAGTACCATTTTCCCTTCCTCCCAGGGAGTCATCAAATGCCAAAGGTGCGCCCAGACACACTTCTCAATGCTGCTGACACAGGCTAGGGAGGACGCTGGCCTGTTATTAACAGAGGAAAATTGGAGCTGACATTGTCACTGATCTGAAACCTCCCAGCTAAGAAAAGCTTTGTTTTTTAAATAACTAATAAATAACACTGGGTGTTTACTTCCCTAGCAAGTCATATTTCTTAAGTATCGCTAGGTTCATACGTCATGGCTGTCAGCCGGGAAAACCATTGAGCAACGTCTTCAAGTCCTTTCGCCATCCTGAAGAGTTCAAAGCACTTCAGACAGACTCCCCTTTATCTCCCCCTAGAGATCTCGGAGGGGAGGGAGAGGGGGCCCTGGCAACTCCGCCTCCAGTATGCCTACAATAAATACTTGCTAACTGCCCAAGGGGGACAATTTTCCTCACTGTGCAGATGGGAAAAATGGGGAAAAGGAAATTTACTCGGCATCCACCTAATCCAATCTTCCCAGTTCCAACTCCATGCTTCAAGCCTCTCTCACTCAAGGCCTAACTCTTCCCAAAGGGACTAGAAAAGGAAGACGTGGTCTTGCTCTCGCTCCCTCTTTTATTTTTTTCTTTAAGGGACAGGGTCTTGCTGTGTCATCAGGGCCCCAGTGGTATAATCATGGTTCACTGCAGCCTTAAACATTTGGGTTCAAGGGATCCTCCCTCCTCAGCCTCTCAAAATGCTGGCATTACAGATGTGCAACACCATGCTGGGCCTGGAAGATGTGGTCTCTTCTAACAGTTTTTCAGGAGCAGCCTCCTTGTGCCAATTTCCTAAAAGCTGAGAACACGATCAACAGTCCCTGCCCGGCACTCCCAGAACAGCCCGCCTTCGGTTTCACTTGCGTAGCCAACCGTGTTATGCTTTGTATTGTAACTCTGTGTGTGAGCTGCTTCTCCCACACCCCGTGATTTTTATTAACTTCATCACTTTATGCTCTTTATATTCCCCAAAGTGCCCAGCATAACACCCTACCTTTAACACATAAAGCAAGGGTCACAAGTTGGTACCCTCAGACCAAATCCAGCCCCACCACGCGTAGGGGTTATGTGGTCTGCATCACGTTTTAAAATTTTTTTAATTAGCTGCTAGTAGTCGAAAATTAGGAGATGTTACCCAAAAATCAGAAGTTCAAATTTTCCTTGAAAAATGGAAGATCTAGAGAGCGAAGAGAACCATGTAGGATACTTAACTGTTATAGACCACTGCCCTTTGAGCACTCCAACTGTCTCTGTCCTAGCCTGATCACGTCCAGGGGGCTGGAGAAGTCGCTAGAAAAGGGGCTCGGTGTGATCACGTTCAACCACTGGCACCCCAATGCCAGGTAATGATTACTGGGCGTGCAGGCAATCATGGAATCATTGCAGGTCCATGTGAGAGGCAGCTCAGCTGCTCAGGCCTGGAGTGCAGATGCTCACAGGACCGAAGTCATGTTTAAGTATCTATTTAAAACAAAAGAATCCTGTCTCCCATTTGTACTTAAGCACTAGCTCCTCTTTTGCACCGCCGAGCATGTGCATCATGTTCTATGCTGGTCATTCTGCTGCAAAACAATGAAAGCAGGACACTGAGGAAAAGGGAGGGAAGGAGGAGAGAGAGGAAGGGAGGAATGCGCTGATGGGCCTACCACCCTGGGCTATTATCACTCATCTGAGTTTGCAGGCTTGCATAAAGTTGATTGAATATAATCGAGTGCGTGAGCCCATGGTCATTTCAGACTGCAAGTTCCCTAAGGGTGGAAGCTAGGCCTATTTCTCTTGCTTTGAATGGGGTCAGATGGGGAGTGCACTTAGGAATTATTGAATGAGTGAAGCAACATACTCAAAATCTATGTACCCAGGCCAGGGGGCTTCGAAGCCGGAGACAGGATAAAAATGCAGAGTTCACAGCCTTTAAAGCAGGGCCTCTGCACCTGACTGCCTTCCCAAGGGCAGTGTGTGAAAACAGACTCAGGCCAAGATCTGAGCTAAACCCTGTGGCTGCTCTCAGGCACCTGACTTCCGGCTGGTATTTAATAACCCAGAATGGCATCCCTCGTTGCTCTAGGAAAGAAAGCTTGGCTTCTTGAATTGTCCTAAGGAAATAATACAAAAGGGGGAATAGACAGCTAGACAGAGACACAGAGATATATCCACAGACACACACACACACACACATGCACACACACATATAATATTAACACGTGAATGTAATAATGCAGTTTCTACTATTTGGTAAGTTAAAATTGTTAGCTAAACATTCAACAGTAGGAAAATGGAGAAATAGGAAACAATTCCTATGTAGCCATTTAAAAGGGGGATGATTACGATGATCGTAATTGTGATGATTATGTAGCTTATGGTAAAACGTTAAAGAAAGCAAATAGAATGCAAAATTCTTAAAATGTTAAAGAAAGCAAATAGAACACAAAATTCTACATTATTGACTATAACCATGCAAAAAAAAATTATGTTTGCAAGCAAATACAGACCGAAGGCATCACGGAAAATGGAAAACTGATTTGTCACAATGGCAGGTTTGTGAGGCATTTTTTACCCCTATTTCTTTGATTTGTGTTCTTATTACACAGCATTATTTATATGATAAGCATTTTGTTTTAAATGCCCAGTAGCTCCTGACCCTGAAATAAAGTAGCACAAGATGATGAGGGTTAGGCAGGAAATGTCTGCTTTGTTCAGGTCCTTCCAGGAGTCCCACAGTGGGGAGGCACAAGGTAAAGATGTCACAAATCAGTCTGAAGACTTAGAGGGCTTCAAGGAAGGCCCGCCCTGCACCACCAGCACCACCACCACACCCCACACACGCGCAGTCGAGCACACACCATAAAAGGAAGCTCAGTGTTCGCACTGAGCACAGATGCCATCCTGGGGCCCCCACCTGTCAGGTGTGTGTGTGCCTCTGCTGCTCTGTCATTTCTGCTGTGGTTTCAGAGTCCCCGTCTTCTGATGCAGCATAAGAAAAGAAGGGGGCTCGGCTGGGCATGATGGCTCACACCTATAATCTCAGCACTTTGGGAGGCCGAGGCGGGTGGATCACCTGAGGTCAGGAGTTTAAGACGAGCCTGGCCAACACGGCGAAACCCCGTCTCTACTAAAAAATATAAAAATTAGCCGGGCATAGTGGCAGGCATCTGTAGTCCCAGTTACTCGAGAGGCTGAGGCAGGGAGAATTGCTCGAACCCTGGGAGGCGGAGGTTGCAGTGACCCAAGATCGCGCCACTGCACACCAGCCTGGGCAACAGGGTGAGACTCCGTCTCAAGGAGGAAGGCTGCTTGCCAAGGGGGGGCAGGTGTGTCAGAAGGACGGAAGGACTGCCACAGGACCTTCCAAAAGGAGGGGCCGATGGGATGCCAAATCCCAGCCCACCCTGGCATCAGGCCAAACCCTGTGGCAGGTGAGGGAGGAGCTGGTTGCCAGGATCCTGCTGACAACCAGGAGAGCTGACCCCACAGCGGCCTCCCTGGTGGCCAGGCAAGGAGGGCTGGGAAGTGGCAGCTGCCTCCCTGTAAGCTAGGACAGAGCGGGGTGCCTTGGAAAACAGCAAGAGAGCCCTCCTTACCTTATCTCCTTCCAAGCTCGTCAGACTCCCCAGGGAGAGATTCCCCGCCATGAATTTCCCAAAGGAATGAGAGCTGGAGAAGAAAAATTCCTCCGAGAGTTGTCTGCGCCAAGCAGCGAATCACAGCCCCCATCCAGCAGGGCATCCCATTTGCAGGAAATTCACTTACGCCTGATTGTTGGGCTTTTACTTTTCAATTCCAAAGATTGGCTGTGTGTTTTTTGTTATTTGTTTTTTTGGTTTTTTGTTTTTTTTGAGGTGGAGTCAATGTGTCACCCAGGCTGGAGTGCAATGGCACGATCTCAGCTCACTGCAACCTCTGCCTCACAGGTTCAAGCGATTCTCCTGCCTCAGCCTCCCAAGTAGCTGGGATTACAGGGCACACCATGTTTTTTTGTTTTTTGTTTTTAAGAAAGGAAAAGGGCTGGAGGGAGGAAGGAAGGGAGGGAGTAAGAGACATTTCATGTTGGAGGCTGCCCTGTTCTGTTTCATATCTGAGTTTAAGGAAGAAGACCCTGGAAATGGGTGCCATGTCCCACCAAGCATGGGTGGGAAGAGGGCAGCCTAGTCTTGCAGGCCATTAATCACTGAGGGGCATGCGCAGCCCCAGTGCCCACCCAGCTGGTGGCATCTGCCTTGAGGGGAGGTGGGAGGACAAGGCTGGAGCGGGCCAACAGGGGCCAAATGTGAAGGCTGGTGGCAGGCAGCCGGCCCCTTCTGTAAGCAATCCCCACCCCAGGGTTACATCCAGGCACTTTTTCCTGTGAGAAAAGAATGGGAGGAATGCAGCCCAGCCATTACCCAAATCCACCCCACCACGGGCTTCATGCCCAATTACGTACAGTGCAGGGGAGCCCTCCCGAGCCTGGAATCAGAAAATTCGCTTAAGAAATGCAAACTGGCAGCCAGAAACTAGCAACATAGGTAAGGCAATAGGAGAGCCTCCCTTAAAGCCAAATACACATGCATGCACGCACCCACTCACACACATGCACACACGTGTGCAAGCATGCGACTGCAAACATAAACCCACACATGCTCTGCAGGCGTGTGTGACAGTGTACTACAAACCACACGGAAAGGTGGCCAGAAACACCGCTGGATTTTAATAGCTCTTCAGGGACCTGATCTCCAGGAAGTGCTAGAAATTGCAATCCAATTTTGTCCCTGGCTAGCGAAGCTGGCTGGAGACTGGGGACGGTGCAAAGGGAGGAAGAACTTCATTGGGAAAAAATGTTGACAGAGTTTAATGTTGAGCGGAAGGACAAAGGCTTGGATGAAGGGGCCTTACTGAGAAATGAGGCGTTCTGAGCGCTCTAGCAATTTGCATGGAGCTGTCAGGGAGTATTGAATTAAAAGGCACAGGACAGGGGAGGGCTCCCCAAGGCCAGGCCAGGCGTGGGGTGAAGAAGGGGCAGCATTCGATCTCCTGCAAGGCCTGGAACTCAGCACCCTGAAATCAGCTCGTAAGTGGGAATGAGCTAAGGCAATCTCCAGCTAGAAGGAGAGCTCAGAGAGTCTGAGGCCCCAGAAAGCACACTCTCCTCACTGCAGACACCGAATACAAAGGTAGAGAAGAAGAACTGGCATTCATTGAGCACCTAGCATGGGCCAACCATACCATATCTCTAATTCTAAGCACCAGCAGCAATGTGGGTCTGTATCAGCCTCAGAGTGTAGACAAGAAACCTAAGACTCACGCTGGGCCACAGGCTGAAACCAAGACTGACCCCATGTCTGTCTGCCACCTGCAGAGCCCAGATATACTACAATCCATGTGGGGGTTTCATGACACAGATTTTTCAAAGGAAACCCTCCCCATTCCTGCCCCCCATCAACAAAATACTAACTTACTGGGTGGCCTTAGTCAAGCCGCCTAATCTCTCTGGGCATCAGCATCAAGTCAAGCTATGTGCTCCATTCTGTTCAAACACACATAAAAAGGGTATTAAGCCTATCACTGGCAGAGGGGCGGAAACAGACCCAGGGAGGCCAAGACATATTCTCTGAAGCCCAGCCAAATGTAACGGGCCCAGCGGGCATCTCCCACACCTCACCTTTCATGCTACATTGTCATCGCTGGTGCTGTCTGTCTCCCAAACTGGACTGTGTCCTCCCTGGAGGAAGAACACGTCCCCTAATCCTGCCCACACCCCTCTGCCCAGAGCTGCGTCTGGCACGCCACGGGCGTTCACTACATGTCTGCTGGCTGACTGAATGAATCAATTAACAAATGCTCCCAATGTCAGGCATATTTCAGAGAAAAGCACTTACGATTATCTGTTCAGCAAGGGATTTCTCCTCAAAGGGGCAAACCTACCTTTGCATCGAAATCACGTGGGAAGCTTTTCAAAATACAGCTTTCTGCCTCCGTTCCCAGAGCTTCAGACTCCAAAGATCTGGGATGGGGGCCCAGGAGCCTGAATTATTGAAAAGCTCCCCAGATATCTCTAACTCCAAGCCAGGTCTGGAATCACTGATGGCTATTACTTGGCTAACACCCATCCCGTCCTGCGTTGAGATCAGATAAAGCTCAGAATAAAAACAAAGTAAGTGCCTCTCCCCTAGGGCTTTTTTTCCAAAGGACTCAAATCAACTTTTTACACCATGATGCTGTTGTCTGTTGGATTGAAACAGGTGGCAATGCTTCTCCATTCTTCAGGCTGGCAAAGTGAGGTCTGGCCAAGAAAGAGGACCACTTCTCTCTTTGCGTCTCTCTCTTTAGCTTCTGAAGAATGCGAGGTCGCTGGAGACTTCAAGGACTCTGCCGAATTTCAGGAAAAAAAGAGAAGACAAGGCAAGGCTGCATCTGGCTGCAGAAAATGGTAACGTCAGGATGGGCATCTCCCTACTTCCTGCCACACCTGGAGGACAAAATCCACCCATCCTTACAGCTCACACTCCCTCCCTAAGTGTAGCCCCTACACAGAGGGCCTGGCCATCATCAAACCAGTAAGCCGGAAGAAACAAAGACTCCATCTCCCTACCCTGGAGGCAGGTGAGGAGCCTTCATTTATTCATTCACCAAAAGTACAGCAACGCTAAGAAGTGCCAAAAGAACTTGTTAGATGTAGATGAAGGAAGAATTCAACCATTTCTATTCTTTTCAATAAAACACTGGCCCTCCCAGAGAAACAAATGATGGGGGGCTGAAAGCTGAGCTACCCAAACCCCACAATTTACCCAGATCCAGGAGGCAGCCACCACCCTCCCCTCTTCCCTCAGCAACTGGAGACCTCCTTAGAGGCAGGAGCCAAAGTTACCTCAGCCAGGCACGCCCGAGAGGCCCCCTCTTCTCCTCATCCCCTCCTCCCACCCAGCCTTGGACGTGACTGATGGAGCTGGGACAGCTGCAGCCGTGGGGAGGCTGGGAGGTGGACAACAGCTGGATGGGGCAGTCCCTCCCCCAGCCCGGGCAGCTTCCCAGCCAAGCTGGAGAGGATGCAGAGACGCAGGTCTCCTCTGAGTGCTGCTCTGTAAGGAGTGGAATGTGAGCATTCGGCTCCACTCTGACCTTGCTCCCTTGTCCCTCCTGGTCCCTTTCAGGCAGCCATCTCTGGATTCCACAAACAGCAGGGCCACTTGGCAGTGTGGTCCTGGGCCCTGAAGCAGACAGCCCCATACAGCCATGGCCACACTCCCTGCCCACGTTCCATACCCTGCCAGCCACGGCCCCACCGCTGGCCATCTCACAGGCCGCAGGTGCTGAAGGAGGAACCCCAGCATCCTGAACCCAGCTCAAGTTGCTGGAAAGGATGCAATGAGCTGGCAGTGTGGGTGTTGGCCTGAGAGTCTGAGAAACTCAGCTTGTGACTCTGGACTGACTTGGGACCAAAACTTGGTTCCACTAAAACACTTCATGGCTTTGATTTCCAGTTTCTAGTTTTTGCTGCAAAATGAGGCTGATAATTTACTTTACAGGGTAGTTCTTAGAAGTAGAGGGATCAGATGCTGGTCCAATGTATGATAGGCCTCAGCTTCCTTATCTGTAAAATGAGCAGGCTACACACTAGATGGTGCCTCAGGTCCCCTCCAGCCCCTATGGAATCCGTACAGTGCTTTAGCCAATGGCCCTGGAATGTATGCCCTTCATCCCTTTCTTTCAAAGGAATCACTGCTCAAAATTCCTTCCCTAGTTTTGTGCTTTGTCTCCAGGATGAATGAAGTGCTTAAGACATCTCTCCTCCTTCTCCCCTATCCAGACCCTCCACTCAGTCTCCAAATGTACCCAGATTAGACTCACAGGAGCCCACCATTTATCTGCCAAGTGTGCCCCCCGATTCACCCCACTCCACATATGTGTACACCACTCACACAGCTTAGCAATCTCTTCCTAAGAACAAGGCACTCACAACACACCTCCCACCAAAGGGCACCCACCGGTGGGAAGCAACACTGCAGCTGAAAACTGCTGGTCTAGAACAGTGCCGTCCGACGCGGCAGCCACTAGCAACATGTGGCCACCTACATTTCAATTTTAAGTTAAAACTGAATGAAATTTAAAATCCAGCTCCTTGGGGGCATTTTCAGTCCCATTTCAATGCTCAACAGCCACGTGTAGCCGGTGACTACTGTATCGGGTGGTACAGAACAGAATACTTCCATCGTCGCAGCACTGGGCTGACTGGTTCTCTCTCTTTGAGGGCAGAACAGGCCCTATGTGGCTCAAACTGAACGTGGAAGTGGGCAGGGAAGGTGGGGGCCATCCGGAAGGAGGGAGAGGCCACTTCCCATTGCATCGGTGGAGACGCCACCAGGATTCAGGCTGCAGCATGCCCACCAACCATGCTCCTCAGCGAGGGTCTCCCTGGCCCCTACACTCAGCAGGATGCAGCAGGCAGCTGTCACACCACACTGCATTTTTGGGATGCATGGGACGCCTGTCATTCTCTCCAACCCCTGGCAGGACCCTGGCCTTCCCCAGATTGAGGTCTACACCTCATCCCAGGGTAGGGACCGTGGCCCTCCTCCTGCTGCCCAGCAGCTCCTCCATAACTCACCTGGGTTCCAGGCTGGAGCATGACCTGTAGAGGCCCAGGGCTCACCTGCTTCCACTCTCCACCCTAAACTCAAAAATATCTCACTACATACCCTGCAGAAAGGAAGAAAGGAGAAAAAAGGAGAGAACGCTAGTTTTAATCAAACACCTTATAGTCAAGGCACCAACGATGAGCTTTCACTTACATCTACCCATTTGATGTTCAAAATAATACTGCAAGGTGAGTGTGGTTAAACCCATTTTCCAGATGAGGAAACTAAGGCTCAGAGAAGATAAGGGACTTGTGCAAGCTTGTAAGTGTCACAATCTGAATGCACACCCAGAAAAGCATGGCCCCAAAGCTTACAATCTATCCACATCCCCTTCAGGAGGCCATGGGATCCACCGCCACTCTCCTCCCAGAGAATACCCAGACATACAAGCAGAAAGGTCAAGATCTATAGCTTTTTGCATTTCTGGCCTAGAGAGCACAGAATCTCAGCATTGGAGGGGTGGAGAAAGGCCATAGAGACAAAGCAGGTGGAGAAAGATAAGGAGGGAGGAAAGAGGAAGAGTGAAGGGAGCAGAAAAGTAAGATCAAGGAGGAAGAGCAGTGCGCACAGAGATATTTAAACTTATTCCAAGAGTAATTAATTATGTGTGAACTGTTTGTCTAATGCCTGTCTTCATCAATTGGACCTTCGGTTCCATGAAAGCAGTGACCCTGTCTGTCTCGTGCACTGCTGTGTTCCCTGCACAGGAGATGCTCCACAGATACTTGTAGGAGAGATGGAGGGTAGACAGATGGGTGGGCAGAATGAAAACCAAACTGTCAGGGGACGATGGAGAAAGAAAAGTCCTCTTTTCAGAGACCACCATCTGCACACAGTCTCCCCACCCTAAGCTCCCCAAGAGACACTCAGGGGAAGCTGTCCTCCTCCAATGGGCTCCATCCCCCGACCCTGCATCCCAGTGCCCTCCTGCCCCTTTGCCATTGGCCACAAACCTAGACACCATTCTCCCGACGGCCACAGGTCATAAATCTAGGCTGTCAAGGCCAGAGAGACCTCAAAGATCCCCTGGCCCAATCTTCTCATTTTACAGGTGACAAGACTGAGGTCCAGGAGGGGAGTGGGCTTGCCGGGGGAGTTCATAGCCTCAAAGTGGGGAAAGGGTCCTCATGCCTGTGCCTGCAGGAGCCTAATGGCGGAAGCCCACCGCCAAGCCCTGAGTGCCCCGTGGCTCGCTCACAAGGCCAAGCCAGTGCTTGCAGCCCATCTGTCTCTTCTGCCTGCCAAGAGGCCTTCCCTCCCCTGTGCCCGTGCTAATGAAACCCACCACAGGTGACTTCGGAACCCTGCCCTGAGGGAGGTTTTGCTGGTCACCACGCCAGGCCTTTAATTTCCGATTTCTCAGCCTGACACCCCTAACGGTCTGAGCCCTCTCTGCTCTGAGCCCCATGTGGTCATGCATCACCTTGGCTGATGCCAGCCATGCCTTCCCCCAGCCATCTGGACAGAAAAATGAGGAATGAGCAGGACAGGATGATCCTGGCAGAGAGGACTGCCGGGAAGCTTTGGACACCTGGTCCCTGCTCTCCTGCCCTCATCGTGTATGTGCTATCAGAAGGCAGGGCAACGAGCTGGTTTCTCTTCACCTGGGACTCAGTTTCCCCACATGCAGTTGAGAGTCTTCTGCCCCAAACTCAGCAAGATGTACTGAGGTGGGTGCTCCTCTGCCCACAGGTATCAAAAAGGAGGAAATCCACAGCAAACTCTAGTTGAACCTTGCTAGGGACGGGAGGACCCCTCCCCTGGAGGAGCTCCCTCATCAAGCTGGCACATCAAACCAAGTTCACCCAGAAAGGTCATTTCCCAAACAAGAACACTGCCAAGGAAGAGCAAGAGCACCGTGGACTGGCAGCCAGGGAGGACACAATGGGAGAGAGGCTTGAGCTGGCACTGAGAGCTGTGGATGTGCTCAAGAGTCTAGAGGTGAATGCAAGGGCAGCCGCAGTCCTGACCAGAGGGCCTTATGGTCCAAGTGGTTGACAAACGTGTCATCCACCAGAGGACGCCGAGGGCTGCTGCACGCACCAAGTGCTCACAGGGGAGTGGGGGGAAGAAAAAGGAGCCCTAGGAATGACCTTGATGTGTGAAATCAAGGAGGGACATTTCCTGGGAGGTGCCCTTGAGCTCTCTACACAAGGAAACAAAGCAATGCAACTGATTTGAAGTCCAATTAAATGCTAAGAAACACAATTAGACGATCAGATTATCCTCATAACATAAAGGTCTGGGAGAATAGGGAAAAGGGACAAATATCAGCAGCAGCTACGATTTAAATACAAGCTTTTGGGGTTCTAATTTTGCCCAAACACAAGCCTCGCTGAAGGGGCACCTGGCCATGGCTGACATGCTAGCAATGCCTCTGTGTTCACTTCTCAGGGCACAGCCCAGGGCTACCCAGATGTGAGAGACGATGATTTCAGGCAGGAGCCTGAGAGAAGCTGCCCGCGCCTGCAACCCCCACTAGAAACCACCCCATGTGATTCCTGGAGCCACTGCCGCGAAGTACCCCAAGCTGGAAGGCTTCAGCAGTAGGGATTTACGGTCTTGCGGTTCTGGGGGCTAGAAGTGCAGAATCGAGGCACTGGCAGAGGCTCCCTCTGCAGCCTCTCAGGGAGGATCCTTCCTGGACTCTTTCTAGCTTCTGATCGTTGCTGGGAATCCTTGGCAGGTACATCGCTCCAACCTGTGCCTCCGTCTCTGTCATCACATGGTGCTTTCCCTGTGTGTTTCTGTGTCCCTCTTATAACGATGCCATTCATCGGCCAGACACAGTGGCTCACACCTATAATCCCAGCACTTTGGGGGGCCAAGACAGGCAAATCACTGGAGGTCAAGGAGTTCAAGACCAGCCTGTTCAACATGGTGAAACCTCATCTTTACTAAAAATACAAAAATTAGCCAGGCACGGTGGGGCATGCCTGTAATCTCAGCTACTCGGGAGGCTGAGGAAGGAGAATCACTTGAACCCAGGAGGCAGAGGTTGCAGTGAGCCACGATCGCACCACTGCACTCCAGCCTGGGTAACAGAGCGAGACTCCGTCTCATAAATAAATACATAAATAAATAAGGATACCACTCATCAGATTAGGGGCCACCCTAATCCAGTGTTACCCCCACCTTAACTTGATTTCATCTGCAAAGACCTTATTTCCAAATAAGATCACATATACAGGTTCTGGGAAGACATGAACTTTAGGGGAACACTACTCAACCCAGTAAATCTGCCTACTGTCAAAACACACCCTTGGAATTAGAGGTACCATTGCAGTGAGGAGACACTACACTGGGTATCCAGAGCTCTGAGTCCTATCTCCAAACCCACCTGTACTGGCAATGCCATCTCAGCCAGATCCTCAACCTGCTTGGTGGCTCTGTCCTCTGTGAGGGGGGAATATGGACTTGATTTATCAGGTTCCTCTCAGTTCCAAAACTACCACATTAAAAACTAATAAAAATCAGCACAAGGCCAGCCACAGTGACTCACGCCTGTAATCGCAGCACTCTGGGAGGCCAAGGCAGACAGATCACTTGAGGTCAAGAGCTCGAGACCAGCCTGGCCAACATGGTGAAACCTTGTCACTACTAAAAATACAAAAATTAGCCAGGCATGGTGGCAGGTGCCTGTAATCCCAGCTACTAGGGAGGCTGAGGCAGGAGAATCACCTGAACCTGGGAGACAGAGGTTGCACTGAGCCAAGATCACACCACTGCACTCCAGCCTGGGTGACAGAGCAAGACTCTGTCTCAAAAATAAATAAATAAATAAAAAACAAAAATAAATCAGCACAAACTCATGATTTTGTAAATATAAACACAAATAAACAGAACAACAGAGATACAGATATGTGTCCATGCCTGGGTTGGCATGTATTTCTTAGTTCTGTTGTCTGAGAGGACCCAGAAGCAATGACACCCCAGTAGCAATGAACACACCTAGCACCTCGATCTTGGTTTCTAAACACCATGCTCCAGCAAAAAGAAGCAGGGCTCCTTAGAGAAGTGATTGATTCCAGGGCTGGGGCAGGAGAAACATAACATGACGTGGAGTATCTTGTTCCGGAAAGTAAGGAAGAGCTCAAGAAAAGACAGGAACACATTGCCGGGCACCGTGGCTCAAGCCTGTAATCCCAGCACTTTGGGAGGCCGAGACGGGCGGATCACAAGGTCAGGAAATCGAGACCATCCTGGCTAACACGGTGAAACCCGGTCTCTACTAAAAAAACCACAAAAAACTAGCCGGGCGAGGGGGCGGGCATCTGTAGTCCCAGCTACTCAGGAGGCTGAGGCAGGAGAATGGCCTAAACCCGGGAGGCGGAGCTTGCAGTGAGCTGAGATCCAGCCACTGCACTCCAGCCTGGGCGACAGAGCAAGACTCCGTCTCAAAAAAAAAAAAAAAAGATAGGAACACATCAAAGGGCACAGAAGCCAATCTGAATGTGCTCCCTAGAGCTCCCAACAGCCAAGGCTAGAGCAAATTGAGCAACAAAATAAATATCTCTTGTACTGTTACGGTAACTCTAACCTATAGGATAAAATATATATCTTGATATTTATTATATATCCTACATCCATACATTTATATATATTTTTTATTAATGAAGTAAATGAATATCCATGAGTCTGTCATGATAAAAATAACTAATTGAATAAATAAGTGGGACAGAAGAAATAGCTCTTCCTTCTTGGAGAATTCCAATTAATAAATGCAGAAGAAATGAGGGAAACAGAAAATTACCATTAGGCAAACACCACAATTAGAAGAGTTGCAAGCAAAAACCACTGACAGATGCTAAAATTAGTGAGCAAAAGTTTGAGAAAAAACCAGGACAGTTTCAAAGTGCCTGCCCTCAAGACATTAATGGTTTATTAATTATAATTAATATAATTATAAATATTATTAATTATAAAGAAAAAAAGGGCCACTTTATACTGGAGATACCTGGCAGACATCACCTTCTCCAAGTGAACAGGGCATCATTACCAGTAATAAGACACATAGACATCACATTCCCCTTGACGCCACGCACCTAGAAGGACATGGCACCAGGCCACGGTGGTCTCTCCAAAGACAAAGAACCTCAGTCTAACCATGAGAAAACACTAGACAAAGCCAGAGTGAAAATCGTCCTGTAGAGTGACTGAGCAGCACTCCTCACCACCGTCAGGGTCATGAAAGATTCGGAGAAACTAAGGAACTGTAGCAGGATGGAGGAGTCTAAGGAGACAGGACAACTAAATGCAATGGAGGCTCCTGGAGCAGAAAAAAGGTGCTCAAGGGAACAGTGAAATCTAAATAAAGTCTATCGTTAATAACGCTATTCCAATGTTAACTTCTTGGTTTCTGACAGTTGTACTACGATTATGCAGGATGTTAACAACAACCCAAAAAAGCAAAAGCAAGAGCACGTATGCACAGGTGCAGCACGCACACAGGGAGATACACGCCGCAGGCACCTGGGGGCAGGGATGCGGGCCACCAGGAGTGAGTAAGAGCAGGGCGCAGGGGTGAGGAGGGAGGAACTCGGCCTTTTGCTGTTTCAGGCGGCTTGCTGAGCCTCGGATCCGATTTTCACAAAAGGATTACTAGATTACATTTTTTACCACAGGCAGCTGTCCCTGTCAAATAAATAATCATCGCCTTACATTTATATATCACCTTTCATCCCACAGCCCTCATCCTGCATCTAGGGCCAGCCTGGGAATGGTTTCAGCCCTTCTCAGGGAAGGGAGGAGGGGAGAGGAGGGGAGGGGGCCCACACAGAGGGGCCAACGTGAGCCCCATTCAGTTTCCAAGGAAAAGAGGAGGGGCCCCCAGCCAGAGAAAAAGGGGAAACTCAGTTGCCAAGTGGGGAGCCCGGTGGTGTGGCTGGGTGGCGACACTCCATGATAAAATAAAGGCTGCAGTGAGGGAGGACAGCAGGCAGCGGGCTCTCTGGAGGGCATCTGGACCCAACAGTGTCACCCCCGCTGCAGTCGGGCAGAGTGGCGACAATCTCAGTCTGTGTGACACTGGGCATCTTCCTTAACCTCTCTGTGCCTTGGGCTCCTCCTCCGTAGAAGGCACCTGTCACACAGGGTTCCTGTGAGCACCTGGCCATGGTAAAGCACTTATATACCTGACACCAAGCCTTGCTATGCACCTGCTGGCCACGTGGGAAAGCGCCAGACAGAGGAAGTCAGCTTCTGGCACAGGAGAATTAACCCTAACCCTATAGGGACACCTTGGGAGGGGTCCTTGCATCCAAGCCTTAGGTGGCTGCCATTGGGAGGAGGTGACTTGTTCTGAAGTGGAGCTGTTCCTGCAAAGGGGAAAAGCAAGAGCAGCCCACAGGACAGGTCTGGGCCAGGCTTGGTGGGTGGGGACTAAGGATGGGTGGCCCCAACTCAGAGAAAAGCCTTTAGACCAGTGGCCTTGCATTTCCCCAGCAACTAAGATACAACACAGAGACCATGCAGCCCAGCGTCTGAGGTGCCACCATCTAGGACTTGGAGAGACACATGCACACCGAGAAGTCAGGGCAAAACACAAGCGCAGCTGCACCCGAGACACAGCCAAGGGCAAATGAGGGCACGGAATGAGGGACAGGCCACTGGGTGACGGGGTCATGCACAGCCTCCTCAAAGACACAGGCCTCCTGCTGGCCCTAGAAAGATGTGTGGGCCTCAGAGGAGCAGGGCCTGGGGCAAGAGGAAGGTGAGCTGGCAGAGGCCAGCGAGAGAGCCGTCACCACCATGCTGGGAGACCGAGGGGAATGGGCTGGAAAAGCCAGTGGGCGTCACCCTGAGTTCAGATCCCCGTGTGCTCCCACAGCACGCCACAGCTGCCTTTGTGTGGAGAGAGTTGGGGAAGCTGAGGGAGGGAAAAGGTTCTGGCATCAAGGAGCAGGTCTGAAGGGGACAGGTTAAGATTCCTTTAGACTTCCTCCTGACACGGGATATTTGAGAGCCGACAGGGACTGTGGAAGCTAACCGTGGGTAAGGCAAAACCCAAACCTCTCCTTAAGTGAGAACCCCAAAGCCCCGTGGTCCTCATCAACTGAATCTCATGGCTCCCCTCTGGTCCCATGCACGGAACCCAAAATTCCCCCTCCCTGCCCTGTCATGAATCCCAACACTTCCCACGGCCCTTCCCCACCCAGTCCCCGTGCTTCCCTTCAGCCTTCTCCAATAACCCAAAACACCCTTGGTCCTTAACCCAGACATGTCCAAAGGCCCTTCCACATGGCCAGTAAAACCCCAAATCTCTCCTCAGCCTCCCACTGTCACCTCCAGACCTCCCCTGGTCTACACGCCTGAACCCACTCTTCCCTCGGGCTTCTCCAGGAACCTCAGAGTATTCTGTGCCCTCCCTAGAGCCTTCCCTCTGGGCCCCCACACCCCAAACATCCCTGAGTCCTCCTACCACAAACTCCAAGCTACCCTTTGACTTCCCACACCAAACTACGAATCTTCCTCATTCCAATTCCCCCAAGAAATCCTGAACTTTCTTTGGGGATTCATCATCGAACCCCAAACTCCTCCTCGATATCCCATATCAAATCCAAAAATCCCTTCAGCTGCTCCTAAGAAACCCTCTGACCTTCCCTGCAGGGACTTCTCTGCAGGCTTGGGATACTGAGGGCAGTACTTCTCAGCTGATCCGTGGCCGACGCCAGGCTTTTTATTTCCTGTCCATCCCGGGCCAGTGCATGATCCTGCTGTGACCTGTTTCACACCACACATGACTCTCCTCCAGATTTCAACAACACCCAAACCGGCCTGTACCTTGTTCGATGAGAGAAGTCCTTCAGTGTTGACTAAAAATCCCTACAAGTTTCCTTGGTACCAACCACCCAATTCCAAGGGTCCCCTGGAGCTACCCCTGAGAAACACCAAACCACCTGAAATGTCAGGGCCAGGTCAACTGCTGCAGCGTTACTCAATGCACACTTGCCACTCCAGGACCTAAGCTCCTTCCAGATCAGCCCATGTCCGCGGGCCACACTCTGAGTAGGACCTGGTGATTACTTGCACCCGACTGTCCTGGTGGCTGCCCTGAGACACCCTTCCTAGGCCTAAGCAAGCAGGTTTCCCCAGGTGCGTGGACGAGTTAAGGCGGTGGTGCAAAGCAAATTCTGCAGCGGGGAGGGTGGATCTGCCCGGGGACCAGCTGGAGCTGACGGTTGCCATGCTTCTCGGGGGGCAAGGGCCTGAGCCCCTGATGGCCAGCCGCAGGGGCTAGAGAGTCACCCGCTGTGAAGAAACAGAAAAGCTATCTGAGGCCAGGCACGGTGGCTCCTGCCTGTAACCCCAACACTATGGGAGGCCGAGAGAGGTGGATCACCGGAGCTCAGGGGTTGGAGACCAGCCTGGACAGCATGGTGAAACCCCATCTCTACCAAAAATACAAAAAAAAAAAATTAGTCAGGCACAGTGGCTCACACCTGTGGTCTCAGCTACTCGGGAGGCTGAGGAGGGAGGATGGCTTGAGCCTGGGAGTCACGCCACTGCACCCCAGCCTGGGTGACAGAGCAAGACCTTGTCTCAAAAAAAGAGGAAAAGAAAAAGAGAAAAGAGAAAAGAGGAAAGAGAAAAGCAAAGCAAAGCTCTCTGAGGGGATGCAGGGAGTTGAGGGGACCGTTGAGGCTGAGCACCAGGCCAACGGCTAGGTCAAGGAGGAGCAGAAGGCAGTGCAGGCTGCAGCCAATCCCACCATCCCCAGGCTGGCCGACTGCAAGCCCCTCCACTGCACGGCAGGGGTCACTTGGGGTAGGCTGGCCTCTGGCAGGGTGAGGGGGCGAGGGGGAGGGGGAGGTGTGAACAGAAAAGGGGGAAATCTAATTAGAACTGGTTCCTACTCAGCCACCTGCTAAAAACCACAGCTCACCAACACTTGGACGGAAGGATCGAGAACAACACTGCCAAGGATTTCTCTCCACGGCCTCAGACAGAGGAAGAGAGAGAACAAGCTGAGACTTCCCTGGACACCGCCCCCCACCAAAAGCAAAAGAGCCATGAAGCTGAAACCTGAGAGGATGCCAAGGGGCAGCGGGAGGCAATTTACAGCCCAGAAAACTGAGCACTTGGGCCAGATGTGGGCCCTGGGGAGGGGCTGGGGCACGGCGTGCAGGGAGGGTGGGGGAGCAGGCTCAGAGAAACCCTCCTCAGGGCATCCACAGCCTGTGGCCCTGGGCTCTGAGCTGGAAAGCGGGGTACAGCTTTCCGCCTGCCCCGAGAAGAACACAGCAGGGACTGAGGGGCGGAGAACAGGGTCCAGGACCCACCCTGCCTGCAGGGCTTGGAATCTACGGCCAGCAGTCAGACAAGGGCATGGAAAGAAAGCCAAGCAAAGGGAAGGAGGTAGATGGGGCAAGACAAGGAGCCTGGATGCGGTGGCTCACTTTGGGAGGCCGAAGTGGGTGGATCACTTGAGCCCAAGACTTTGAGAGAAGCCTGGCCAACATGACGAAACCCCATCTCTACAAAATACAAAAAATAAAATAAAAAGCCCTTTTTTTTTTGTATGGCGGGTATGGTGGCACGTGCCTATAGTCCCAGACACCAAATACTTGGGAGGCTGAGGAAGGAGGATCACTTGAGCCCAGGAGGTGAAGGCTGCACATGATTGCCCCACTGCACTCCTGCCTGGGTGACAGCATGAGGCCCTGTCTCAAAAAAAGAACAAAAGCATCGGGAGGAGAAAGCCCAGCGAGGAGACAGGACTGGGTCGAGCTGGGCACCGGGGCCTCTTCCCATCCCACCAGTTCACCCCTGGAGTAGCCCCTCCTCTAACTGACTCTGGGAGGCGGTGAATGACCCGCAGCGGGGAGACTGAGCTCACTCTCCTTCTCAGCTGGGTCCTGCACTTCCCAGCCCGCCTCAGGGCTCTCTGTCTCCTCGGCACTAAGGAGATGCCTCATCCCTAACAGGTGTGCCAGCCACCGGCCTCCGGCCACACCCGCCCCAGGCAGAGGCGCCAGCCCAGGGGTGGAAAAATCATGCTACCAAACCCAAGGGCAGAGCCCGCCATTCCAGAGCAGGCACCGCTGGGCATTGCCCCTCACCACCCATGGAAGACAAATGCAGTCCTAGGCTGCTGAATGGAGTTCCCTGAGGCCCAGGGAAGGAAAGGGTGGGCCTGGGGTCACACAGTCCATGAGGGGGACCGCGGGACCCAGGCACCCAGCTCCTCACATGACCTTCCTCGGAGGTCAGAGCCCATTTAAGGAAACAAAGCTGCCCTCTCTTGAGTTTCAAGGGGCCTGGGATAGGACGAGGGAAGGAAGTCAAGCCCCCTGAAGAGCTGCATGCAGAAATCCATGTGACAAGAGGTGGAATTATTTCCCCTGGAAAAAAATTAATAAAAAGCCCTCCCTTACCAGACCCCAGGGGTATTCGGCTGTAGGCTGATGTAATAGAGAGAGGAGAGGCCAAGAGGAAAGGAATCCCCCCCTTCCCTCTCAGCAAACCTACTGCCAGGAGCACAACAGGGAGGACGCAGCTGGAGCAGGGGGTGGGGGAGACCAGCCAAGCAGGATGTTGGAGCCTGGGATAGAGCCCTCCTCCATCTGGCTGGAAAGCTGAAGCCTTTGAACTGCATCCCAGGGGGTAGCACTCCCTTGGGGCCCAAATCTGGGCCTGGCATGGACATGGGGTGCCCAGAGCAGAGTATGTATCTACAGGGACTGCGTCAGCTGGCAAAACCCGCAGGATGTGAAGCCACATGGGAGGCAGGCAGCAGGAGGCGGGGCTCTGGGAAGCGCGAGGAGTCAGGACAGTGGCCTGGGCTCCGGGGACAGACACTTAGGCGTTCCAGCGAGAGAGTGCTGAGGCCTGGGGGGGCCAGGAGAGCATGGCCCAGGGAAACGTGGGCAGGGCCGGCACCCAGCTTCCCGTGGACTCCTGCCACCCGTCTGCTGGAGCTCCGGGGAAGCTGACATGCCCAAATGGGCCCTGTGTCCACACCCCAGAGAGGGTGGGATGGGGGCAGAAGCCCAAGGCCTCAAGAACACCCATCCCAGAGAGAAGACAAGGAGCCCAGGAACCCTCCACTGCTGCCCCTTAGTTTGGAAGGTTCTGCCCCTGAGAAGGTCCAATTGGAAAGAGGGTCCCAGCCGCAGTCACCTGCCTCAGTTGATCCCAGAGTAGCAGTGGTAGCTCCACAGGCCAACTGGGATTCAGACCCCACCACAAGCACACACCACC
The DNA here is from genome assembly GCF_007565055.1 of Rhinopithecus roxellana. Lineage (NCBI taxonomy): Eukaryota > Metazoa > Chordata > Mammalia > Primates > Cercopithecidae > Rhinopithecus > Rhinopithecus roxellana. The sequence continues at coordinate 6,098,354 of NC_044558.1, forward strand.
CTTCCAGACCCAAAGCCTTCACAGCAGGATGGGACGGGGCAGGGATTCTGGCAGCTGAGACCACCTGGCGGCTCCGCAGGGCACAGTGGGGGCTGTTTCTCCAGCCCTGCCTTAGGGTGGGTCCCCAGCCAATGTGCCCCCAGCCCTGCCTCCAGCTGAGGGTACACTATGGTGGGAGGGGCCGGCTGCGGTCACCACCTCCTCATGCTTGCACACTCTCTCTGTGGGAGGGGCCGGCTGCGGTTGCCACCTCCTCATGCTTGCACACTCTCTCCGTGGGAGGGGACGGCTGCGGTCACCACCTCCTCGTGCTTGCACACTCTCTCCGTGGGAGGGGACGGCTGCGGTCACCACCTCCTCATGCTTGCACACTCTCTCCCTCCAGCTCCTGTTTACTTACTGGCTGGGCAGGCGTTTCAGCTCCCCACAGGCACCTGCACATGCGTTCCTCTTACAGAACAGATTTTCTGACAGCTGCCCTGACCTCAGGCATCTGAGTGATCCTCTCCCTCCTACCAACCCCACTCATGCAAACCCACTTCACTACAAAAGGAGAGCCACCCCGACTCGGCATCTAATGACAGGGTTTGGTGTCCCGTCTTTGCAATGCTGGAGGCATCCTTCACTTCTCTGAGCCTCAATTTCCTCATCTGCAGAAAGCAGGATACCCCAGTACCTGACACGGGGGCTGTCAGGAAGACCAACGAGCCAAGGCATTTGAGGAAGAGCCACGTGACCTGTAACACAAACTGTCCAGCCCCCCGCAAAGGCTTAAGAATGCCCATGATGAGTGGTGCGTGACTTATCCCGGGACTCCAGAGCCAGCCTGCCTGGATTCAAGCCCCCGCTCAGCTGCACCTGATTAGGAGGGATTCGGTGCTGCCCCTCCAAGAGGAGGAAACCAATAAATGTAAGCAAAGGAATCGGAGCATCCCTGGCTCACGAAGAGCTTCCTACATGTTTGCTGTTACTGCATGCCACTGCAGATGTGCAGCACACCCTTGCTCTCACGCTGTTGTCCCTCCCAGGCCAGGAGCACTGCATCCCACCACCACAGTGCTCTCAATCCCTGCACAGGTTACCAAGCCAGGGACTCCTCAGGGAGCAACAGGACTTTCCTCAGGGACGCTGCGTCTCGACTTCTGGACCCTTTAAGATACTGAAAACCCAGCCAGCAACATGCGGCAAAGATTTTCCTACTGGCAGGGAACTCTACTAAAAGGGTATCTCCCAACCCCGGGACTGCTCGAGCTGAGACAGCCACTTCTCAAGAATGTCACAGGAGAGTAGAACACACGGTACATCCGAGAGGGCTGCCTCGGCTTCATCCCAGCCTTTCCTCAGACCCATCCTGGAATCAGAGGTGGAATTTGAGTCCCCATGCCATCAAGGGGCGATGGCTGATCCACCCAGACCGAAGGGCTTGACTTGAATATGATGAACCTGGGAGAGAAATTGATAGGTTTCCTGCTGCCATCTAGTGGTCGACATCAGTAAGAACAGCAACAAGCCAGAAGGCCACCAAGCAAGCCTCAGGGCCACAGCCCCTCACCCCTGCAGGCCTGGACCAGGGCTGAATGATGAGCTGGTTGAGGCAGAACCTAGCAGGAAACAGAGGGTGTAAGAAGGATAAAACGTGTCGAAAGCCCACAGAACACCAAAAGCCTGCTGGCTATCTTCCCAGGGATTAAGGAAGGAGGAGTATGCCTCACTCATCCCTGTAACAAATAAAAACGTGGTGGCCAGGCACAGTGGCTCGCTCCTGTAATCCCAGCACTTTGGGAGGCCAAGACAGGAGGATCACTTGATGCCAGGAGTTCCAGACCAGCCTGAGCAACATAGTGAGACCCCATCTTTACAAATCAAATTGGAGTACATCAGTGGTACCAGATACTCAGGAGGCCAAAGTGGGAGGATTGCTTGAGCACAGGAGGTTCGAGGCTGCAGTGAGCTCCGATAGTGACACAGCACTCTAGCCTGGGTGACAGAGCAAAACCCTTTCGATCAATTAATAATGCTGCCCCAACTCTAAAGCAATGCAGTGCCTAGGCACTGAGAAGACGCCAGCCCTGACTGCAGGCACCTCCCTGAGTGGTCTCTCCTCTACTCCTCCGTCCCCCACCCCACAGCTAGCCAGCCCCTGCGTTTGCCATGCTTTTCCCCACATTCTTCTTCTTCCTCCCTTCTACACCTGGATGATATGCCCGTGCAAACATCACTGCCCTTTCCACACTGCATGCCATCACCCTCATCCACCCTGGACTGTGATCACCTATCTATACGTCCACCACCACCAGCAGAGCTAGCCCCTGCTCTCAGCTCGCTGTCACATCCACAAGCAGAGCAGCTGGATCTCCAAGCCTGACCAAACTGGATCCCAGGGCCCCAAATGCTTCCCGCCTCCTGTCTTGGAAGTTGGGGGCCCCAAACAGCCATCAGCCATGACACCGTCCTCAAACTTCCCTCCATCCTTCCAGAAGGCCCATCTGCCTGTGGGCCCTCTGACCCAAGCGACCTTCCACCCCAAAGCAGCAGCCTCAAGCAGAGGCAAGCAGACCCTTGTGGATACGAGGCAGGACAGACAGAATCAGGGGAACTGGGTTCCAGCCTTGACCATCCCCTAACTGGCTGTATGACATGCCTGGCAAGTTTCTTCCTTCCTTGAACCTCAAAAGTTCCCCATTTATACAATGAAGGATCATCTCGGGTTCCTTTCAGGTCAAAATATCTATTACACTAATTCCTGCTAAAGTGCCAATGACCTTTAACTGTGTAACTTTTCCCATAATAGTCTCATCTTGGGAGAGGAGAAAGTCTCAACCCATCACCTATTCATTCACACAGTAAAAACACACTAAACACCCACATCCTGGGAGTAGGGTGCCTAGTTTCAGCAATGCGACCTACTGAGCTCTGCTCTAGCCACAGCCCACAGCGGCTGTCGAGGAAGGCCAAGGGACCGTGCTGAGCTGACACAGGAAGTAGAGCACCAGCCTGGAGCCTGACACCCCGCAAGATCAGGACGGCAACCCTTACATTACACACCTTCTAAGGGGCTGTTCCAAGAACCAGTCCCTCACGACAGCCCTAAGCACTGACCCTGTTTATAATCAAAGAAACTGAGACCCAGGGAGGTTCGATAACACCCTTGCCGAAAGATGCAAAGCCAGTAAGTGTCAAGCTAGAAACTGAGCCCGGGTGGTTGTCTGACTCTTATCCTGTGCCATGGTGGGTGATCAAGAGGTGATGCTAATGCCAATTTCCTCTCCTCCCCCTCATCCATCCATTTTCATAGGACCTGGTTCTTTGGAAACCTCCACCCTCTGCACTCGAGTTTCCTTCCCCAGTCACCCTTTTTTCAAGTTTGCACACCAGAGTTGAGCAGAGCTACCTGGGAAGAAAAAGCCACCGGCTCCTCCAACTTCAAGCAGCATCATTTTAGGGCACATCTGACCTCGTTTTCTTTGATACTCTCAGCCTGCTGGTGTTATCTGTTTTGGAGCTGCTCTTAGATAAGGGTGGGGGAAGAAATGACTGCATTGGAATGAAAGGCCTGGAAGGATTCTGAATCCATTCCAAGGCCCACCTGTGATTTCCCCTGGGAGGGTCCCTGGGGCTGGCAGAGAGGCATAGGAATGGGGCACAGACATTTCACTGATACTTTTATATTATTTTATTTTTTACAGCCAAAAAAAATTATATAATAATTGAGTCTCATTTTAAAGTAAATAAACACTTTAGGCAGATAGATTGCTGGCAGATGACCAAACTGTGTACTTGTAGGAAGTGCCTGGTGAGACAGACCAGGCCTCCCGGGACAGAGCCCTGAAGTGGGAGGCGAGGACCCCTCTTTCTCCAGGATGGGCGGGGCCTTGTGCACGGAGGCAGATGGTGGAGGGGTTTCTGAAGCATAGGGATAAACTCTCTGCCCCCAAAATACCTCACACATCTGCTCATTCATGCCTGAAATTCCTTCACCGAGGGGCAGTCTTTGATTCCAGTCAGAAATAGGCCTGAAACCATAAACCCACCCAAAAGACATAAAATGGTGCCTTCGAGTCATACTCCAAGGGAGCAAGGTTGGTGCGGAGTGAGGTTCTTACAACGGAGTGAGGCTCTTACAACACCTCTCAGGACAATCTGGAGAAGGCAGGACCTGACGCCTGACGGCTTCCTGACGGCCCCAAAGGTGATGAGGAGGAGTTCTGCGGCAGCCTCAGGGTGGTGCCTGTCCTCACCCTGTCCTACCTGACAGGTTGCTGGCGGCAGCTGGGGACGATAAGGCTGAGAGCCCCAGGGCCACCAGGGATGAAAGAATCTGAGCCTGGGGAGCTTCATGGGCTGGGGAGGGGTGGTGTCTTTCAGAGAAGACCGAATAAGAAAAAGTCGAATATCTGGAACCAGGAAAGTGGGAGTCGCCCACGCCAGGCTGCGCCCAACCTAGCTGGAGGCCCGCCTGGGGCCTGGTGTTTTAAACAGAATCTAGACAAATGGAGCCACATGTTGAGAAGCGTGAACAGAACAGTGAGAGAGACTCGAACCGGATCAGGAGAAAGCAGGAATGCGGGAACTGAAGGAGAATGCTCCATGTCATGGTCCATCAGGGAATGCAAATCAAGCCACAGTGCGGCACCGCTTCACACCTAGGATGGCCACAATTTTTTCATAACGGAAAATAACAAGTGTTGGCAAGGATGTGGAGAAATTGGAACCCTCGTGCGTTGCCGGCAGGGATGTAAAATGGTACAGCCGCTGTGGAAAACAGTTTGGCTGCTCCTCAAAATGTTACAACAGAATTACCATATGATCCAGCAATTCCACTCCTAGGTGTATACCCAAAAGAACTGCAAACAGGTGTCCAAACAAAAACTTGTGCATGAATGTTCACAGGAGCTCTATTTACAACAGCCCAAAGATGGAAACAACCCAAATGTCCATCAGCGGAAGAAAAGAAAAACAAAACATTGCATATATGTATAACGGAGTAGTATTCAGCCTTACAAAGAATGAAGCACTGATGCACACTGCAGCATGCGTGAGCCTTGAAAACGTGCTAAGTGCAGGAAGCCAGACACAGAAGGCCACATACTGTATGATTCTATTTATACGGAATGTCCAGGAGAGGCAAACCCACAGATAGAAAGCAGATCAGTGGTTGCCAGTGGTGAGAGGTTTGGGGGGTCATAGGTAAGAGGTGCAGGATTCATATTTAGGGTGATGAAGAAGCCATGGAAGCAAGTAGTGGTGATGGTTTTACAAACGCGGTGAATGTACTAAATGCCACTGAATTACACACTTTAAAATGGTTATGATACATTTTGTATGTATTTATTTACCACAAGAAAAAAAATGCTTTTAAAAAATTGAGAGGACCTTGGGAAGGATACAGTAGCTGACAACAAATACCTGAGGGCCTATCCAACAGGGGTCTGAGGACAGGACCTGTCTTGCAAGTTCCCAGAGTATGGAAGCTCCCGGAAGCCAAGCTCTAGCAGCACACATCGCAGCCAGCATTCCCCGCACACCTGCCACGGTCAGGCCAGAAGCTTTCATCATTAGAGGATTTTCTCACTTCATACCCACAACAGCCCTAGGAGGTAGATGTGACTGTTATCCCCAGTTTTGGGTGAAGAAAATGAGGCTGGGAGAAGGTAGGTAACTGGCCCACAGGCATCCAGTAAGTGCAGGGGCTGAGATCCCAATGTGAGCACCTGTGCAACTGGCTGCTGCCATACGCCACCATTGGTGCAGAGAACGTGGGCTGCAGCTTCAGAATGTCCAGGCTCAACCAAGTCCCACTGTCGCTCGCTTGCATGTGACCTCTGGCTATTTACTCAGCCATGCGGTGCCTCAGTTTCAGCCTCTGTGAAAACTGCAATTATACCACCAACCTCAAAGGACTGCTGGGACAATGAAATGAGATGACTGTGCCCAGCAGCTCCTGGCACGTAAAGGGCTCCATAAACATCCAGTTTCATTTCTTTTTCCCAAAAGTAGAGAAAATGACAAAGATGGAGGAGACTATCTCAGCAGGTAGAGTGTGTGCACCCCGTCAAAGGAGGCGAGGAGGCGCGGCACAGCAAAGAGACACTCAGCAAAAACAAATACCACATGAGCACCGGCCCCGACGACCTTGAAGGTTCTGCCCTTGAAACCCGACGCAGGCTACAGCGTAAGACCCCTTCCCGACAGTGGGCTCTGCTAGGCAAGAAGGGAGTGTGATCCAAGGGCACTGGGATCCTACAGGAATCAAGGTTGCCACAAAAAAAGAAAATGTGCAAAGAAACAGAAGGCTGGGAACAGCAAAAATAAAGTTTGCCTGTAAAAATAGAAGTAACTCACATTTTTAGAGCATGCTTATGTGTGCCAGACACTCTGCTAAGTGCTCTGTGCAGGTTATCTCCCTGACTCTGCACATCTCTGTGGGCCGGCACTATTATTATCCCCATCTCACTGGTGAGGAAGCAGAAGCCGAAAGAGGTTCAGGAGCTTGCCCAAGGTCACAGAGCTTGGAAGGGCCCACTCTGCCACCCTCCCCCGGGGCCAGTCCCGAAAAGCCCTATCACCTGGATGCAGTCACCTGACTTTGGGGTGCTGCCTCCAGACGCCACCTGCCCAGCTCCCGCCCTCTGCTGTCCATCACACCTGGAGACGCCTTTCCAGAGCAGAAAATCAGCCCCAAGCAGCAGCAAACCTCTTCCTGCCTTGCTGTGGCCAGCAAGCGGAAGCTAGAAGCTGATGCAAAGAAGGAAACATGAGAGGATCAAGTAAATATTTGGGAAAGTGTTGTTAAATAGAGGGGGAAAAAATGGTGAACTTCTGTCTTCACCAGCTCGATCAGCTTTAGGGCAAAACCACAGGCTGCTTCAAGCAGCTGCCAAACACCCAGCCAGATCCTGCCAGTGCACTGCCTCTGATGGCAAGAGGGCTCAGGTTTCCCAGGGTGGTGGGGCAGGGCTTGCCACCGGGGGAAGCGGAAGCAGCAGGGAAGCGACCCCCTGGCCAGCCCAACAGCACTATCCTGGTGAGGGCCAAAGAGGCGGTACAACCGCCCAGAGACCTTCCCAAGTTGCCAAGTCCGTCCCACAGATCGGAGATCCACGCAAGAGAGACTGCAGGGAGGGATTACAGACGACCCAGGGGCCTGGGCACCTCCAAGTACACCCGACATCCGAATGGGCAGAGGGTGTGGAGGGGGTGGTCACGGATGAACAATAAACAGGGCGCTACCTCTGCCAGGTTCCCGTCACTGCTTCCCCGAGGGAGAGCTGGCCCTAGGGATGCCACTCCGCAGGACAAGAACCATTCATCCTACCCTTCAGCTGCCCAGCAAGGGAATTAGGAAGATTAAAAAGGCAAATGCTGAAAGGAAGCTGAGATCTTAATTTTTTTGGCTTAAGCTAACAATGAAGGGCTTACAATGTATCAGACACTAGGCCAAGTCCTATACATGGATTATCTCATTTAATTTTCTTAACAGCCCTACAAGGTAGTTACGACCACCATCACTATTTCATAAGTGGATGAACTGAGTGCCAAAGAGTTAAGGGACACATGTGATGACGAGCTTGTGTGTGGTGGAATGAGGATGGAAACCCATGTGGTCTGACCTCACAACCCACACTCCTAACCAACATCCTTTACCACTTCCTGAAACAGACTCTCAGGAGGTAGCAGAAGGAATTATTAATCTTAGTTCCTAGCCTCTGAGCATTTACAGCTTCATAAAGGGGATGGATAGATGGATCCAATGCAAAGAAAGACTACCTCGGAAAACACAAGCCACATCACTAAACATGTGCGTCCATGTGGATTATGCCAAGTCCTGTGGGTGGGTGTGCAGGCACTGGGGAGCCACTGGAGTGACTGCAGAGGAGGAGAATGGGCACTTTATTTTAAAATATGATGCTGCACAATAGCCAAAAGCGGGAAACAACCCAAATGTCCACAACTGGGTAAAAGGGCACACAAAATGTGGTATATACACACAATGGAATATTACCCAGCCATAATAAGGGAGGAAATTCTGACATAGGCTACAGCATGGATGAATCTTGAGGACATGATGCTAAGTGAAGTCAGTCAGTCATAAAAGGTTAGATATTGCCTGATTCCACGTATATGAAGTACCTGGAATAATCAAATTCATAGCCAGAAAATGAATGGTGGTAACCAGGGGCTGGAAGTAAGGGAGAATGGGAAGTTATTGTTTAATGAGTACAGAGTTTCAGTGTGGGATGATGAAAAAGTTCCGAAAATGGTTAGTGTGATGATTGCACAATAATGTACATGTAGTTGATGTCAGCTAAAAATGGTTGAAATGGTAAATTTTATGTTGTGTATATTTCACAATAAAAAATTCCAAAATATAGTGATGGTGATGTGATCATGTGCTGAATCTCAAAGTGTTCAGTCTTTGCTTTTAGTGAGGAACAGAGTGGTTACCCAGGTAGCCTTGTGCAGAGTATAGGGATGCCTGACTCATCATAAAGGCGGGAAGGCATTTCTTGGGAGGCTATAGGTAATTCAGCCTTTTGTGGGTTTTTTGTGGTGGCAGAGGTTGAGACAGGCTCTCACTATGTTGCCCAGGCTGGTCTTGAACTTCTGGGCTCAAGCAATCCTTCTGCCTTGGCCTCCTGGGTAGCTGGGACTACAGCTGCACCACCACGCCCAGCCTCCTCTTGTGTTTAAGGCCCTCTTGAAGACACTCTGAAATCAGGTCTTCCATGTTTTGAAAGTTCCTTTCCCACTGAGTTTGAATATCCAAGAAAGTAGGTGAGATTAGCCATTTTGTGTTTGCAGGCCCAAAAGGAGGGGATCCTACAGGTGGAACTGGAGAAAAAGCGGTCAGGGCCTGGATCTATGAGATAATGGACACTGAACCACATTCCTGGCTCAGTCTGCCACCCCAAACAACTCGAGAACAGAGACAAGAATGGGAAAGCCCTGTCTGCCAAAAATAACAATATTGTAATACCAGTAGTACCGTCATGCACCACATAACAATGTTCCAGCCAATGACGGACCACACATATGACAATGGTCCCCTAGGATTACAATGGAGCTGAAAAATTCCTATGGCCTAGTGACATTATAGGTGTCATAATCCAGCAGCACACATTCCTCATGTGTTTGTGGTGATACTGATATAAACAAGCCCACTGCACTGCCAGTCATGTAATAAAGTCTACCACAAGGTGAGCATGACACCAAGCCTGTAGTCCCAGCTAATAGGAAGGCGGAGGTGGAAGGATCACTTGAGCCCAGGAGTTCGAGTCTAACTTGGGCAACATAGCAAGACCCCATGAATTTTTTAAAAATATGTCTAGCACAGCACATACAATTATGGACAGTACATAATACTTAAGAATAATAAACAACTATGTTACTGGTTTATGTATTTACTATGCTATACTTTTACCATTATTTTGGAGTATACTCCTTTAATCAATTTTCTTTAAAGTTAAGTAAAACAGCCTCAGGCAGGTCCTTTACAAGGTATCCAGAGGCATTGTTGTCACAGGAGACAGCTCCGTGTGTTCCTGGCCCTGAAGACCTTCCAGCGGGACAAGATGCAGAGGTCTCACTATGTTGTTCAGGCTGGTCTCCAACTCCTGGGTTCAAGTGATCCTCCCACCTCAGCCTCCCTAAGTGCTGGAATTATAGTCGTGAGCCTCCGCACCTGGCCAGAAAAATATTTATATAAATTTATAAATTTAGTATAGTCTAGCACAAGCTGGACATGCTACCAAATCTGTAGTCCCAGTTACATGGGAGGCAAAGGTAGAAGGATCACTTGATCCAGGAATTCGAGTCCAGCCTGGGCAACACAGCGAGATCCCATGAATTTTTTACGCTTCCTGTATCCCCTGCAGAACCATGAGTCAATTAAATCGTTTTTGTTGTTGTTTTTGCTTGTTTGCTTCAGATAGGGTCTCAGTTGCCCAAGCCAGAGCGCAGTGGTGCAATCACAGCTCACTGCAGCCTCAACCTCCTATGCTCAAGCAATCCTCACACTTCAGCCTCCCACCAGGCCCAGCTAATTTTTGTAGAAACAGGGACTCACTATGTTGCCCAGGCTAGTCTCAAATTCCTGGGCTCAAGGGATCCTCCTGCCTCCGCCTCCTAAAGTGTTGAGATTACAGGTGTGAGCCACCATGCCTGGCCCAAATCTCTTTCCTTACAAATTACCCAGTCTCAGGAATTTCTTTTTTTTTTTTTTTTTTTTTTTTTTTGAGACGGAGTCTTGCTCTGTCGCCCGGGCTGGAGTGCAGTGGCCGGATCTCAGCTCACTGCAAGCTGCGCCTCCCGGGTTTACGCCATTCTCCTGCCTCAGCCTCCCCAGTAGCTGGGACTACAGGCGCCAGCCACCTCGCCCGGCTAGTTTTTTGTATTTTTCAGTAGAGATGGGGTTTCACCGTGTTAGCCAGGATGGTCTCAAACTCCTGACCTCGTGATCCGCCCGTCTCGGCCTCCCAAAGTGCTGGGATTACAGGCTTGAGCCACCGCGCCCGGCCTCTTTTTTTTTTTTTAATGTTTTATTTAATGCTGAAAATTTTACCCTAAGGGACAGAAGGATGTGTAAAAAGAAAGGAAAAGGCATAGTAATAAAACCTTAGAAATGATGAGGTTTTCTTTCTTTCAAATAACTTCACTTTAATGTTAAGCATTTTATAAGTACTCTCCTTTAATCCTCACAACATCCCTGTGAGGTCTTGGCGATTAGATGCATTTGACAGAGGAGGAAAGCGAAGCTGCAAAAGGTCAAGAGAAGTGTTCGCAGTCACCACCCTAGTCAGCCAGGATCTGGATCTCTCATCCAAAACTTATTTTCTCAACCACCATAGGAGAGCATTTTCGCTAGACACTTGAATACAACCAACGCAACAGAAACCTCTACTGTTGGGAAGAAATATTGCCACAAAGGCCAGTATCCATCCAAACAACAGGTTTTGAGCCCTTAAATGCCTGCCGATGTGCTGAGTCCTGGTTCATAGTCCATGAAACACAGACAAACAGGTTGTTCTTGGGTTGTGATCACAAGTGTTCTCTGGGCTCGCTTGAGGGGCAGTTTCAAATGTATTGACAGCCACAGAACTGTGTTAAAACAGCGAGCTTTCCTCCTTCCCATTCCTCTGTGGTGAAACCAGGCTGCCCTGGTGTCACCCAGCAGGCCACAAGAACAAGGTATTATTTTAAATTGGGCTTTCAAAGGCCATTTAAGGCAGGAGTAGCAAATTCTTCCATCTGACAAAGATCATCTGAACCACAGAGAAAAAAAATCAATGAAAATGCATGAGAAGAAAGAAACTTAAATTAGGGTCTTCTTATAGAGCGAAAAATATGAAATGTCTCTCTCGCCACAGTATTCAGAAAAACAGCCAGTAAAAACAATACATATTTTTTAAAATCATTCTTTAGTTGTAAATTTACATCCAATTAAGGGAGAAAACTGCAGGGGTAAGAATGTGTTAGAGGAGAGGAAGAAGGAACTCCAATGCAGAGGCACCATCTCCCAAGCACATTTAAAGCCCTGTTCTGGAAAGTGCTGGAGACTGTTTTCCAGTGAAAGGTGCTGTGCTGAGCACACAGCAAAATACCCTGCAACCCTCTGAGACACCAAAGCACTTCTGATGTTTTTGTTGTTGTAGTTCACTGGAGAAATGTTAGCAAGCACACAACATAAAAAAAAATCACTTATAATCACTAACTACCATTAGCATTTTTAGTGTATTTCCTCTAATCTTTCTTCTTTTTCAAAAAAATTAGGATTTGTAGTTTCATATCTTACAATATTTGCTTGACATTTTTTCATTAACATTATTTTGTTGTGTTTTTTCAGAGACAGGGTCTCACTCTGTCACCCAGGCTAACATGCAATGGCACGATCATAGCTCACTGCAGCCTCCACCTCCCAGGCTTAAGTAATCCTCCTACCTCAACCTCCCAAATAGCTGGAACCACAGAGGCACACCCCTATACCTGACTAATTTACTAAAAATTTTTTTGTAGAGACAGGGGTCTCACTATCTTGCCCAGGCTGATCTCGAACTCCTAGGTTCAAGCGATCCTCCTGCCTCAGCCTCCCAAAATGCTGGGATTTACAGATGTGAGCCACCACACTTGGCCTATTTTGAGTCATTATACATAATTTTTGAAGACATAATTTTTAAAAGCCCATACAGTGGCCCATAAGGCTGGTCGCAGTGGCTCACACCTGTAATCCCAGCACTTTGGGAGACCAAGGCAGGCGGATCACCTGAGGCTGGGAGTTCAACACAAGCCTGACCAACATAGAGAAACCCTGTCTCTACTAAAAATCCAAAATTAGCCAGGTGTGTTGGTGGTGCATGCCTGTAATCCCAGCTACTGGGGAGGCTGAGGCAGGAGAATTGCTTGAACCCAGGGGACCGCGCCATTGCACTCCAGCCTGGGCAACAAGAGTGAAACTCTGTCCAAAAAAAAAAAAAAAGAATGTATCAAAATTTATGTAACTAATTTTCTATTGTTAGACATTGAGTATGTTTCCAGTTTTTAGCTACTATAAATAGTGCTGCAATGAAAAAATATACATATAACTTCTTTAGTATAAACTCCAAAGAACAGAATTATGGATGAGTGTTTCTAAGGCCCTTGATATCAACTTCCAAATAATTGTACTAAAAATAATTCTAAGCAATGTTTCATTTTTGCAACTCTCGACATAAATGGCACTACATATCAGTATTTTCCACATGGACAGTTTAAGTCATGCTGACAGATAAATCTGTCCTGTGGGCCAGGGATTTCCCACTTCTGTTTTGAAGTGTCTTCTATTAGTTGCTCATATACCAGCTGAAAATGTGCTTCCAAACTACCCTGGCAGCTCCACTGCTAGCACCAACCACACTGTGTCTTACATCAGAGGTAGCTGGTGGCCTGCCTGCTTCCGGCACTCCAGGAGCGAAAGGACCAAGCCCAGCTCACCACTGCCTCCTCCCTGCGCAGCTCCTTTTAAACCTCTCATCTTCCATCAACAGTTCTCAAACTATTTTTTTAAACTCTTCTGCACATCCTCATCCCTCCCTAAGTCATGTGTCACAGGATGCGAAGTGGGAAGGATCTGAGGCCGTGGGCAAGCTCCCTAGCCTCTCGGCCTTCAGACTTATCTGTAAAATGAAGGTAATCATCCCTCTCCCAGAGACTGCCTACAAGGATTAAGGTAGATAATGCACGCAAAGCTCTTAGTAACCATAACGGGAGCCTTAGAAAATACTCAACAAATAACAGTTTTTTCCAAAAAAAAAAAAATACATAATAACAAACCCACCAAAAAATTGTTTAATCCTCTACACACGGGAGAAGATTAATGAATCATACAGCTGTCTCTCTCATCTGAAGCTTGCCCAGGCCCTGAATGCCTGGAGAGAGACTCAGAACCTTTGGGGACTGTGCCAAACCCACTGAGCCTCAGGCCAAGGGCTAGGGAGGTCTGGCAATGCCAGGCTTGGGGCGGCGGGCGGGCAGCTGGTCAGCACAGAGCCACAGAAGCTCTAGGTCAGCTGCGCACAAAGAAGGGTTAAGGACGGGCTATGGGGAAACCAAAAAGAAACAGCCTGAACCCATCCAACTGGGACACAGGGCACCAGCAGCAAGCAGGGGAGCGGTTCGAGGGGCAACAGGTTCCTCCCGACTGGCAGCCTGCATGCAGGTGAGGGACGCAGACGACGCTCCTGAGCTGACCCTGGACAAACCTCCTGTTGTTCGTCAACGAGGCTGGAGTTGAGTCACTGCGGCATTGTCCAGCCACTCTATCGGGAGGAAACAGCTGGACAGACCAACACGAAATGCAGGAAGCCTCAAGCCTCACCAGGGCTCCCTCTGGGGCCCCTCCCTGTTCGGGAGGCCTAGCATCCTGCCTGCCTGTCCCCCAGGGACCCTTGACCAACCCTGAAGCATCCACTGTCCAAACAGACATCCCTGTTTCCGCCTCCCAGTGTCTGGGGCAAAACGCAAGCTCTCTATGTGGCATTTTGGCAGCCCTCCTAGGGGCAGGGAGGCAGGGTCACCTGCTTTCAACCTGCCAGTAAATAGAAACCAAGGTGTAGGAAAACAAGTGGTAGAGAAAAAAACAATGACATCTAATTAATTCAGAAAGGACATCCTGTGTAGCAAGAGGACAGTTTTTCTCTGGACTAAAACATGAGCAATATCTAAAAGTGGACGTCACCTCCCTGCAGGAGCACATTCAGACAGACCAGGGACTCAAACCTCTCTGTTAAGAGGGGTTTTTGCCAACTTCCTTATCTATGGACTTGAACTGGGTCTCCCAGGCTCAGATAAAAGATCCAAAATCCCTGTTAGGATTTAGAAATAACTCAGGACCAGACGCGGTGTCTCACGCCTGTAATCCCAGCACTTCAGGAGGCCAAGACAGGAGGAGACCAGTTTGAGACCAGCCTGGACAACACACACACACACAATTTTAATTTGCCAGGCATGGGGGTGTGTGCCTGAAGTCCTAGCTACTCAGGACTTGATCTGCTGCTAGCCCGGCAGATCAAGGCTGTAGCGAGCTATGACTGTGCTACTGCACACCAGCCTGGGTGACAGAGCAAGTCTCTGTCTCTTTTTAAGAGAAGAAAGGAGGGGAGGGGAGGGAAGAACTCAGAAAAACAGCAAGATGGTTCACAGTTTAAAGTCAGACAGACTCAAGCTGGAATACTGCCCCTAACAGTAGCTACGCGACTGATACAGTATACATAACTTCACAGCCTTTAGTCAAGGTTTGCAAACTCAAGTACCTACGAGGTGGAAAACATAAATTCATGAAGCTAGCTGTGTACCAGGGCATGTCCCAGCACTGTGCCAAGACTGAGGGGTCAGGAAAGCACAGCCCCATATGGAGGTGGTACCTGAGAGTCAGATCCAGTCAACTGCTGCCACTGGGCAGCACAGACTCTGGGTAATCAGATCTTCCAACTTTAAAAAGCCAACATTGGCTAGGTGCAGTGGCACTTTGGGAAGCCAAGGCAGGAGGATCGCTTGAGCTCAGGAGTTTGAGACCAGCCTGGGCAACATAGTGAGGCCTTGTCTCTACCAAAAAAAAAAAAAAAAAAAATTTTAATTAGCCAGATATGGTGGCACGTGCCTGTGGTCCCAGCTACTCAGGAGGCTGAAGTGGGAGGATCACTTGAGTTTGGGAGGTCGAGGCTGTAATGAGATGTGATCACCCCACTGTACTGTAGCCTGGGCAACAGAGCAAGAACCTAGAAAGAAAAGAGAAAAGAAAAGAAAAGAACAAGGACAAGAGGACAGAAAGACAGAAAGAAAAGCCAAGCCAAGCCAACATCCTTATTTTGAAAAATCTCTCCAGTGTGTCAGTTGGGCCCAAACAAAATGCATCTGTGGCCTGGATCAGACCTAGAGGCCACTGGATTGCAACCTCAGCTCTAAGCCTGGGATCTGCAAAATGGGGGCAAATAAAAGAGCCTCGCTTTGGGAGAATGAGATGGGATTAGGTCTGTCAAGCATTTCACACCGCCTGACACACAGAAAGCACTTGATAAATGGTGACTATTAACTAGGCAGAGTTGGAAGGAACTTCAGGAAGACCCACCCCAACCTTCTTGTTCCACAAGATGAAACTCAGGTCCTACGACTGAGCCACAGCCTGCAAAGGAGCCAGTGGCCAGTGGCAGGCTGGACCCAGGCCCACTGACTCCCACCTGAGTTCTGAAGGCCCAAGCCGCCTCTCTCACTTACAGAGGCAGTTTATCACCCACCACTCCATAAGGGTCCCTCCTGGGGGCTGGTCTACCCCGTTACGGGCAGCTCCCCCAAGGGAAGTGTTGTGTGTACATCTTTTTGATTCACCAGCAGAGCTCAGCCTCACCTTGGGCAGGTGATGGGGGCTTGGTAAGCATGAACTGACTGATCTGCGGCAATGCTCTCCCAGCTCTCCCAGCCCTGCAGTCCAGTTTACACTGTATGTGGTCCTTGCCCCAGGCCTGTGCCAAGGTCAACCTCCTGCCCTAGCCCAACCTGGGTTAGTGGAAAGGAAACGCTGGGCATAAAAGGAAGGGGGTGACATCAATAGGTAGAGAGATGAAGAGAGGACAGAGAAGGGCTGAGCTAAAGAAGGCGTGCCAGAGGGACATGACGTGTACTTGGGGCAGGGCCAGAGTGCGGGCTGGCACAGCTGGGGAAGAGACAGTGACGGGCTGGCACAGGAGTAGGGACAGCAGGCTCCAGAAGACTGTGCCTGCTGGTGGCACAAGGGTCCCCAGACAGAGGGACTCTGGCCCTGCTGGGTTTCTGCCACCCAGGTCCTGCCAGGTTTAATCAGCCAGGTTCCAAAGAGCCGAGCTGTGTTCCCTGAGGTGAAGGAGCACGCCAACGTTGTGTCCTGTCCCCAGGCCCCCAAGATCCTGTTTGAACTCGTTCTTACTGAAAAACTTTCCACGCTTGAGGGCTCCGGGAGTTACGGCCTTGGAATTCCTCCCATTCATTCCAAAGCATACATTAAAGCTTTCCAATTAACACCAGCTGAAAAGTAAACCTTCATTTTAAAGAGGCAACAGAGGAAAGGCAGAGGGAACGAGTGGGCAATGAATTTCCCAACCAGGTATCTGAAACGTAGAATTGTTGGGCTGAAGAGACCTCAAGGCTCATCTGGTACAAACCCCTTGTGCTACAGAGAGGCACCCAGGCCCAGAACGCGGAGTGACGTGCACATGGTCACACAGCCAGCCCACTTGGAGCAAAACCAGACTCCGGGGCGGCTGGCAGCCAGGCTCGTGCCCTTTGAGTGACAGGGCATTGCACTGTCCCACAGTCCATATTCTCACCTGGGAACAGCCAACACCTCCCCACAGAGGCAAAAGCCCAACGTCACCCACACCTTTCAGCACAGGTTTCTCTCGCCTGCCAATGGCTCACTCTCCTCCCCAAATCAAAGGAGGTGACCTGAAAGAAGGGAGAAGGGGAGGGCACAGGATCGGTCAGCAGAGAGGAGCAGGGGTGCATTCACAGCAGAGACACCCTCCAGTGAAGCACACAGCCCTCCGGGCAGGGGCAGGACAGGCTGAGAGGATGGGGAGGGAGAGAAGGCCAAGACTTCCTGCAGAAAAAAGCACACACAAACATCACATGCTCGAGAGCGTTTCACAACAAAGCTCCTGGAAGGCAGGGGCTGATCTGGGAGTCCCAGCAGGCCTGGCGAAGCTCAGACCCATTTCCCCCATGGAAAGAAAACGGACTTTGGAATGACCCAGATTTGAGTTTAAATCCCTTCTCCAGCATCCAGACTGGAGGACCTTGGGGAGTCAGTGAACCCCCCACTGAGCCTTGTTTTTCTCACCTATAAATAGATGTCTAGCACAACACCTGATGCATCAAAGGTAAAGCAGGAACTGCTGGTTATTCACACTGCTGAGACTTTCCTCCTGATACCTTATCCACCCTTGGCCACTTTATAAGCATCCTGAGGACAGAAAGTATAGCACCTTGTCCAGTGTGGGGTCAGGGAACCAGCTTGGAGAATACCCATTTGCGGGCTTTCTAAACATCCCCCTACCTTCGCTGTTGGGGGTACAGCAAGGGGCTGCATCTATGACCGTATCCCAAAGGCGGTGCTAAGCTCCATTGTCACCCTACTCCATCCACACTCCAGGGTCCCTGTGGACATGGTGATCCTGGTCCTGCACCCACAGCTCTTCCACACTGTCCACCGAAGTCCTGCCTGTCTTTGCAACCTGCGTGCCAGGCTTAGCAAGTCATCTGACCCCCATCACAGCTCTGGAAGGGCCGGAGGGAAGAAAAGGAGGCGTAAATGTTTTCCACAGGTCACAGATGATGAAACTGAGGCAAAGAAATTAGGCTGCTGCTACCTGGCAGTCAGCACAAGGCCAGTTCACACCGTGGCTGGGAGTGGGAGAGACCCGCTGGGCACAGCCACAGGGAAGGAGTGCTAAGGAGCCCAAGGGCTACAGGTGCAGTGTAGCTGAGAGGAAAATTTCCCCATGTTTGTCAATAAATATAAAACAAGTATCCCTGTTCCATTAAAGAAAAGAGCAGGGAGGGGGCTGGCCGGGCCCGGTGGCTCATGTCTGTAATCCCAATACCTTGGGAGGCCAAGGTGCTTGGATCACCTGAGGTCAGGGGTTCGAGACCAGCTTGGCCAACATCATGAAATTCCATCTCTACAAAAATACAAAAATTAGCTGGGCATGATGGTGGGTGCCTGTAATCCCAGCTACTCGGGAGGCTAAGGCAGGAGAATCATTTGAACTCAGGAGACAGAAGTTGCATGAGCCGTGATCATGCCACTGCACTCCAGCCTAGGCAACGGAGCGAGACTCCATTTCCAAAAAAAAAAAGGCGGGGGGGAGGTGGCGGTTTGGGAATCAGGTAAATGTGATAATGTACCTGTTAGTGGTGGAAACGAGGATGAGGATTTTCTATATGCCAGGGGGTTCTAGATGCTTCACATATCAACTGCACATTTGAATAACCTTGTAAACTAGATCCTTGATAATCCCCACTTCACAGGCGAGAAAAGGGTCTTAAATAGCTTCCATGTCACATAACTGGAGAGCAGCAGGCCCAGATGGGAACCTGACATGGGGCGCTAACCACCTCCCTGCACTGCCTCTTACCACACATGCCTCCTCCACCTTCAGGCCTTTCCCTTCACCTCCCAGCCCTAGGGCGACAGCCAGGCAGGCAAACAGTCCTGCAGGTCCCAGGACCAGCAGCCACTGCCTCCCATGGTGCTTCCTCTTGCTGGAGGGGTCCAGGACCTGGATCTGCTCAGGGCATTGGACAATGCTCCAACTCCCTAAATCAGGCCAGAATTATCCTGGGATGTGCTGTTCCCACTGTCTCGGATTCCCAGAAGAACAGATGGACAGGGGAATTTCTGAATGAGTAACTAACCACAGAAAAATAAAGTTATGCAAATCAGCCTGGAACAAAGAAATTAGGCATGGCCTTTCCAAAACTCAGCCTGAGGAAGTGGGAGATACCCAGAATGTGTGTGCTCCCTCCCTGCTGCCTGCCCCGGGGCAGAGCTGGGCCCACTGTGGGTTTCCAGGCTGCCCCTCTTTACAAAATGACAAGGTTTTTACCCCACGGGCAGCAGCAGAGGGACTGCTAAATGCACTTGGATTTCTCCCACCAACAGAAGAGACAGGCCCTAGGATACGAAAATCAGGCAAATAGTCCAACCGTTCCCTCTCCCCTCCCCTTGTTCTGTGTCCGCTGAAGTGTTTTTATTAATGATCCACTCGCCACAATCTCCCTCCTGCAGCTTATAAAACAGAGTCCAAAAAATGTACCAATGACTCTGCCCTATCAGGATAGGAAATGACGGCAGGAAAACTCGAAATCCTCCCATCGCAAGCCCTTCCAGCAGAACGGGCCGCCCTTGCAACACCCATCAGGAAACCTGGATGACAAGGAACCGTCTGTGTAGCCACCCAAGACAGCCTGGAAAACAGGAGGGGAACTTTAGACAGACCTCAGCTGGAATTTTACGTTTTCCATAATTTAGAATGAGGCTATCTATCCTGCTTGCCTACTTCCTTTCCTAAAGCCATCCTGCTTGTAAAGGTGAAGATCTGTCACCCTGAAAGGCTTACAACTCTTCTGACACTCAGTTTGTGTCTGTCCCCAACGGGGATGTCCCTCCACCCCTCAGAGCCACCTCGGGCTGAGGCTGAGTCCAGGAAACAACAAACAGCAACCAAGCCAGAATGCGTCCAAGGGCGGCCACAGGGGTGCTGGGGTCTAGAAACGAAGTTATCTGAGAAACAGCTGATGGAACTGGAGAAGAGACAGAGGGGTTCTGTTGTCAAATACTCCCGGGTTGTCATGTGGACCACAGGGCAGGCGCGCACTCCCGGGCTCTGACGGCAGAGGCATGGCCAAAGGACGGCTCCAGGAAGGCAGGGCTGAAAACCTGAGCTGTGCAGCAGCGGGGGGTAGTTCTCATCAGCAGAAACAGCCAAGCAAATGCTGGCCACATGACGGGAATCCAGTGTGAGGGTGACCGACGGGGACCCTTCCTCCTCCAAGGGCCTCTCTTTACCTTACAACAGTCACAAGCCCTGCCGAGCTGCATGACTCAGGACGGAGGGTTCTTCCTCGGTTTTTAGTATCGTTTATTCTAAGTGCTCACGAAGTGCATTTCGCTCAGCACTTCACAAGCATTGCCATGTTTCATCCTCATCAGAACCTAGTAAGGCAAGTGCGATGCCTGTCATCACATGGTAGGAACCCAAACACATCCCTTTTACCAATGAGAAAACGGTGGCTCAGAGAGGATTCGCAGCTTGCTAAGGTCAAGTGTCCGGGCAGCAGCAGCAGAACTTGTTTGTGAACCCCAGTCTGAAGCCCCAGGGCCTGCATCCTGATCCACTATGCAGCTTATAGGGGCAGCAGCAGCCTTGGTCTGAGAGACCTGTTAAAGGGTTGGCAGGCTGTGATCAAATGCAACGGGACATCACTAGCAGGTATCAAATTGTTTTCCCAAAATGTTCAATAAACACACATTGCTTTTACAAAAGAAAAGGGCGAAACTTTTATCTAAATGATCAAGTTCAGCCCACTGTCTTGCAATCAGAAATGTGTCCGCTTAAGGAGCAGTTAGCCAATGGCCAGGCGCAGCAGCTCGTGCCTATAATCCCAGCACTTTGGGAGGCCGAGGCGGGCGGATCACTTGAGGTCGGGGGTTCGAGACCAGCCTGACCAACGTGTAGAAACTCCGTCTCTACTAAAAATACAAAATTAGCCGGGCGTGGTGGCGCATGCCTGTAATCGCAGCTACTCAGGAGGCTGAGGCAGGAGAATCGCTTGAACCTGGGAGGCGGAGGTTGCGGTGAGCTGAGATCACGCCACTGCACTCTAGCCTGGGCAACAAGAGCGAAACCCCATCTCAAAAACAACAACAACAAAAAAAAAGAAGTAGTTAGCCAGTCAAAAAGACAGGCAGTAAAAAAGTTTGTTAAAAAAATAAAAATAGAGTTGTCTGCAAGGATATGGAGAAACTGGAGTCCTCACACACTGCTAGCAGGAATGTAAAATGGTACAGCTGCTTTGGAAAACAGTCTGGAAGTCTTTAAACAGTTCCACATACAGTTACCATATGACCCGGTGCTACAGACTGAATATTTGTGTACCCAAAATATTCCCATGTTGAAATCCTGGGCCCCAAGGCGATGGTATTAGCAGGTGGGGCCTTCAGGAGGTGATTAGGTCATGAAGATGGAGCTTTCAGGAACGGGATTAGTGCCCTAATAAAAGGGACCTCAGAGACCTCTCTTGCCCTGTTTCCACTGCACGAGGATATAAGTTTAGAACCCAGAGGAGGGCTTCACCAGGACCTGACCATGCTGGCACCATGATCTGGGACCCCCCAGCCTCCAGAACTGGGAGAAATAAATGCCTATTGTTTATTAAACCACCTGGTCTGTGGGACTTTATTATATACAGCAGCCTGAGCTAAGACCACCTGCAATTCCACTCGCAGGTATTTGCCCAAGAGAAATAAAAACACATGACCATACAAAAGCGTGGTACATGAACTTCACAGCCACATTAGGTGTAAGCCAGAAAAGGTGGTAGTAACTCAAATGTCAGTCAACAACGAATGGGTACAGATAAACAAAATGTGGTCTGTCCGTATGCTGGAATATTACTGAGCCCTAAAAAGGAATGGAATTCTGACACATGCTACAACATAGTTGAACCCTGAAAACCCTAGGCTAAGTGGAAGAAGTCAGTCACAGAAGGCCACATATTGTATAATTCCATTCATATGAATGTCCAGGGTAGGTAAATCATGGAGACAAAAGGTACATTAATGGTTGGCTAAGGCAGGGAGAAAAACTGGGGGCGGGGAAGCGGGGCATGGGAGTGACTGCTAATGGAGTTTCTTTTGGGGGTGATGAAAAGGTTCTAAAATTGACAGTGCTGATGGTCACACGCTGAGAATATGGTAAAAACCACTGAACTGTCCTCTTCAGATGGACAAACTCTATGGTATGTGAGTTACATCTCAATAAAACAAACCTGTTGGCCTTCCTTAATGTTATCAGATTACAGGGAATCTTTTTTTTTTTTTTTTTTTTTTTTGACATGGAGTCTCACTCTGTCACCCAGGCTGGAATGCAACGGTGCAACCTTAATTCACTGCAACCTCCACTTCCTGGGTTCAAGTGATTCTCCTGCCTTAGCCTCTGGAGTAGCTGGGATTATAGGCGCCTGCCACCACACCTGGCTGATTTTTGTATTTTTAGTAGAGATGGGGTTTCACCACATTGGCCAGGCTGGTCTTGAACTCCTGGCCTCAGGTAATCCACCCACCTCAGCCTCCCAAAGTGCTGGATGTGAGCCACCAAGCCTGGCCAGACTGCAGGGAATCTAATGAAGGAGAGCGATTATGGGGTTAATGAAAGAAAGACAGCACCCCACAAACTTACCACCTCCTGCCAGTGTCTAAGGTGTCATTCACTCACTCAACACTCACTCACTAAACACATGCTATATGCCATGCCCCGCCCTACATGAGGGGTCAGCAAACTACAGTCTGTGGGCTGAATACAGCCCACCACCTGTCTTTGTATGGCCTGCATGCGAGAAATGGTTTCTACACTTTATAAGGTTGAAAAAAAATCAAAAGCAGAATATTCCATGATGTGGAAATGACATGAAATTTAAATGTCAATGTCCGTAAATACATTTTTTGGAACACAGCCGCACTCATTTATGGAGTGTCTGCAGCCACTTCTGTGCTGCAAGGGCAGGGTTGAGCAGCTGCAACAGAGACCATATGCTCTGCAACGCCTAACATGTTTACAGTCAGGTCCTTTACAGATGAAATTGGCTGATCACAGAGCTAGATGTCAGAGATGCAGGAGAGGAGAAGGGATGAGTAACAGTCAGGGCCCCTGCCTTCGTGGGGTTTATGACCCACTGAGGATGACAGTCGGGGTCTGAGGATCACACAAGTGAGTACACAATTATAAACGGGGGGAAATGCTGCTGGGAGGGCAAGAACCTACTGCCCAGTGAGCACGTGTGACAAGGGGACCCGCCCAGGCCAGGGGTCAGGCCCAGAGCCCCTGCAGAAGGACTTGACTCTGGACCTGGGGACATGGAGGGAGCCACATTTGCAAAGCCTCAAAGAGGGAGGGCGCAAGGCCCAATAAAGGAGTAAAAGGACACTGAAGCTGCAGGGCAGAGTGAAGGGCAGGGCATGCATTGCACCTGGCACTGTCAAACTGGCACATCCCGAGGGTCTCCTGGGGTTCACAGACCAGGTCTGTGTCACTGGAGAATGTGGGAAGGGGACTGAGAACCATCTGATACACCTAGTACCACCCCACACCAGGCGACCTAAGAAGATAGAAGATGGAAGAGTTCATCAACCAAAAAATATCTGTTGATCACCTAACAAAGTGCCCATCACTTTATTTATCCAATATAGTACAGGACACAAAATAAGAAAGAGGCCATCTTTTGGCCGGGCGCGGTGGCTCATGCCTGTAATCCCAACACTTTGGGAGGCCGAGACGGGCGGATCACAAGGTCAGGAGATCGAGACCATCCTGGCTAACACGGTGAAACCCCGTCTCTACTAAAAATACAAAAAAAATTAGCCGGGCGAGGTGGCGGCGCCTGTAGTCCCAGCTACTCGGGAGGCTGAGGCAGGAGAATGGCGTGAACCTGGGAGGCGGAGCTTGCAGTGAGCTGAGGTCCGGCCACTGCACTCCAGCCTGGGCGACAGAGCGAGACTCAGTCTCAAAAAAAAAAAAAAAAAGGAAAGGAAAGGGAAGGGAAGGGGAAGGGGAAGGGGAAGGGGAAGAAAAGGAAAGGAAGAAAAGAAAAGAAAAGAAAAAAAGAAAAAGAAAAGAAAAGAAAAGAAAGAAAAGAAAAGAGGCCATCTTTTGACTTCAACAGGAAATAGCAAGTTGAAGAAACAAGCCCAGTTTCTCATCATGGCCTCAGGACCTGATCAGAGCCGGGTCCCACGACTCAAACATAATTGCACTTGTGTTCCCAGTGCCTGGAATGAGCCTCCCCAAGCATCCACCAGGACTGCTCCCTCTGTCCCTTGGAGGGTCCATCAGATGTGACTGACTGGAGACGCTCTCCCTCCCCACCACACATGCCCTGTGCCATACCTGCCTCACCTAGGCCTTTACCCCATCCCTTTCTGCACCACACTTCCCGCTACCCAACAGACACATACTCCCTTGATGGGCTCTTACATTAGAATGTAAGCTTATGAGGACGGGAACTTCATTTTTCTCACTGCGTATTCCCAGCACTATGACCTGACATAGAGTTAGCTCTCAATAAATATTCATGGAATAGCTCCTGAACGACCATTGGGTCGACATAGAAGTTAACAGGGAAATTTAAGAATTTCTGGAAACAGGGTGGGCACAATAGCTTATTCCTATAATATCCACACTTTAGGAGGCCACGGCAGGAGGATCGTAGGAGCCAGGAGTTCAAGACCAACCTAGGCAACACAGCTAAACCTTATCTCTACAAAAAATTTAAAAATTAGCTGGGTGTAGTGGCATGTGCCTATAGCCCCAGCTACTGGGGAGTCTGAAATGGGAGGATCACTTGAGTCCAAGAGGTCGAGACTGCGGTGAGCTATGGTCATACCACTCAATGCCCTCCAGCCTGGGTGACAGAGTAAGACCCTGTCTCAAAAAAAAAAAAGCAGAAATAAATGAGATTGAGAGCAAAAAATATATATATATAAAAGATCAATGAAACAAAATCAGTTGTTTTAAAGATAAAATCTGATTCTGCGGAACATAAAAATAAAAACAAAAACTTTTTAAATAAAAAGAGATATAATTCTAGAAAAGAACAAAATTGACAAACTTTTAGCCAGACTAAGAAAAAAAAAGAGAACCCAAATAAATAAAATCAGAGATAAAAATGAAACATTACAATTGATACCACAGAAATTCAGAGGCTCTTTAGAGATTACTAAGAGCCACTAGATGCCAATAAATTGAAAAACCTAGAAGAAACGCATAAATTCCTAGACAATGAATATTCACGGACTAAATACAAACACAAAACACCTAAAGAAAATGTAGGCCAGGAGCGGTGGCTCACGCCTGTAATCCCAGCACTTTGGGAGGCCGAGGCAGGCAGATCACAAGGCCAGGAGATCAAGACCATCCTGGCTAACACAGTGAAACCCCGTCTCTACTAAAAAATACAACAAAATAGCCGGTCGTGGTGGCATGTGCCCGTAGTCCCAGCTACTCGGGAGGCTGAGGCAGGAGAATGGCGTGAACCCGGGAGGCGGAGCTTGCAGTGAGCCGAGTTCGCACCACTGCACTCCAGCTTGGGCGACAGAGAGAGACACAGTCTCAAAAACAAAACAAAACAAAAAAAGAAAATGTAAAGGCGGCTTGTCCTCAATTTGTAACCTTGGGCAAGTTACCTCTTTACAGCTCAGTCTCCTCATGGTGAGATAAAAATAATCAATGTGAGTAAAAATGTAATGCAGCCAAGCACAGCGGCTCAAGCCGGTAATCCCAGCACCTTGGGAGGCCAAGGCAGGTGTATCACCTGAGGTCAGAAGTTCGACACCAGCCTGGTCAACATGGTGAAACCTCGTCACTATCAAAAATACAAGAATTAGCCAAGTGTAAAATTACACCTGTAATTCCAGCTACTCAGGAGGCTGAGGCACAAGAATCACTTGAACCCAGGAAGCGGAGGCTGCAGTAAGCCGAGATCACACCACTGCACTCCAGCCTGGGCAGCAGAGTGAGACTGTCTCTGTCTCAAAAAAAAAAAAAAAAAAAGGCCGGGCACGGTGGCTCAAGCCTGTAATCCCAGCACTTTGGGAGGCCGAGACGGGAGGATCACGAGGTCAGGAGATGGAGACCATCCTGGCGAACACGGTGAAACCCCGTCTCTACTAAAAAATACAAAAAACTAGCCGGGCAAGGTGGCGGGCGCCTGTAGTCCCAGCTACTCGGGAGGCTGAGGCAGGAGAATGGTGTAAACCCGGGAGGCAGAGCTTGCAGTGAGCTGAGATCCGGCCACTGTACTCCAGCCTGGGCGGCAGGGCGAGACTCTGTCTCAAAAAAAAAAAAAACAGGTAATGCACATAAACACTGATCATTCTTATCATTTTTTTGTGTTAGTATCTATTTTGTGTCACACGTTAAGGGAGAGAAGTTTTAAATACATATCTCATTTAATCCTCGCATAAACCTCATCAGGTGAGTTTTATTATAAATTTCTTTTAGATAGAAGCTCAGAGATAGTAGGCAAGTTTTCCAAGGTCATGCAGTGAACAAGTATCAGACTTAAAATTCAAACCTGGCACTATCGGGCCTCAAGTTCTATCCTCCTTCCTCTATATCCAACTATGAACCAAAAATACCCAAGGAGGCTGGCGAAAGGGGACTGACATCTCCTGGAGCAGCTGAGGAGTGTTATGAGGATCTGGACTATGTTCTGAAGTGGTACAAGAATTCAGAGGAGGAGCAGAAGAAAGATATTCTAGGCCCAGGAAAGTGAAGGCACAGCAGTTCTTTTCCACAGGAGACTTACACTGTTGTGCCACAAATGAGAGAGAACAACAGCAGAATCCCAGGACATGCACCTGGATGAAACCTTAGATGCAGCCAGTCCAACCACTTGTTGTACAGAACAAGAACCACGGTCTACGGCGACAGAGTGACCTGTAGAAGGTTGTAAAAGCTGTAGACTGGCCGGGCGCGGTGGCTCAAGCCTGTAATCCCAGCACTTTGGGAGGCAGAGACGGGCGGATCACGAGGTCAGGAAATCGTGACCATCCTGGCTAACACGGTGAAACCCCGTCTCTACTAAAAAATACAAAAAACTAGCCAGGCCAGGTGGCGGGCGGCTGTAGTCCCAGCTACATGGGAGGCTGAGGCAGGAGAATGGCGTGAACCCGGGAGGCGGAGCTTGCAGTGAGCTGAGATCCGGCCACTGCACTCCAGCCCGGGCGACAGAGCAAGACTCCGTCTCAAAAAAAAATAAAATAAAATAAATTTTTTTTAAAAAGCTGTAGATTGTGCCCGTGTTGCCGCTTCCTTTCTAAACTGGATGCTTTTTTATTTTTGTTCGTTTAATTCCTGGTTAAAAATTGGAGAATCAACACATGTTCACTGCAGCCACAGAAGATAAACCAGGATAAAGAAAAAGTCAACAGTGTCCCCACCACTAGCCAGAAACAATGCTAAATACTTGCATATGTAACATGTCCAGAGTTACAGTAAATGACTGGCACATCAGAACAGTCTGAACCTGGGTGAACTGTGCTTGTGTTTGCATTTCTGTTTCCAAGTCTGTTTGCAATTCATTCATGTGTTCACTCATTCAGCCAGCAACGACTGAGGACCTCCTATGTAACCAGCATAGCTCTAGGCACAAAGGATCCTGCAACAAACAGACATAATGAAACGGACTTTTGCTCCTTTCCCACAAGACTAAAAAAAACACCCACTGGACTGTTAAAATCAACAGATGAATCCACTGGGCACAGTGGCTCAAGCCTGTAATCCCAGAACTTTGGGAGGCCGAGATTGGTGGATCACGTGGTCAGGAGATCGAGACCATCCTGGCTAACACGGTGAAACCTCGTCTCTACTAAAAAATACAAAAAACTAGCCGGGCGAGGTGGCGGGCACCTGTAGTCCCGGCTACTCAGGAGGCTGAGGCAGGAGAATGTCATAAACCCAGGAGGCGGAGCTTGCAGTGAGCTGAGATCCGGTCACTGCAGTCCAACCTGGGTGACAGAGCGAGACTCCGTCTCAAAAAAAAAAAAAAACAACAGATGAAGGCAAGTTAAATGCACCATCTATGTCCTACTCAAAGATCTCCAAGAGAACCGGTACACTTACATCCACTGTGCCCCATATCCCACTAAATCAAGAGAAAAAAGACTTTTGGCCAGCGTGGTGACTTCAAGAGACCCTGTCTCTTTAAAAAAATTAGTAAATTAGTATCCTAGGTATTTTTTATTGAGCTGTTAATATTTCCTAGAGCAGAACCTTCTAGTCTACCAGGGAGATCTAAAATGGAATTCCTGTGCCCAGGAGCCTATGGAGGAAGAGCACAAGGTCTTGGCCTCTGTACTTAAACCTAACACCCTATCTTCCCTGTGCCTGGTTTCCTCAGTCCACAGACTAAGGACCTCCTGCTTTACCCTCTCCACAGAAAAAGCCCACTCCCTGGTCTTGTGCTGAGGTGGAGGAGCGACACTAAGGGAAGCGGGGGCAGAGATCTGAGGAGTGGGACTGATTCTTAAGCAGACATTTAACCTGACCTCCTGTTTTCAGCCCCTCCTGGTGCTGCAGATTGCTGAGTCTTTTGGGGGTTCTGGGGTGCTCATAGGACTGCCCATGCTTTAGGATTCAGCTTTCACAAGCCAGTTAACATGTGTCCCTTTACCTACAGTCTCTAAGATTGTGTTGCTATCATCAACTCCTCTGGTCTCTTTAAAACTGTAGTTTCGTGGCCGGGCGCGGTGGCTCACGCCTGTAATCCCAGCACTTTGGGAGGCCGAGGCGGGCAGATCACGAGGTCAGGAGATCGAGAACATCCTGGCTAACACGGTGAAACCCCGTCTCTACTAAAAATGCAAAAAATTAGCCAGGCGTGGTGGTGGGCGCCTGTAGTCCCAGCTACTCCGGAGGCTGAGGCAGGAGAATGGCGTGAACCCGGGAGGCGGAGCTTGCAGTGAGCCGAGATCGCGCCACTGCACTCCAGCCTGGGAGACAGAGCAAGACTCTGTCTCAAAAAAAAATAAGAAAAAAATAAAGAATCCTTCCTTCCAAAATGAAACTATCATTAATATCCTTAGAGAAATAAGATAATGACATTGTACCCATGAAACCAAAACCAAAAGGGTGCTACAAAAGAAAAATACTCAGAAAACAAAATTTCTTGAAATGAAAAACCTGCTAACTAAAATAAAATCCCGACAGAAGGCAGGGAGGTAAAGTGGAAGAAATCTCCAGGAAAGCAAAGGAGGGGGGGATAGGAAAGAAAATAAAATTGTAAGACCCATCCAGGAGATTTAATATCTAAATTCTAGGAGTTCCAAAAGGAAGGAGAACACGGAGGAAGGAGACCATCGGTGAAGTGACTCAAGAAAATTTCTCTGAACTAAACAGTGTGTGTTTCAAGATCGAAAGGATCCACAGCGGATGAAAGTCGAGTCACACTAAATCACGTCATATGTGACACAGCAGAACACTTGAGACAGACTTTTCCACAGGACACCAGAGACTCCAGAGAGATAAGCCATGCTACCTTCAAAGGAATACAATTGGAATGGCATTAGACTTCTTGACAGTAACCCTGGAATGTAAAAGAAAATTAAGCAATGCTTTGCACAGAGTTGCAGGTGGGGGACTAGAACCTAGCTGAGATCCTATACCAAGCCAAAATATCCGCGAAGTGTGAATGCAGAAAAGAGCTTTTTCAGATTTGCAAGACCAACACATTTTCACAGAGTACCTACTATGTGATCCATTGCACTGCCCTGTGGCACACTTATCACACTGCATCGTAGCATCCGATGACTCACTGTCTATGCCACAGACTCTTGAGGAGAGACTGTGTCTTACTCCTCTCAATACGTTCAGCACAGGGGTGAGCACAGGTGCTATGGGGTTACACAAGAAAGGCACTCAGCCCAGAGGGGAACACTTAGTTAATGGAGGGAGGTGATATCTAAACTGAGTCCACAAGGAGTATCCAGAGGCGTGAGGATCAGGTACTGAGGTTTTAGGGAGTTTCTTACTGGGTTTCGTAATAGAGTTGAAAGGATAAACAGCACGAGGTTGGTCCAGGTAGCAGGAATATGTGCAAAGGTTTGGGGGCCTGGCCAGAGACAAGAGTCCCAGTTGACATTTGAAACTCAAGCCAGGAAAAAATGAATTCATGCCCAGGTAGCGCTAGTGACATCACCAGGTATCTGGATTTGTTTTGATCACCTTTTCTGGAACAAGGTAATTTATAAATAAATAAAATACAGCCAATCTGAGCCTGAAGAATGAGGACACTGAAGCAAAACGCTGTCTCTGGGTGTGACCTAAAGGTCCTTACAGCAGCTTGGCAGTCCTACAGGGAATAGGCCACCACGAAGCCGGTGCCCCAAACAGAAAGGGAAGGCCAGACCTAACAAGAGGCATGCATGGGCCCCAGATGACGGGCACAGGGATACAGGAGCTGGACTGGGGATCTGCTGTGCTCGGTCCCTCTCTCCTCACCCCAGCCTGTGTAAACCCAGAGATTTAAGGCTCAGAAAGATCCCAGGCCCAAAGACTGGGAACAAAGGCCCTGAGTCAACCCATCGGGCAGCCAAACAGGCTGGGGATCTCATCTCAGCCTCCAGGCCACTCCCACCCCCTGCAGTGCCGCCTGGCAGACCTCAGGTTTTCATGCAGATTTTCACTCGCTGGATTTCGAGGTCAGAAGAAACCGTCAAGGATGAGTAACAATCTGGCCCCTCCACCACTCTAACTCAAATTTATGGAGGCAGCTTTCTAGATACAGCCTCCCTCCCCCACTCCCCATGGAGGGGGCCGCCGGCGGCTCAAGTCTAATTGGATTTCCACAGCCCCGTGATGATTTCGTGCTCTGCAGCGGCAGCAATGGTGGTGGTGGCGGCAGGGCTTCTGAAATAGAAACAAAGTCAGGGGCCTGTTTGCTTTGCTTCTGTGGCTGGAAACCCGCTGGGATCTGAGCAGCCAGGAGGGGGCCTTTCCTTCCCAAAATGGTCCTTTTCCACCCTACTGAACAATGCACCCTCCATCCCCAGGGCCCCAAGGGCTCTGCAGCCAAGGTCTTGGTTTTGCTGATGGTACATATTCAAGGTCGGGGAAGACAGTCAGCCTGAGCTTGAGAAGCCAGCTCCAGCCCGGCGCTATATGGCCAGAGCGCCCAGGGAGGGGCAACCTCTTTTACTCTTGTTGTTCTGCTTCATTTTGGTTTTTTGAGACAGGGTCTCACTCTGTTGCCCAGGCTGGAGTGCAGTGGCCCCATCACGGCTCACTGCAGACTCGAACTCCCGGGCTCAGGTAATCCTCCCACCTCAACCTCCCAAGCAGCTGGGACTACAGGTACGTGCCACCCCGTGTGGTTAATGTTTTGATTTTTTGCAGAGACGGGGGTCTCATTATGTTGCTGAGGGTGAACTCAAATTTCTGGGCTCAAGTGATCCTTCTGTCTCAGCCTCCCAAAGCACTGCGATTACAGGCGTGAGCCGCCAGGCCCAGTCCCATCTTTCTTTTTAAGAACTTCCTCCACTTCCCACCACCAGTTTCTGCCTTTGTTAACTTTACATTTTACAGGCATAATGCCTCTCAGTCTGCAGATCTCAGAACACTGAACCACCTGTGTCTCCTATGGCCTCAGTCTCTCTAAGCTCTCTCTCTTCTTCATTATACAAGAGGGGTAAACTGAGGAACAGGGCGTGGTAGGCTAAAAGCCATTATTGTGGGGACCCCACCACTGTCAGAAACTCCCATGCCAAGTCAGCTGCCAGCTGTTGGTGCCCGTCTCTGACATGTGTCCCCCACACACCTCCCTGTGGGGATAGGTGGGTATATGCACAGGTGAACTAAGCAAACATACAAACGTGTGTGTGAGAGCCACAGCATGGGCAGGCATGTGTGTGTGTGTGTGTGCAAGAGCAAGTGTGCATGCTATGTGTAGGTGCACATGGGGTAAGGATGGAGTGGGTGAGGGGTGAGCGGGCATCTGAGTGTGTGCACTGCACATATGAATGAGTACGGGAGGGTAAGGGAGGCGGTGATGAGTGTGGATGTGACCAAGCACACCTGAGAACATGAGCGTGTCCGTAAGCGTGTGTGTGTGTGTGCCTGTAATCCCAGCACTTTGGGAGGCTGAGGCAGGAGGAATGCTTGAGCCCAGGAGTTCGAAACCAACCTGGGCCCCCATTTCTACAAAAAATACAAAAATTAAATTGCAAAGCAGGTCCTAGGCCCCCAGGGGCATGTTCACTCCTTGAGACAACTACTAGGTAGGGCAGGGACCCTCACCCCACCAGGATTCAGACACCAAAGCATGTGGTTAACAGAAAAGGAACCACCCCAAATTCAGAAGCCCCTGTTTCCCACTCAGCTTGCCTCTTCCCTCCCTGTCTCTCTCAAGGCAAGCTGCACAAATGCCTGGGCTCCTGGGTTCCCTGCCTTACTCCACCCCAGCCTCACTCTCTGACCCCAATTTTTCCAGCCTGTAGCTTTAAAAAAAAAAAAAAAAAAAAAACAAGGAAAAAAAACCTTACTTCCTCAGGGAGCGATAAATATAAGGATTATGGAAGTGACGTTCTGAAAGTGATCTGAACTACTTGGAAGGAAAGGGATAGGTAAAATACGGGGCATTTTGGCCCAGACTTCACTCGGAAACAGAAGGAGGTTCTCTCCCCTGGGAGAAGACGGCACATCTGCAGCACTCCTCCATCTGCCTGCCTCGGGGCGCTGAGCCCCAGTCGGCAGCAGAAAGCTCAGGCCTCTACACAGCAGGGCTTGTCTGAACACAAAGACACAGGGTCCTGTAGGCCCTGAGAGGCTGCCTTGCGCAGACGGGACGCAAATTCCACTCCCCAGGCAGCCTCCCCTCATCTGGAAACAATTTGCTTTTCCTTCCACCACACAAGTGAGTGAAAGGAGAGGGCCTGCCCCTCATCCCTCTTCCAGGGTGACCAGCTGAAAGCCTGAGAGCAGCCAAAGAACAGGCACAGGGTCCCCCTGCCCATCACCCCCACACGCCTGTCCACTGTTGTCCTAAATGACCGGTCCTTTTGCTCTGGAAATATGGACAAGAGTCCAGGGCACAACCTTTGGAACCTGACTGACCTAAGCTGACAGCTGGCTGCACCACCTTTTAGCTCTGTATCCTTGGACAAAATGGTTACTTTCTCTGAACTTCTTGCTAAGTAAATTGGAGACAAAGTTGCCGGGAAGATTAAATGAGGTGTCCACAAAAAGAGTCTGCACTGAGCCAGGCACACGATAAGCACTTGGTAGCTAACAGTTTAAGAGGCCAGACGCGATGGCTCACGCCTATAATCCCAGCACTTTGGGAGGCCGAGGCAGGAGGAACGCTTGAGCCCAGGAGTTCGAAACCAACCTGGGCAACATAGCAAGACCCCCATTTCTACAAAAAATACAAAAATTAACCAGGCGTGGTGGTACATGCCTATAGTCCCAGCTATTCAGGAGGCTGAGGTGGGAGGATCTTTTGAACCCAAGAGTTTAGGCTTCAGTGAGCCATGATGATGCCACTGGACTCCAGCCTGGGTGACAGAGTGAGACCCTACCTTAAAACAACAACAATTGAAAAAAAAACAAACAGTTATTAGTACTGCTACTGTCTCTTAGCTGATTCTCTTCCTAGCAGCCACAGCAATCCTTTTGAAATATATGCCAGCTCTCCCACTCCTTTGCTCAAAGCCCTCCATGGCATCCATCTCTCCTGCCATAAGAGCTAAAGCCCCTAAGATGGCCCTAGATAATTCAAATCCCATGACCTTCCCCTTGCTCACTCCCCTTCAGCTGTACCAGCCTTGAACAGGCCTCAAGTGCTCCCACCTCCTGCTCCTGCTGCCCCAGGAGGCACCCCCACAAGATGTTCACAGGTTCACTCCCTCCCCGTCTTCCAGTCTCTCCTTAAATGCCACCTCCTCGGTAAGGCCTTCATGGCGTCCTGACCCCGCCTCATCCTCCCGTCCCGCCCACTTTACTGTCCTCCATGGCATTTGCCACCTCCTGATATACACCAGTTTTCATTGTCTGTCTCCTCCACCAACATATGAGCTCTTGAGGGCAGGGATTTTTCCTCGCTCCTGCAGCCCCAGCGCCTGGAGCAGTGCTTGGCCAGAGGAGCCCTTCAAATATTTGTGGGATGAGGCTTAGGACACTTAACATGAACCAAGCAGAGGCTGGGACCAGAAACACAAGCCCTCAGCCCACTTTCCCACTCTCCAGGTGCCAGTCCTTTGAGGCTGGTGGCTGCCTCATCCCAGTTGCTTCTCAAGATCACGGCCAACAGAAAACAGGAGCAGTGTCTAGGAATACATGTTCATGCATGGCATGGTGGGCAGCCCTACAGAAACAAAGACCCCCAAAACGATTTCTCCCAGCAGCATCCCCCAGGCCAACTTGCAGTCCCAGTTTAGGGGCCCTGAGTGCGGAGAGGAAACCACAGAGAGAGTCACAGAGACGCAGCTCCTGCCTTGGGAAGCCAGCTGTCAGGTTTGAGGTCCCCAGGTGGGCACATCCAGTCCGATTCACCACTGAGTCTCTGGTTCCTAGAGCCTGCCTGCACACCATAAGTGCTCAATCAGTGTTCAGCAAAAGCGTAAGTGAGCAAATCCCACACAGATAAGCACGCGAGGATGGAAAGATAACCAACATAAAAATCCTCAGTAAAATATTAGTTGACCTAAAACAGCATGCAGACAACAGCTACCATGGATAAGGCCGACAAAAAATAGTAAATACATTTTCATCATAGTCACATCGAGGGCAAGTGTATTCTGAGGCAGGAACTGGTGACGGCAGCCAAGGGGAATGGAGAACAGGCTCAGGAAATCTCTTTTCAGTGAGTGCATTTTAAGAAGTAGGACAAAACTCTGTACATCACGACAGAACGTACTTGGTCAATGCTGACTGTGATTATATCATTGCTTTTATTACTGTCTTGACACCCCCCAATGGAACCAGCTGGAAACTAGGACGCAGAACATGTAGGTTTCTAGATAGGCTCTCCCACCTCACAGCAAGTGGCCTGGAGCACATGGCTTCACCTCGTGAACTCATCTTCCTCATTCAAAAAATGGGCAGGTTGGGGGGAACACTGTCCTGGCCACCTGGACACTGGGATGTCCTCGGGAGCTCACTCACTCAGACCACGAATATGGGTTAAGTGACCTCTGTTCCAGATCCAATTTTGGAATATGCAACATGTTATTAGTTACTGTAGTCACCATGCTGTGCAGCAGCTCTCAAAAAACATTCCTCCTTGGGGCCGGGCACGGTGGCTCATGCCTGTAATCCCAGCACTTTAGGAGGCCGGGCGCAGTGCTCATGCCTGTAATCCCAGCACTGTGGGAGGCCAAGGCGGGCAGATCACGAGGTCAGGAGATCGAGACCATGCTGGCTAACACGGTGAAACCCTGTCTCTACTAAAAATACAAAAACACAAAATGAGCCGGGCGTGGTGGCGGGCGCCTATAGTCCCAGCTACTTGGGAGGCTGAGGCACGAGAATGGCGTGAACCCGGGAGGTGGAGCTTGCAGTGAGCCGAGATCGCATCACTGCACTCCAGCCTGGGAGACAGAGCGAGACTCCGTCTCAAAAAAAAAAAAATTCCTCCTTGGCCAGGCTAAGCAGCTTATACCTGTAACCCCAGCACTTTGGGAGCCAAGGCAAGAGAATCACTTCAGGCCAGGAGTTCGAGACCAGTCTGGGCAAAATAGCAAGACTCCACCTCTACAAAAAAATAAAAAAATACTGGCAGGGCATGATGGCACCCTAGGCTTGCAGTCCCAGCTACTTAGGAGGCTGAGGCAGAAGGATCTCTTGAACCCAGGAGTCAGAAGTTGCAGTGAGTCATGATCACACTACTGTAGTCCAGCCTGGGCAACAGAATGAGGTCCCAGCTCAAAAAAAAAAAAAGCAGGGGTAAAGAGCAGGTGCATGAAAGACTCTCTCAAGAATTCTGCCAGCATCACTACTAACTGAGCCTCTACAATGTGCAGCAAACCATCCTCAACCCAGTGGGGTGATACCTCCTCAGGAGCTTCCAGTCCAAGGAAAAGAAAAACCCTAGGGGAAGAGACATGAGACCCAGAGAAAGGAGCAGACAAACAGGCCAAGGGTGACAGTATCCATTCAGAGCCATATTCCTGAGCACTGGAAGGGCTGCAGCCTTCACTGGGAGCCTCCCAGCCACCAGGGAGCAGGCAGAACAATGGGCTAACCAGAGCCATCCTCTGTCTCAAAGGCACTGTGTCTCCAGACACAGGAGACAGTGAGACAAGGTACTGACAGAAGGGGCTGGCCCAGATCAATGGGGTGCCAGTCAGGCCGAAGTCAGAAGGATGGAGATGAGCACAGACACTGCCCAGGGGTGGCGGCAGCCAGTCCGCGAGGCCCGAGAAGAAACCCACTTTAGGCAGGAAAGAGGGGGTGCTTGTTTCATAAAACAGTAGTAAGGAGCACATTCCAGGTGTGTTTTCTGGATGTATATGTAGGCTGGGGATGGGAGGCTGCCAGAGGATGAATCATGGGGCTCAGAGCAAGATTCGAAATTGTGCAGAGTGGCATCTAAGAGATCATCTCATGCAACATCATGGTTAACTTTACAACTCCAAACACAGCATCCCTAAGCAACAGACATGGGTTTGGCTTAAATCCCAGCAATGAGGAGCTCACTATCTTCAAGGCACCCATTTCTCTGCTGGATGGTTCAATTTTTAGAAAGTTCTTCCTGGACCTAGACCCAAATCTAATAGCCTAGAATCCTTCACCAAGGGTCCTAGGTTTAGTACTCACTCCCACACATGTTGGAAAACTGTTATTATGCCCACCTTCAATAGCACTCCATAAAAGACAATTTCCCAACAAAATGAACATTCCAAAATCCTTCATCCAATTCCTATGGAGTGCAGTTTCCACTCTCCCAGTCACCCTCCTCCAGATGACTTCAGACTTGCCAATGCCCCAAGCAGAATGAAGTAAACCCAATGCCACAAGATGTGATCTGAGCTCCAGGGAGCCAAGCTCCACATCCAGGATGGTAATGTTCTTCTTAGTAACCATGAAGCATGGTTCACTTATATTGTCTTCCATTTATTCTCATTTATTTGTTCAATCAACAAACATGGGCCACCTAGAACTGAGCTAGGTACAAGGGGTGATGAGAAAGACGCCATGTCATCTTTGCACTCAAAGACACAGCCAACTTAGAGAGACAACAACAAAACAAGATACATTAAGGAAGGGGAAAAGAACATGCTGCTTATGGGTTCTTGTAGGAGTGTCTCCTAGAGGCACCCATCCCAGTGCAGAAGGATGCAGGTGCAGGTGATGCCTGGGGTGAGTCTTAAAATAATGCAGGACTCGGCCGGGCGCGGTGGCTCAAGCCTGTAATCCCAGCACTTTGGGAGGCCGAGACGGGTGGATCACGAGGTCAGGAGATCGAGACCATCCTGGCTAACACGGTGAAACCCCGTCTCTACTAAAAAAAAAAAATACAAAAAACTAGCCGGGCGAGATGGCGGGCGCCTGTAGTCCCAGCTACTCGGGAGGCTGAGGCAGGAGAATGGCGTGAACCCAGGAGGCGGAGCTTGCAGTGAGCCGAGATCGCACCACTGCACTCCAGCCTGGGTGACAGAGCGAGACTCCAAATAATAATAATAATAATAATAATAATAATAATAATGCAAGACTCCCTGGGAGAGCCCTGGTGAAGCCACAGGGTCTGGACTTACCCTCCTACCTAAAACAACCAAAAAATTGGACAGAACACACGAAACTACTTCAGACATTGGACAACAGGCAACACAGGACTGCAATTCCTGACAGAAGAATGGAAGAAAACAGGCAAGTCCTTTGATCGTCCAGCTTATCTCCTGCAGGCAGCTTCCAGGCAGCAGTTCAGACAGCAGGAATCCAAACGGAGTCCAGAGGTCTCACCAAGTTGAGGAGATAGGAATTCGAGTTCTTAGGGCAGAATACCAGAGAGGAGAGGACAGCACAGAGAGAGTGCGGGGAGACGTGCAGAAGAGTACCCGGACTCTCTGGCTGATCTGCACCCCAGTGGGGTGAAATCCACAAGACTGAGAAAAGAACCCCTGGAAAGCAACAGGCCCAACAATCTGCGGAGCACACACAGGGCCAGAAAGAGTTCACATTCCCACCGGCAAGAGTGGACAGACCTCAAAACACAGCATATTCGGTAGAATCCTCAGAAGGGTGTTGCCTCAGCAGTGAGGCTAAATGAGCCCTAGACAAAAGGCTGGTCTGCATCTACCCTAACAGAGCTTAACAGCAAACCCCAAATGTATGAACCTGAGCCCAAGTAATTTCAATGAATGCCAGAATAAAGCCCAACACTATTCAAGGAAATATAACAAAACCTAATACCCATCAACATTACAATTATAGGATGTGGCATCCAATTAAAAATTAGTAGACATTCAAAGAAGCAGAAAAACATGGAGGAGAAAAATCATAAACAGAAAAATCAATCAATAGAACAAACCCAAAAATGACAGAGATGATGAAACTGGTAGACAAAGACGAAAAAAACAAGTATTATAAGTACGCTCCAAAGCTCAAGAATGCAGAGGAAAACATCAACATGATGAGACAGAGATACAACAAACACTCAAATGGAATGTCTAGAGATGGAAAACACAACGTCAGAAATGAAAAATACAGGCCGGGCGCGGTGGCTCAAGCCTGTAATCCCAGCACTTTGGGAGGCCGAGACGGGCGGATCACGAGGTCAGGAGATCGAGACCATCCTGGCTAACACGGTGAAACCCCGTCTCTGCTAAAAATACAAAAAACTAGCCGGGCGAGGTGGCGGGCGCCTGTAGTCCCAGCTACTCGGGAGGCTGAGGCACGAGAATGGCGTAAACCCAGGAGGTGGAGCTTGCAGTGAGCTGAGATCTGGCCACTACACTCCAGCCTGGGTGGCAGAGCGAGACTCTGTCTCAAAAAAAAAAAAAAGAAAAGAAATGAAAAATACACTAGCAGGAATTATCTAACATGAGATTACCCACTGCAGAAGATCAGTGCACTTGAAGACATAGCAATAGAAACTATTCAAAATGAAGCACAGAAGGAAAAAATACTGAAAAAAATCACAACATCAGCAACCTATAGGACCATATCAAACAGTCAAATATTCATATAACTGGGGTACCAGAAAGAAAGGCGAGAGAAGTGGAGACAGAAAAATACTTAAACAACAGTTGAGCAAATTTTCAAATTTGCTAAAACAATGCAGTTAAGAGATAAAACAGGCCAGACATCATGTAATCCCAGCACTTTGGAGGGCCAAGGCAGGTGGATCACCTGAGGTCAGGAGTTCGAGACTAGCCTGGCCAACATGGTGAAACCCCATCTTTACTAAAAACACAAAAATTAGCCGGGCGTGGTGATGCACACCTGTAGTCACATAGCTACTCAGGAGGTTGAGGTATGAGAATCACTTGAACCCAGGAGGCTGAGGTTGCAGTGAGGTGGGATTACTCCACTGCACTCCAGGCTGGGCAACAGAGTGAGACTCCATTCCCCCCGCAAAAAAAAAAAAAAAAGAGTGAGAGAGAGAGAGAAAACAATGCCATACCCAGGAAGCATTTCAAGCAAGGTAGATCACCCTGAGAACAATGAAAAATGAAACTTCATGATTGGGAAAGGAAGAAAGAGCTACAAGCAATTTGGCATTACAGAAACAATACGGACAAAGTGACTCTAAGTAGAGAACAAGGCTGGATGGGAGCAGATGTCAGTCCCCAGCAGGCTCTGTGGGTCTCATGTAGTCACTCAGCCCTCACTTGCACGCCAAGGATGAACCACCTTGTTCTAGACACATCTTGTTCTAGACAGGTGCAATTGATTTTCTGAACCTAAAGGCAAATTTGGCAGTTTTCCTAACAGGAGGGTCCAGAGAACAGAAGCGAGGTCTGGGATCCAAGTGTAACACCTGAGCCCTCAGCCTGCCCCCTCTTCATGGGAACAACCCAGCTGAGATGGGTCCAAGGGTGGACCCCATTTGGAACAAAGACAGAGGCAACGAAAACATTCTACCCATCTTTAAGGTTCGTCTCCCCACAACTCCTGGAATCAGGTAATTCTTAAGCCACTTCAGGGATCATAAAACCTTCACTTGACAGATGGAAAAAATCTGAGGCACCAAGAAACGACATGACTTGCCCCAGGCCGGCTGGGGGCCCTGACTCCCAGTGGGCAGCTCTTCCCACTGACCCGCTCTGCCTGTCACTTACGGCTGCACTCCGGCACTCTACACCGTTTTGGCCGACGTCCTGCATCGGTACACATGTACACATGCAGGTCTCCACATGTTCACACTAGCTCCTCAGGGGCAAAGACAGATCCTGGCATCAGTGAGCTCCTGAACTTCCACGGAGGAGGTGCTAACACATCTCCCTCATGTGCACTGAGTGAAAGGGGCTTCTCTGCCTGACTCTGGGGAAGGGAGAAAGAGATGAGGACTCCCCAAGCATTTGAGGCCAGAGCTGTCCCTAGCCTGATGTGGAAGAAGGACAGAGAAATTGAAAGAGACATTCAGAGAGGCAGAGAGGCTGACGCACCATCGCAGTTACCAGGCAACTCCCCCAGAGGCATGGATTTGGGTGGGGGAGTGGGGGGCCATTCCTCTGGGCTCTAAGTCCTGCTCCCTTATCAGATTGGCCCTGGGCCAGCACTGTACTTGCCACCCCTCCTCCAGGAAGCCACAGAAGAGGAAGAGGAAATTGTCTTGAACTTTCCCTTTCTTCCCCTGCCCCCTCCCCGCCATAGTCCCTTCCCTCAGCCCCATCCTCCTTGTGGGTTCTGGGGTGAGCACCTCCTCCCAGAGATTAAGAATGAGCAAATTCCTGCGCTGCTCCTGGAGCCTCGCTTTTTATCATCCTTCCATTCTGGTCAATTCTCAGAAGCCAGTGGCCAGGAATGCCAGAGAGATCTGAGCTCAGCCCACCAAACCCAAAATAGCCACACACGTGCCTCTCTCAAGTCCTCACGGATTTGGCCATTTTGGGTGCATGTTTTCCTCCAAAGCTGCCCACAGACTCTGCTGGGAGCTCTGAGGTGACCCTGGGTCGAGCTGACGAAGACGGGAGCAGGCATGGGAGGGGGAGAGAAACGACAGAATCTGGGTCACAACCCAGAAAGCCTGGCTCCAGCCTCCTCTGCTCAACTGCCCAGACACCCAAGGAAAGACAGCCTCGGTATCCTCTGCCGTGAAATTCTGAGCAGTGGCCTCCTCTTCCCTCGCCACCTCCTTTGGGAAAGGCAGCATAACTCCCCTCCCAGAGCCATGGACACTTTAACAAAGGAGCTCCTGACTTAAGAAAGATCCTCTGTAATCCCAGCACTTTGGGAGGCCAAGGCGGGCAGATCACAAGGTCAGGAGATCGAGACCATCCTGGCTAACACAGTGAAACCCTGTCTCTAATAAAAATACAAAAAATTAGCCCAGTGTGGTGGTGGGCGCCTATAGTCCCAGCTACTCGGGAGGCTGAGGCAGGAGAATGGCGTGAACCCGGGAGGCGGAGCTTGCAGTGAACTGAGATCCCGCCACTGAACTCCAGCCTGGGCAACAGAGCAAGACCCCGTCTCAACAAAAAAAAAGATCCTCACTGCCTCTTCTGAGATGTTTAAAACCCGTGCCATATGAAGATGGGTGGTTTTAAAGCAAGCAAGTGTTCTAAGTGTTCTGGGGAAATGGACGAGATTAGGGACACATCTCTTAGATCACAAGTGCAGTATTCATTAATTCATTCAAAAAATATTTGTGTGTCCACCAGGTACCAGGCAATGAGAAAACAGGGAAAGCACAGGTGAATGGAAAACCAAGGCCTCTGCTCTTCAGGAGGAATAAAGAGACAATGTACAAGAGATACTTAGGAGAGACGTTAGAAATGCCCGTCTCTAAGAATGCCAGTGAGGCTGCAGAAGTCCCATGCCAGTAAGTCAGTTGTCTAGCAGGCAGCGCAGACCCTAGAGTCATGGGGAATCAGGAGGTGGAGGCAGCTGCAAGGTCTCAGAAATACCAGGGTGCACAGACCAGTCCCTACAGCACTGGGTTTAGGATGTGGCAGTATCCATGATTTAGTTCCTGACTCAAATCAAGAATGTATCAAAGATTATTGATTTTTGCCGGGTGTGGTGGCTCACACCTGTAATCCCAGTACTTTAGGAGGCTGAGGCTGGCGGATCACCTGAGGTCAGGAGCTCGAGACCAGCCTGACCAACATGGAGAAAACTCGTCTCTGCTAAAACTACAAAATTAGCTGGGTGTGGGGCAGCCACCTGTAATCCCAGCTACTCAGGAGGCTGAGGCAGGAGAATCACTTGAACCCAGGAGCGGAGGTTGCGGTGAGCCGAGATTGCACCACCGCACTCCAGCCTGGGCAGCAAGGGTAGAACTCCATCTCAAAACAACAACAACAACAAGATAATTGATTTAAAACAACCACCCAAAACAACAGATATTCTCTTAGGTGTTTCTTTAAAGCCACGCCATCATCCTATGCATGCCTATGAGGACTGCTCGGCAATAATTTTCTTGGAGAGGTGTGGGGAGGTCCCTGGAGTCTTCTATTCTGCTGCAGTTTCCACAGAAAGAAAAGGTTTGGGAGTGACTCCTCTAGAGACAATGTTGGGAAGGTACGGAAAGAAAGCAGGAATCTGGGGGTGGCTTGACCTGACCTCTTAGATTTCATCTCCAAAAGGCCACGCTGATCTTCTGCCACCACTAGAAACAGGATGCCTCTCCAAGAGGCTGTGGCATTTTAAGAGAAGACTCCTGGGCTGGGCGTGGTGGCTCACTCATGCCTGTAATCCCAACACTTTGGGAGGCAGAAGCAGAAGAATCCCTTAAGGCCAGAAGTTCAAGACCAGCCTGGGCAACATAGTATGACCCCATCTCTACAAATAAATAATAATTAGTCAGTCATGGTGGTGCACACCTGTGGTCCCAACGACTCAGGGGGCTGTGGCAGGAGGATTGCTTGAGCCGAGGAGTTGGAGGCTGCAGTGAGCTATTATCGTGCTACTGCACTCCAGTGTGCAGGACAGAGCGAGACCCTGTCTCTAAAAATAAATAAATAAATACAAATTAACAACAAAACAAAGCAAATCAAGAGAAGACTCTTGAAAACCAAAGAGCCTCCAAAAGAACACATATCTAATGGCAGGGGTTCCGCCGGCTGGTCAAGCTAGTGAAGAGGCATTTTAAGGTAGCATGGGGTCTTTCCATCAATCCCTCAAACTGTGATTGGCCCAGTTGACTTTCTTTCCATAGCTGTAACTCACTATCCCCTTCCTGTCTCCCATCCATAAATATCTGTTAAGGCCTGCTCTGTGTCAGGCACTCTTCTAATGAGGGCTCCATTAGATCACTCTGTTCCCTGCAAGAGAAACTCGTGACTGGGTTGGGGGTGGCATGACGCAGCCTCCAGCCCCCATCTACATTCTGCAGCAGAGTCAGGAACGGCAGCTGATGCCCTCCCCACTGCCCTGAGGGTGCTCAGAGACTCACTAGCTTTTATGGGTGAGGTGGAGACCAGACCCTGCCTCTCCAATTTTCTCCCTGTGGTCAAATTCACCTTCTCCCTTGCCCCAGAATCAGGATGGGGGCTCACACTCAAGACCCCTACTGCCCCCAACACCTGGCCCCCAAAGACAGGTTCAAGTCCATCTACTTCGGCTGATGGGCACAGCACAACCAAAGCCAGCTGCAAGGTGGGCCCAGGAAACCAGACTGCCAGCCCATCTCCCAGAACTGGGGGCAGTTCCGTGGCTTCCCTTCTTGGCCTAAGTGTGTCCTGCAATTAGTGTCAGCATCCCAAAGGCCAGCGGCCCCAAAAGTATTCCCAGAGAACATAATGTGTACGATTCAGGTCAACTCCAGGACTCTGAATGTCTTCCACGTTCCAGGTTCAATCTGAACATCACAATGGGAGCTCCTTGCAGCAAGAGGCTCAGCCTGCAGCGTCCAGGCCAAGGGCAGGCTCAAAGCACTCGCCAGTTCCCCCAGTCCTGGGCATGGTGGCAGGGAGGCCTGCCTACTCATTTCTTTCTTTTTTTTTTTTTTTTTTTTTTTGAGACGGAGTCTTGCTCTGTCACCCAGGCTGGAGTGCAGTGGTGCGGTCTCGGCTCACTGCAAGCTCTGCCTCCCAGGTTCATGCCATTCTCCTGCCTCAGCCTCCTGGGTAGCTGGGACTACAGGCACCCGCCACTATGCCTGGCTAATGTTTTATATTTTTAGTAGAGACGGGGTTTCACCTGTGTAGCCAGGATGGTCTCGATCTCCTGACCTCGTGATCCACCCGCCTCAGCCTCCCAAAGTGCTGGGATTACAGGTGTGAGCCACCGCGCCCGGCCCTGCCTACTCATTTCTAACCTCCCTCTCAGCCAGTCGACTATGGCCTCTCTGGGAAAGCCACACACCTGTTCCAAAGATGTTGCAACTGTGCTCCTGCAGAACAATCCTCAGAGCCCAGGGAGTCCACTGAGCATCCTCAGGGAAGGAGCATCCTTATCCTTACAGGGACATTCAAGGTTCCGAACAACTGAGATCCGTTTGGATAACCAGTGGGTAAGGCGGATGATGAACGTGGGTAGCGTCACTTTTTATGTCAGATTAGGTGTGGCCATACAGCAGTGCCAGCTCCCTGCGGAGTCAAGGCAGGCATCTCCTCTGGGTCCTCCACAGGGGACTCTGGCTGTATCTGTAGCAATCTTACCCCTTCCTACTTGGCTTGCTGCCTTCAGAGCCCACTCCTGGTGTCATAGGTCCTGCAGGACTGGGCTCTCGG
The DNA here is from genome assembly GCF_007565055.1 of Rhinopithecus roxellana. Taxonomy (NCBI): domain Eukaryota; kingdom Metazoa; phylum Chordata; class Mammalia; order Primates; family Cercopithecidae; genus Rhinopithecus; species Rhinopithecus roxellana. Next base: position 6,142,965 of record NC_044558.1, read on the forward strand.
GAACTACGAGGGACCTGGGTAAAACAGAAATAGACATGCGTAGCCATGAGCAGAAAGAGCTGGGGACTGACCTAACTTTACACTTGGCTAAAGCTCTAGCACACAGAGCACCTGGGCCAAAAGATACCTCAGACCCTTGAGGAATCAAAGCGCCCAATAACGACTTAATGGTTCACCGACAGTATGACTTGAGCATGCGGGAGTTTGAATCCATCCTCACAGCCATGGAGAACAAGTAACGGAGGGGTGGAGTGGGGACCTGAGCAGAGAAGTAAGGAGTCAGTGAGGGCCTCGCAGGTCTCTGCTTCTGGGGAATTTACCTGCTACAGGCCTCAAGCTAGCAAGCCCTCAGTTGGAGCAGGCTGAGGAGCGCTATCCAGTTTTTTCCAATTCTTTGGCCAAAAGCAGTTGCTGAGGTTTCTTTTCTTGTCCGTGATGCCAGATTTCTCAAAGGTTTGCAGAGTCAGCATTGCATGTTTTTGTCAACACTGAGCACTGATTAATATGAAACCTGTGAGCTGATCAGTTCATTAACCCTGCAACAGGAGCACCATGCTGGCACCCCCCAGTCACCCAGAGGCATTGGGGAGCTCCCAAGGGTGCCGCGGTGCCAGGCCGTGCTCCCTCCTCCAACACAGTCTTCAGCAGCTCCTTTCCCACAGCACAGCTGAGGAGGCCAGCCCAGAGGCTGAGTTGTGGGGGTGCAGGACGCTTTCACAGTGAACCTTTTCAGCTACAAAACATGTCTTTACTAAAAGCTGCCAAGGGGGAGCAGGGAGACAATAAAACACCAAGGGGATTTCAAACACGAAAGCCCACTCTGCCTTTGTTTTATTTGATGAATGCAAAAACCACCCAGCAGTTGACAGGCAAAAGAACACTGCTGCACGGGAAAGTGCATTTCATCAGGTCCAGCCTCAGATCTCCGGGGAGAGGTAAGTTTGATGAACGATTGGCGCTGGGGAGAACTTTTCCACCAGCAGCTCCACTGCAGCATCCTCTAAGCTGGGGTTTGAGGATTCGTTAATGACCCATCGCTGGCTCTTCCCCTGCCTCCTCCTGCCTCCCTGCCACTGGTAACATTTCACAGGAAGGGAACAGCCACTAAGGCAGGTGATGAGAAAACGACATAGAAACACGAACACCTGTGGGAAGTCAGCGTCGAGTCCATTGTGAGTTGCCTGAGAAGGAAAAGTGACGTCTGTGCACCACGTAGGTCTGGGCCCTCGCATTTCACATCCGCGGTTATGAAGGGATGGGGAGGAAGCCTGGAGCAGGGCTGTTGGGCCAACGAATGAATAAAATCACAGCAGAGACCTGCGCCTGGAAGACCGGACGAGCTTCGTTAAAGGCCTGTCGCTCACCGACACATTTCTCACAGGTGCCATGAAAATTAGCAGGGAGTACCAAGAAGACAAGCTCTTGGCAGCTTGCAGAGGGCAGGAAGGTTTGACTTCTGCAGCTCTCAGAGCCATAGGGCAGGAGACAGTTTGTCTACTACAAAGCCCAAACCTCTGCCAGCGCTAGCCGTGTGCACACACGCAACACACTGACTCTACTTCAAAGGACGCCCAGCATGAAGATCAAGTGTCTGCCAGTTTCTCTGGATGACCCGTCTGGGGATGAACAGTGAGCTGGGAGGAGAAGGGGTTTGCACTATCTTCCAAAGATCTGTGGGGTCTATTCCTCATGGTTCTGGGCACAGGGAAGGATCGCATGTCTACATCCTCCCGCCTGGAACACATATATCTTACTTGTGCCATGGCCAGCCTTCCCACCAAGAGGTAGAGTCTGCCCACCCCGGAGTTCTGCTGGTCCCATGACTTGCTTTTACCAGCAATCAACAGACATTGTGTGTGTGAGGTTTCAGGGCCTAGACGGTAAGAGGTCTTGTAGACTGTTTTCACCCGAAAGGCTAGTTTCCTTGACAGTGAGAAACCACGCAGCACGGGAGAAGCCCAGCTGACAGCCAGCACCAATCACCAGATACATGAGTGAAGCTCCGCTGGACTGTCCAGGGTCTACAGAGCCACCAGCTGACTGCTACCGCATTAATAAGCCCAGGCAAGACCGCAGAGGCCAGCCCAAAAGGCTAACCCATAGAACTAGAAGCAAAGAAAACGGTGTTTGTGTTAATCCACTATATTCTGGGGTGGTCTATGCAGCATAGATCTCAGTAATGAATGGAACAAAATCCCTTCGCCAAATCTGTGCAACTATGGAAAAGAATGAGGTTGTTCTGAATGCACCGATGTGAAAAGATGCCTAAACAAGGGGCAAAACAGTAAGTTGAATTCAATTCTGTTTATGGAAATATAGAAGATAAATAGGTAGAGGGCTGGATGCTAGCCTATCACAGAAATATCTGGAAATAATACAAACCAAAGTATGAACAGTGATTATCTCAGACACGTAGGATTAGGGGAGATTTTCCTTTTCTATAATTTATGTAATGTTTGGATATTATAATGAGTTATTATTTGGCAACAAAAAAGGATGCTTTTTTATTTTATTTATTTGTTTATTTATTTTGAGACAGGATCTCACTCTGTTGTCCAGGCTGGAGTACAGGGGTGTGATCCCAGCTCACTGTAGCCTCAACCTCCTGAACCCTCCCACCTCAGCCTCCCGAGTGGCTGGGACCACAGGTGCGCATGCCTGGCTACGCTTTTTAATCTTTTATAGAGTCAGGGTCTTGCTATGTTGCCCAAGCTGGTCTCAAACTCCTGAGCTCAACTGATCCTCCCACCTCGGTCCCCCAGAGTGCTGGGATTACAGGCATGAGCTACCACACCCAGCCAAAAGGATGCTTTTTAAAAAAAAATTCACCTTGAGACCAGGCGCAATGGCTCACACCTGTAATCCCAGCACTTTGGGAAGCCAAGGCGGGTGGATCACAAGGTCAGGAGATCAAGACCATCCTGGCCAACATGGTAAAACCCCATCTCTACTAAAAATACAAAAAATACAAAAAAAATTAGCTGGGTGTGGTGGCGGGTACCTGTAGTCCCAGCTGCTGGGGAGGCTGAGGCAGGAGAATGGCGTGAACCCGGGAGGCAGAGCTTGCAGTGAGCCGAGACTGTGCCACGTCACTCCAGCCTGGGCGACAGAGCGAGACTCCGTCTCAAAAAAAAAAAAAAAAATACAAAAATTAGCTGGGCACGGTGGCACGTGCCTGTAATCCCAGCTACTCAGGAGGCTGAGGCAGGAGAATCACTTGAACCAGGGAGTCAGAGGTTGCAGTGAGCTGAGATTGCGCCACTGCACTGCAGCCTGGGTGACAGAGCAAGACTCCGTCTCAAAAAAAAAAAAAAAAAAAAAAAAAAAAAAAAAACCTTGAATTCTGCTACAATCTAATTTTCCCTATAATGTCCCTTTTCTTTTTTTTTTTGAGAAGGAGTCTCGCTCTGTTGCCCAGGCTGGAGTGCAGTGGCGCGATCTCGGCTCACTGCAAGCTCCACCTCCCAGGTTCATCCCATTCTCCTGCCTCAGCCGCCCCGAATAGCTGGGACTACAGGCACCCGCCACCACACCTGGCTAATTTTTTGTATTTTGAGTACAGACGGGGTTTCACTGTGCTAGCCAGGATGGTCTCAATCTCCTGACCTCGTGATCTGCCGCTCAGCTTCCCAAAGTGCTGGGATTACAGGCATGAGCCACCGCGCCCGGCCTATAATGCCCCTTTTCATCCTGTCATTCCACTGTTCAAAGACCAACACTGGCTCTCACCGCCAGCCTCCTGCGCCTGAGCTGCTCCGAGCAGCATGCCAGGTGCCCCAGAGGGAACAGCTCACCCTCTCCTGCAGGCCACACCTGATCCCACCCCAACCAAGCTCCTGGCCAGCACCACAAGCCCTCAGAGACCCTTCCCTTCCCTCCCTAAATCCCAGCCCTCCCTCAAGGCCCAGGCTGATGCCCTCTGAGTTTCTCCATCGATGCCAAGAAAAAGTTCCACCAACCCTGCCCTGAACTGCATGGTTTCCAGTGTTCTCCCTGCACTGCGGGCACGAAGTACTCCATCCAGGAGACCTTCACAGACACAGGTCACCACCAGCTCTAGCTTCTCTGGCCAACAGTGGGGGCAGGCAGAGCCAAGACAGGCTGTTCCAGCCCCCTCCCCTCTCTGCCAGCCACAGCCTGGATGACGGGTGACAGCCAAGCCTGGAGCTTCCCCCCCAGCCCCACCCATCCCCAGCAGCAAGTCAGTGGAAGCCAGTTTGAAATGGCTACTAATTTGGAGTGACTCACACTATGGGTGACGCTGTAAGCGCCTCCAAGTCCCACATGCTGCAGACAGCACTCAAAATGGTCAAACAAATCCAAACTCTGGCTTCAAACCTAATTGCTTTCCTGGGGGACCCAATGGCTCTTCCTCACTTAGGTCTTTGCAATCCGTATGTCCAGTTTTTAAACAAAGCTGTTTAGAATCTCCCAGGATTAAGACAAGTAGAAAATTGCAAGCCCAGACCTCTACCTCATTTTTTCTAAAACAAAACATGTCATTCTGCATGTTCACACACCCGGAAAGACACAGTGCATTCAAACTCAGCTGGACCCCCTGCCCCTCTGAGCCCTCCTGTAGAGCCTGGCCCTGAGAGGGGGCTGGGGACTTGCTGAGGCAGGATCTGCTCCTACTGTCCCTGGCACCACTGCCCTCAGGGCTTGTAAGAGAGCTTCGGGCCCCTAAGCCTCAATCTCCACACTGGCAGGTGGCCAGAGGAGAGGCTGCCAGCAGGGTTTCCAGGTACTGTGTCCACATTTTACCCTGCCTTCTAACGGGAAGGCACTCACATCACAGGTATATACTGACATTTTTTTTCCCCCAAGATGGAGTCTTGCTGTGTTGCCCAGGCTGGAGTGCAGTGGCCGATTTTGGCTCACTGTAACCTCCGCCTCCCAGGTTCAAGCAATTCTCCTGCCTCAGCCTCCCGAGTATCTGCTATTACAGGTGCATACCACCAAGCCTGGCTAATTTTTGTATTTTTAGTAGAAATGGAGTTTCACCATGTTGGCCAGGCTGATCTCGAACTCTTGACCTCATGATTTGCCTGCCTTGGCTTCCCAAAGCGCTGGGATTACGGGTGTGAGCCACCATGCCCAGCCCCTTTTTTTCTTGAGACAGAGTCTCACTCTGTCACCTAGCCCAGAGTGCAGTGGTGCGATCATGACTTACAGCCTCAACTTTCTGGGCTCAAGCAATCCTTCTGCCTCAGCCTCCCAAGTAGCTGGGACTATAGGCACACACCGACTACCACACCTGACTAATTTTTTTTCTATTCTTATTAGAGATGAGATCTCACTATGTTGTCCAGGCTGGTCTCAAGCAATGCTCCCACCTTGGCCTCCGAAAGTGCTGGGCCTACAGATGTGAGCCTATTCTGATCTGTTGAGAGTGCACACGTGGGCCACTCCACTAACTGCCAAAACAATGCAGAGTGCCCTACCACATAAACCCACGCAAGTATACCCAGCACACATGTAAGGCAAGTGTGCACACAGTCACTAACACACACACACGTGCATGGCTGCACCGTGTTTCAGTCTGGCTCTGAGAATCCCTCCCACCCCAGCTCACTTCCCTCACCTGTTCACTGTCCTCAGAGGCCCTCTCCCTGACTCTGAACCTGACACATTCCCCACATTGCAAGGGGAGGGACCAGACTGTGTGTGTTCCCAGGAACATGTGCACCCCATGATTGGAGGCGGTGTGCCCGCAAGTGTGCACACAGCCAGGGTCACTGCCCACCAGGGCTCAAGGTGGTTGCCTCAGACACAGCTGGACTTTGTTCCGGCTACACAATAATGTATTCACTTTAATTTTTGCTTGTAACCTGAAGAAGGGCCATTTTTCAAATTTGCACAAACGTGCTGTAAGAGTTAGCAGCAACCCTAAGCTACTAAGGCCAAGGCCAAGGCCTCACCAAGATCCTGTACCCCAAAGGCCACAAGACCCTCCAGCCTTCCTGCAACAACAGCAAAGCCTCCCCAGCAGGTGGGGGGATTTTAGGGGGCACTTACTGAGCTTCCTGACTCTTCAGACCCCTTGGACTGCTCTCTACCCCATTCTTTCCTGTTCCTATCACAAGATCAGATGTTCTAAAAATGATGACCATTGAGAGTAGAAATGGTCACAAGACTCTCAGAAAGTGAGTGAATATTCAAAGTATCATCAATTTCCAGCCATCCACCGTAAGGGAGCCTGAGAGAAAACAGAGGGCGGAAGGGGTGTGCTAAATCAAAGCACAGATAATACTAAACAATAGGCCAAAAAAAATCTACATTTGGCTCCAAAGTATTGGGCTGAAATGCAGAGAGGATCATGCTCCCAACTCCAGATGCCAGCAAAGGGGTTCTTCTGTCTCCTTTCCATTCTGAAGAGCACCCTCCTGGTTCAGGCTGAAATTCTGGTTATGCTCTTGGTTTGAGAGCAAGGAGAGGGTTTGAAAGCTAACCTGCTCCAGGCAGATACTCTCATTTCATTATGCTGTGGCTATGATTGAAGTTGAAATGATTAACATGCAGGGCTGGAGTCCAGGATTGGAGGCTTACTCCTCACTGCCTCAGGCAGGGGCACGGAAAAGAGAGTTAAAACCAAAGCAACAGCAGAGCCCTCAGCACAGGACAGAAGTCAGGCAGTAGGACCCCGCCACTTGCCACTCACAGGGAAGGGGACCATCTCCACAAACAACCTCCACCCCCAGTCAGGCTCCTATCAGGAGTCAGATCTCCAGTTTATTCATTAACTTCACTCTTTCCTCCTCCATCCACCTCCAGGTCAGAGGCCGAGAAGGCACTAGTCAGAGGCAGAAGGCAGGCCCAGGACTGGAAGCCAAAACCCAGGCATCCCAACTCATACCACCTCAGAAACCACCTCCAGCAGAGCCAGAAAGAACCCTGGCAATGGGTCACCCAGCCTGCCACTTTGTGGGTGAGGAAACCGGCCTGAAGAAAGCAATCAACTTGCCCAAGTTCGCACAGCAGTTAAGAGGGAGGAGCAGGGGCCAGAATAAGAACCTCCCACCCCAGGACTGGTCAACATCCCAGAGCATGGCTCCAGAGCATGAGAAGAAATGGCAAAACCAAAGCTCCCTAGGCCACAGCCATCTGAGAGGATCAACGTCCTGTCTGCCAAGGCCTCTGCTCACGTCTCCCCCACTTGGGTTTCAACGCAGATGCACGGAAGAAAGACAGTCATCTGGATAGACACAGCTGCTGATGTCAGGGGCTATCTGTGTCTCCCCAAGGCCATACAGGCCTCCTGGGGAGCCCCTCACCAAGTTCTATCTGGCAGGGCCCACCAGGAACAGGCCCCACAGGATGTGGGGCACATGCTGCACAGCAAGATGGTCATTCCCTTGTCCTTAAGTCCTTCCTTCTCTGCTGCCCAGTCTTTTTTAATAGAGACAGAGTTTCACTATATTGCCCAGTCTGGTCTTGAATTCCTGCCTCAGCCTCCCAAAGTGCAGGGATTCCAGGCGTGGGCCACTGCACCTGGACGGCTGCTACCTGACCTTCACCATTCTAATTTTCCTCCACCCAAGCCCATGTGCCTGGCTGCACTGCACCATCCAGTGATAGGTGGTGCCTCAAATCCCAGAGCTGCGAGAATGAAAGCAGACACCCACACGGGCCCCAGGGAGGCGGGAGGAGGACTTAAAATGGGAGCTCAGGCATTCCTGCTGCAAGCAGGCTCAGGGAGGGACCTGGAGCGGATTCCCAGCGTCAGTGAAGAACTCAGAACAGTCACAGGTCTGCATTAGAAAAGGCAGGCGCTGCAGAGTCATAGAATCTGGGCTGGAGCCCCTGCTCCCGGTAACACTATGTGTGGGCCTTACCTGCTGCCGCTGATAAAAGAGGACATGACAGCTACCCCGCGGGGCCTTTGTGAAAGTTAAATGAGATTCAAATTATAACTTCATCTGATTAAGTTAAATTGGTTGTGGATATTTGTAAAGGGTCTAAAACTGAGTCTGATTATGATGACAAATGTGAGTACCAGCATCCTAAGTATAACGTGAAGGCATGGCAGGATGAGAAGAGGTTCCTGGCCACTCTTGGGGCACCAAATAACCCCTGCTGGAACCCACAGACAAGAGAATGTTTGGCAAGATGAGCCACCAGCCAGCACCATTCCGCCCCCTCTCCCTGCTCCACTGACTACACCATTGGGTTCAGGGAAGGTAAGATTTTACGTATCACCAGCAGGGAGAAGCCGCAGGAGCAAACACACATAAATATAAAAGGCCCAGGTCAGTAAACAGCACCCCAAGGGAACCTGAATCAGCACCATCTACCCCCACTGTCTGGCTGCCTGGTCTGTAGCCTGGCACAGGGGAAGCCTCGATGCACAAGTGCTAGAACAATGAATAAACCATCAGCAAGACCCTCAGGGGCCTGGAGGAGCAGAGAAGAGGGCCCCGTAAGGGTCCTGGTGGAGGGCGGTGGGCATAGCAAAATGGAGGCACTGAGGATTGGCCAGGACTCCTGCAGCTTCTCTTCTGGCCTGTGGTGGGAGGCCCCTCCACCCTGGCTCCCAAGCCTGCTGGAAGGAGACAGGAAGCAGGAAGTTACAGGCCTCTCCCTAGGCTTCCTGCACACAAATGGGGTGGCCAAGAAAGAATCTAAGAGTACCATCAGCCACCAATCAGAAACAGTGGGGAGGAGATAATTCTTGCCTGGCCCCCAAAGCCCAATTTAAGGAGCTTAGAAAAGCAAAGCCAGGAGTCAGGGCAGGACAACTAGAAAATGTCAGCATCCTCTTCTATCCTCCCCAACCCACAGTTAAAGAGCAAGAAAGACCTTGACTTCAGATGGAGTTTATAACAGAGGCCCTACCCCACAATGGACCCGAACCAACACTGACCTGTTCCCTCTGAACTTCCTGCAAACACCTTGGCTGCTGACAAATAAAAGAAGGTTCCAGGATATTCCTGCAGGAAGGCAAAAAATTAGGTCATCACTTTGGTAAGAAGCCACTGTAGGGTGAATTCTGTCCATCAAGGACCACTCTTTGGGGCAGCAATCCCTCACCAAGAAACTGCTCACTCAACAAATGGAGAAGGCCAGAAATGGCAAACAGGAAGGCAGTATGCTAATGCCACTCAGTTGCTGGTGGGTACCCAAGGCATTACGATCAGAACCCAAGCCCTGGCCCAGCAGAAAAGACAGCTGCAATTGATTAGTGATGTCTGCCACGGGCAGTTACAGAAGTAACAGAATCCCCACCATGTATTTGGCATCCCTGGGGTAGACCTTTGTCATCCAAGGATTTAACATTACAATTTTGGCCACTCACAAGTAACCCAAAGTTTCAAGATACGTAAAAGTGTGTAAACTTACTGAGATGTGTTTGCATCACATATGCTATGAGGTCAATATGAAGGAACGGGCCACCTTGTTGTTTTCATCTCTACCACATTCAAAGTTACTCTTACGGAGCAATAAAAACTTGGTGGAAAATGGCCACCAAGTGAGAAATAAAACTGCAGCAGAAACTGAAAGGGCAGTTAACTTGGGGTGTGAGGATATATGCAGGAAACATTTGACTCTGCAGAAACATGACTCCGGAGAAAGCCAGGCCCATGAACAAATATTGCTGTGGATACAAATTTGGGATGGTAGAAAGTGCAAGATTCATTTCTTGAGATGTGAGGGGTCCACCGTGCCTACTCTGTTCTGTGCCTCACAGCAGTGAATTCAGGGCCAAGGAGAACATCAGAGGGAGTGAGAATCCATGCCCTGAAGGGGCTTGCAATCTAGTTGACGAAACAATACCTACTGGAAACAGCAAATGGCATTGCATTTTCACAATCACCCAGCACAGAATCAGCTTCAATTCCCCTTCACCTTCATCCTTTCCTCACTTCCCCACCCAATCAAGTTACAAATGATCCTGATCTTACTTCCAAAATGTCTCAAGTTCAATGCCTCCTCACCATTCCTCACAGGTGCCCAGCCACTCTCCCTACCATGACGTCCCCTCTTCACAGACCCCAGATTCACCCTCCTTAAGCCCAGTCCTGCTTCTGTTACCCTTGCTCAAAACCTGCAAACTTCCCAGGGCCTCCCAAGGTTGATGGCTGTCTCCACAGCACCAGTTTAATGCTGGCACATGGTGGGCACTCAAGTTCTCTTGGAAGAATGAATGGACAGATAAAGTTCTTGGCTGGTGATCTGAGGCCGCCCACAATACAGCTGTTGTCTACCTGCCCAACCTCTCCTCCATGGCTTCCCTGCACACATCCCACGCCTGGCCCGCCTGCGCCATTCACACACCCCAACTTTCTCAGGGCCTAGCCCCAGGCTGATCCTTATTCCTTCTGTTGAAATGCAAGCTCCCCTCCCGGGTTCATGTCCACCACCACCTTCTGCATGAAATGGTGCTCCTCAATCAAGGTGACCGAACTGTTTCAGCTCACATAACATTCTGCTCTCAGAAGCCATTCACCTTGTCCTTTGAACTGTCATCTTTTGAACCCATTTCTCAACTCTTTACTGGCTAACAAGCCCCATGAAGATAAGGATGTTCATCTTGTTTATTTTTGCAGCATCAGAACTTAGCACAGACTTTTTTTTTTTTAAGAGACAAAATTCTTGCTCTGTTACCCAGCCTGGAGTGCAGTGACACAATCATGGCTCACTGAAGCCTCGAACTCCTGAACTCAAGCGATCCTTCCACCTCTAGCTGGGACCATAGGTCCATAGGTCCACAAGTGTGTACCACCACACCTGGCTAATATATATATACATTATATGTATAATTTTTTAGATACAGAGGCCTCACTATGTTACCCAGGATGGTCTCAAATCCCGGGCCTCAAGTGATCTTCCTGCATCAGCTTGCCAAAGTACTGGGATCACAGATGTGAGGCACAGTATCCAGCCCAGCACAGACTCTTATACATGTGACGCATACACTGTTTGTGGAGTTCACCAGAGAACCACCCAAGGAAATCTATAAAGGCCAGGAACAAAATGAAGATAGAAAATGCCATAGGAGTTCCCAGGAAAAACAGGCTCATTTGGGATGGCATGCCAGGGTCTTGAAAGGAGCTCAGACATGAGAAGGGTCTTGAAAGAGGAGAATGGAAGAACTATCCAGAAAGGTGGAAGAGGATGAACTAAGGCGCCAAGAAGGAATGCGCAAAGCATGCCTGGGAGATTAGTCTGGCTAGAACCAAGGGTTCCCGGAGGGAGAAGAGTGGTAATAAGGCTAGACAGGCAAGATGCTGAATGCCAGGCGAATGCACCTGGATTAGATCCACTCCCTCTTAGTCAGTGAGGATGACAACCACTGCAGGCTGGGCCCTCATAGTAGAAGAAAAGAAGTCTTGTCCTCTCTTGTTCCAAGCATATTAGTTCAGTCTCCTCCACAAAGTTATAAATAACAGCCACCGTTTACTGCACACCTGCTGTGTATGAGGCCCTGAGCTATGTGCCTCACATACATCAGCTCATGGCTCCTTCCCAACATCCTGAGTACTTGGTATTGTTATCCTCATTTTGCAAGCAGGGAGCTGACGCTAAAGGAGGTAAGGGCACCTCCCAAGGCCCAACCCACTCACTCATTCACTTAACAGTGCTGGCTGGCCCTGGGGTTACAGGCTTGTGACAAAGGGGCACTCCCTCCAGCCACCCCAGGGCTTCCCACCTAAGCTGGGCTGCTTCTCCACAACTCTGCAGATTAATTCCTCAAGGTCAGCATTTACGAAGCACACAGAAGGAGCTTAATAAAGCACACTAAACAGACAGAATAGTGGCTGCCAGAGGCTGGGAGGAGGGGAAAACAGTTGTTTCATGAATATTAAAGCTTCAGTTTTACAAGCTAATTTCTAGAGCTCTGTTGCACAACAATGTAAATATACTTAATGCTACTGAACTGTAGACTTAAAAATGGTTAAAATGTACACTTAAGATTTTACATTTGCTGGGTGCGGTGGCTCATGCCTGTAATCCCAGCACTTTGGGAGGCCGAGGCGGGTGGATCACGAGGTCAGGAGTTCAAGACCACCCTGGCCAACATGGTGAAACCCCATCTCTACTAAAATATATATAAAATTTAGCCAAGGGTGGTGGCGGGCGCCTGTAATCCCAGCTATTCGGGAGGCTGAGGGAGAGAACTGCTTGAACCCAGGAGGCGGAGGTTGCAGTGAGCCAAGATTACGCCACTGCACTCCAGCCTGAGCAACAGAGCAAGACTCCGTCTCAAAAAAAAAAAAAAAGGATTTTACATTCAGTGTTTTTTACCACAATTTTAAATTTTTTTACATAAAGCTCACTTCCTAATTGGTTGAGTGGCTGCTAGTATCTTACACTGTTAATTATCTGATGCTGGAAGAGACTCTAGAATATTTCTAATCCAATATCCCACCAAAACGGAGAGTTGGAAAGAGGAGGTAAATTGTCCAAGGTTGCACAAATAAGTGGTGCCAGGTGAAGACAAGGCTCAACATAGAGGAAAGGGGCTGGGCGTCGTGGCTCACGCCTGTAATCCCAACACTTTGGGAGGCCAAGGTAGGAGGACTGCTTGAGGCCAGGAATTCAAGACTAGAGACCAGCCTGGGCAACATGGCACAACCCCATCTTTACCATAAAAAATAAAAAATTAATTATCTGGGCAAGGGGACTGCACCTATAGTCCCAGCTACTCGAGAGGCTAAGGCGGGAGGATCACTTGAGTCCAGGAGTTGGAGGCTGCAGTGAGCTGATTGCATCCCTGCACTCCAGCCCAGGCAACAAAGTGAAAAAAATAGAAGTGGCTGAATGCAGTGGCTCACGCCTGTAATCCCAGCACTTTGGGAGGCCAAGGCAGGCAGATCACCTGAGGTCACGAGTTTGAGACCAGCCTGGCCAACATGGTGAAACTCTCTCTCTACAAAAAATACAAAAATTAGCCAGGTGTGGTGGTGGGTGCCTGTAATCCCGGCTACTCGGGAGGCTGAGGCAGGAGAATCGCTTGAACCCAGGAGGCAGAGGTTGCAGTAGCCGAGATAGTGCCATCGCACTCCAGCCTGAGCAACAAAAGCAAAACCCTGTCTCAAAAAAAAAAAAAAGAAGAAGGGCAGAGGCAGACAGCAGAATAGAAGGCACAAGGCAGGAAGGTCAGAAGCCAGGGTTCAAGTTTTGCTTCTTTCACTTAATGAGTTTTGTGACCTTAGATATTTATTCTCTCTGAGCATCATATTCCTAACCTATAAGACGGCAATTAAAAGTTACAAACCTCGCCCAGTGTGGTGGCTCACGCCTATAACCCCAGCACTTTGGGAGGCCAAGGCAGGTGGATCACTTGAGGTCAGGAATTCGAGACCAGCCTGGCCAACATGGCGAAACCCTGTCTCTACTAAAAATACAAATATTAGAAGGCGTAGTGGCACGCGCCTGGAATCTCAGCTACTCGGCAGGCTGGGGCAGGAAAATCGCTTGAACCAGGGCAGCGGAGTTTGCAGTGAGCTGAGATCCTGCCACTGCACTCCAGCCTGGGCAACAGAGTGAGACTCTGTCTCAAAAAAAAGTAACAAACTTTACAAGATTATGTATGAATTAAATAAAATTATATACAGCTAATGTAATGTGCATAGAAACACTTGGCCAACTGTAAATTACTTTATCAACACTAGTTGTTATTAATATTAAATATCTGTTCATAGGTTCAAAGAACCCTGCCACAATATTAAAATCTGATTAAACCAGACCAAAAACAAAAATCCTACTCTCACCTGTTCAGGAACTTGCACACAGGGGGTCTTCAGTGAGTGAGAGTGGAACTGAATTACACTTCAAGTTTTATCTACCCCAATCCTCTCCTTCCAACCCACAGCCCAGCTGCATCAGCCATGCCAGGACCGAGCGCCAAGGGTAGGAAGCTGGTGTAATTGTCTGCCTCTCTGGCTGCATTCCTTAGCTAAATATAAATGATTTTATTCAGGCCATTGTTTGAAATTATCCATAATCCCTCTCCTCGCCTCCCCATTACTTATGATGGCAAGCTAGCTGTGTATCTCTATAGCAAAGCATATATTCAACATTCTCTGTGGCTATTTTCAATAAAGAGAAGGGAGCTGGCAGGTATATATAGGGATCCTCGCATGAGTCTTCGGTTTTCTCCACTAGTCCAGGAAAGCTTCCTGGAGGAAGAAATACCTGAGTTACCCCAGGGAAAAGGACAGCTGCAGGTCAGAAGGGCACGCGCGCATAGAGACTGGGTCTCTGAACCAAGAGTGGTAAGCCCCTGCCTTCTTACCCTCGTTTTGGTGATGCGAGGGAAAGGTAGCTCAGGGGATCCCATACTACCCCAAGCTTCCCTAGACAATACAGGCATTTGGGGGAAGATGAAGAAGTGACCCGTATATTTTTCAAAGAGGGAGGAGATCCAAGACTCCAGGTCCAAGATGTACAAGTACAAATATTGCTCTTACAACAACAAGCCAGTTTCTTGTTTGGATGTTTTTTTTAAAACCACAAGAAAGTTTTTTCACGTCCCAAACTTGAATGCACAGATGGGCTAGATCTCCAACTTCGGGGTGTGCCAGAGTCCTGTCACTCGGAGCGCTGATCTTCCAGTAGTGGCCCAGGGAGTGGTCGCGGGTGCCGGGGGACTGCAGGCTATATCCCAGCCCTGCCCGAAGGCCTCTGGCCCTCTCTGGGGTCCTTGTATGGACTGTTCCAAGCGGTGCACTGGGTCGCACAGTCGGAAACCCTCGCCAGCCCCGGGGGCTCCCTTTCTGAAACGGTCTTCCTTGGAGCCACCCCCTGGAGGACCCCCACTTCGCTCGGTGCCCGGGCCCCGCACCCATCCTCCCCTTCCCCGCCCGCTTCCCGCACGGCGCCCACTCTGTTCCTCGTCCTCTCGTCCCACCGCCGCCCTGCCCACACCGCCTCCCGTGGGCGCCCCCGGCCGCTCCGCCTTCTCGGGACCCGGCCCGGGGGTGCCCAGCCCGCCCGGCGCCGTCTCGAGGCCGCGCAACTCCGCAGGCTCACGAGACCCGCCTCGCCGCCCGCCGCCCGGGCCGCACTCACCGCGCCCGCAGGACTTGAGGGTCCCCGCACGGCTCGCGCTCCGGCCCCGCCGCCGCCGCCAGCGGAAACGGGGGGCGGGGCCTGCCCGGGAATGGCGAGTCTGCGGGGCGGGGCGGGGCCGCCCGGGGGCGGGGCGGGGAGGGCGGGGCGGGGCTGCCCGGGGGCGGGGAGGGCGGGGAGGGCGGGGCGGAGAAGGAGCGCAGGGCTGAGGGGGGCGCCAGCGCCAGTGCCCTGCACCGCCCCAGGCTGGGTCCCCTGCGTTAAAGGAGGGGGAGCCCGGGGACGGGGCACAGGGCCCGGGAGGCGCGGGTGCCCTCCGGGGGTTCCGGAAGACTCCCTCCCCGCCCCGCCACCCGCACGCCCCGACCGGCCGCTCCTCCGAGGTGCTGTGATCACGCCTTCCCCCTGCGGCGAACGGGCCTCTTCCCAGGGTAGAGGCGGGAAGGTCTGGGCCTGGCAGTGCGCTCTCCTGGGCTCTGCGCCCACACGGCACCCAAGGGCCGTCCTGGCCCAGGCCTCAGCTCTCTCCCTCGCGCCAGGCTGCCTGGCCTCCCCACCCCACCCCCACACCTACGAACCCCTTCCCGGGTGTTTCGGGCGGGCTGGATGAGATGCTGACAGCGCCTGCCGGAGACACCTCTTGCAGAAAGAGCCGTGCCTCCCCAGGAGCTGGCGGCCGCCAAGGGCGGGTACAGGGCACGGTGTGCGGGAGGGGTGCGCTGAGGCAGGAGAAACTGCAGGTAGGCATGTCTGGCCCGGCGCTTTTTCAGGCCTGGATTTTATATGTTTTTTGTTTTTTTGGTTTTGTTTTGTTTTTTCTTGAGACAAGGTCTCACTCTGTTGCCCAGGCAGGAGTGCTGCGGTGCGATCACGGCTCACTGCAGCCTCGACTTCTGGGCTCAAGTGATCCCGCCTCAGCCTCCAGAGTACTTGGGACTGTGGTCGCGCACCACCACGTCCGGCTAAGTTTTTGGTTTGTTTTTTTTTTTTTTGTGCAGACGGGGGTCTCCCTGGGCCCAAGCTGGTCTCAAACTCCTGGGCTCAAGCCATCCTCCTGCCTCTGCCTCACGAAGTGCTGGGATTATAGGCCTGGATTTTTTTTTTTTTTTTTTTTTTTTTTTTTTTTGAGACGGAGTCGCCCAGGCTGGAGTGCAGTGACCCGATCTCAGCTCACTGCAAGCTCCATCTCCCGGGTTCGCGCCATTCTCCTGCCTCAGCCTCCCCAGTAGCTGAGACCACAGGCGCCCACCACCTCGCCCGGCTAGTTTTTTGTATTTTTTAGTAGAGACAGGGTTTCACTGTTAGCCAGGATGGTCTCGATCTCCTGACCTCGTGATCCACCGATCTTGGCCTACCAAAGTGCTGGGATTACAGGCTTGAGCCACCGCGCCCGGCCTAGGCCCAGATTCTTAAAGCTAGAAGGCGTAAACTTGTTTCCAGAGAGCACTAAAACGCCATCTCTTCTCATCATTACTGTCATCAAAAACTTCTAGGCCAGGTGCCCTGGCTCAGGCCTGTAATCCCAGGACTTTGGGAGTCCCAGGTCCTTGGTAGGCCCAGGCGGAAGGATTGCTAGAGCTCAGGCACTCAGGAACTCAGGAATTCAAGAACAGCCTGAGCAACATAAGGAAACCCCATCTCAAAAAAAAAAAAAAGAAAAAGTTTTAACTAACCGGGTGTGGTGGCACACCCCTGTAGTCCCAGCTACCCCGGCGGCTGAGGCTCAGGAGTTGGAGGCTGCAGTAAACTAGGATCATGCCACTGTACTCCAGCATGGGCAGCAGAGGGAGACCCCGTCTTTAAAAGTGAAAATTTTAAAAATTTTAAAGAAACTGTATGCTGTACTTCCCACATGCCCTACCATTGCACTAAGCTTGATAGGGGACAAATTTTTAAAACCTGGCTATAATCACAAGAGTTGCCTTTGCTTTCTGCTAATTAGACTGGAAGTTTCCACTCATCTTCTGGGCCCCTTCCCTCATGCACACGCAATCTTGTTTTTGTCTATTAGACTAAACCCATAACCCATCTCCTGATCTCCCTTTCCCCGCAAGGAAAATATTCTCCTTCCACATTTGGCTTCATCCAAAGCCGCCTTCAATGCCCCTAATAAAGTCTTCCCAAGGAACCCCCACCAGCCCCAATCTTTCCAGTCACTGTGGCAGCCCCTTAGTACATGTACCCAACTCTGCCCAGGCTCCAGAAAAGGAAACTGGGTCTCAGAGAGGGAAAGAGATGTACTAGGATTGTCTGCCAGCGAGCCAACTCACTGGTAGACCATCGGATACAGCCTGGTGAGGAAGCAGTCGCAGGACTTGTGAGCTAGACACACCTGTCTGAATCCTGGCTCTGCTTTTATGGGCTGGGACCTCTTCAGGCCTGTTCCTTCACCTGTGGAATGGGGCATAAGAATACCAATTACAGGGGCGGTCATGGTGGCTCACACCTGTAATCCCAGTACTTTGGGAGGCCAAGGCGGGTGGATCACCTGAGGTCAGGAGTTTGAGACCAGCCTGGTCAATATGGTGAAACCCTGTGTCTACTAAAAATACAAAAATTAGCCAGTCATGGTGGCACATGCCTGTAATCCCAGCTACTCGGAGGGCTGAGGCAGGAGACTTGCTTGAGCCTGGGAGACGGAGGTTGCAATGAGCCAAGATCGTGCCACTGCACTCACAGCCTGGCCAACAGTGCAAGACTGTCTGAAAAAAAAAAAAAAAATACCAGTTCCACAAGGTTGATGGGCTGACCAAGATGATGGAGTGAAAGCACAACATGTGATGTGTAGTGACTGCTCAATAAATGCTAGCTTCCTCCTGCCCTTTTCGGGTTTTGTTTTGTTTTGTTGTTTTTGAGACAGGGACTTGCTCTGCCATCCAAGCTGGAGGGCAGTCGTGCCATCATGGCTCACTGCAGCCTCAAACTCCTGGACTCAAGGACCCTCCTACCTCAGACTCCTAAATAGCTGGGACCACAGGTGCATGCCACCATATCCAACTAATTGGGTTTTTTGTTTGTTTTGTTTTGTTTTTGTTTTGTTTTGTTTTGTTTTGTAGAGACAGAGGCCTCACTATGTTGCTCAAGCTAGTTTTGAACTCCTGGCCTCAAGCAATCCTCCCACCTTGGCCTCCCAAAGTCCTCTTGCCCTTTAAAAAAAGAGAGGCGGAGCACAGTGGCTCACACCTATCATCCCAGTACTTCAGGAGGCCAAGGAGGTGGATCACTCAAGCCCAGGAGTTCAAGACCAGCCTGGACAACATGGCAAAACCCCATCTCTACTGAAAATACAAAAATTAGCCAGGCGTGCATGGGCGTGGTGGCACATGCCTGTAGTCCCAGCTGCTACTCGGGAGGCTGAGCCCAGGAGGTCAAGGCTGCAGGGAACCATGATTACACCACTGCTCTCCAGCCTGGGTGACAGAGTGAGACTCTGTCTCAAATTAATTAAGTAATTAAAACAAATCTGAAATAATGGGATTCTGAAGTCTTAGAGATGGATGAAATCTTAAACGAATTCCCTCAGCAATAGCCCAGAAAATGGCTTCCCTGCTCACTCTCCTTCACCACATTCCGAGATGAATGCCTCAGTGCCTCTGAGGGGCTGACAGCTGGAAGGCAGCGCTGAAGAAAAGCTGTGGAGGAGATGGGATTATTCAGCATAAAGGACACAAAGGTGACTAGTGGTCTGTGAAGCAGACACACTGATCGTGTCCAACGAGGACTAAACGCAAGTAAACCTGACAATGAGGCACCACCTTCTTGGGGAAGGGACTTACAAATGCATGAAGTCACCAGGCTTCTGAGGGAATGCCATCGAGTTTCCCTCCTGGAGAAGATCCCAAAACATGCTGAGGAGTACCATACATCAGGTTAGATATAGGTAGGGTGATTGTATGCAGGTTTCGGGGGCACATTCTACTTACTCTTCTTGTCCTGGCATAGTTTCTAATAGTCCCCCTTTCACTCTCAAAATATCCTGGTGTGGATGATAAATTATATGCCACTTGAACTGTGAACAAAAGCAGGACTCCAAACAGCTCCTTCCAGGCCTGAATGTCAGCAACTCTGCTGGAATTTCTGAATCCCCAGGGACTTCAAAAGATAGCATGTCAGTTTATCCCCTTGAAATCACCAAATCAAATCAAAAATGACAATAGGCTAAAATTAAAGTCCCAGCCAACCACCCCAAGTCAAGTTTCGGGACTGTGCCTGCTGAATTGCGACACCTAGTGGCAAGAGCGCACGCTGCTGGAGCGGGGTTCTGCGAACACTTCACATTCGGCCATAGGTTTCCAGTGATTTGCAAAACAGCTAACAGCCAATATGTACCAAGTGTTTATGTGCCAGGCACAGTTCTAAGTACTTTACATGTTCCAACACATTGATCCTCACAACACCATGAGGTAGGTAGTAGCATCATCATCCCGACACTTTAACAGATGAGGAAACTGAGGCTGAGACAAGTTAGGTAATTTCTCCCAGGCCATTTCACCAGTAAATGACTAAGCTAGGATATAACCCCAGATTGTCTGGTTGGAGGGCCTGCACAGTTAACTACTGCTCCATCCAGACACACCTGTCTGAATGGAGGATTCAGGATTCAGACAGGTGTGTCTGGCTCTGTATGCACAAAGTTACTTCGGAGGAATCTTCACCTGAAGAGACATCCACCACCCCTCTGACATGGAGATGATGTGAGGGTACAATGAGAGGTAGAATGTATGAAAAGTTCCACTCTCGGCCGGGCGTAGTGGCTCACGCCTGTAATCCCAGCACTTTGGGAGGCTGAGGTGGGTGAATCACCTGAAGTCAGGAGTTCGAGACCAGCCTGGCGAAACCCCGTCTCTACTAAAAATACAAAAATCAGCCAGGCCTCAGTCAGGCCTGTAATCCCAGCTACTAGGGAGGCTGAGACAGGAGAATCGCTTGAACCCAGGAGGCGGAGGTTGCAGTGAGCCAAGATCGTGCCACTGCACTCCAGCCTGGGCAACAGGACGAGACTTCATCTAAAAAAAAAGAGTTCCACTCTCATGTCTACCAGTACAGAATAGTAGTTTCCACATCTATAAAAATTGCCTGGGCCTGGCGTGGTGGCTCACGCCTGTAAATCCCAGCACTTTGGGAGGCCGAGGCGGGTGGTTCATCTGAGGTCAGGAGCTCGAGATCAGCCTGGCCAACGTGGTGAAACTCTGTCTCTACTAAAAATACAAAAATTAACCAGGCGTGGTGGCGGGCACCTGTAATCCCAGCTACTCGGGAGGCTGAGGCAGGAGAATCACTTGAACCCGGGAAACGGAGGTTGCAGTGAGCTGAGATCACGCCACTGCACTCCAGCCTGGGAAACGAGTGAAACTCCGTCTCAAAAAAAAAAAAAAAAAAATCACCTGGGCACAGTGGCTCACACCTGTAATCTCAGCACTTTTATGAGGCCCAGGTGGGCGGATCACCTGAGGTCAAGAGTTTGAGACCGGTCTGGCAAACATGGTGAAACCCTGTCTCTACTAAAAATACAAAAAACTTAGCCAGGCGTAGTGGTGAACACCTGTAATCCCAGCTACTCAGAGGCTGAGGCAGGAGACTTACTTGAACCTGGGAGGCAAAAGTTGTAGTGAGCAGAGATCGCGCCACTGCACTCCAGCCTGGCAACAGAGCGAGACTCCGTCTCAAAAAAAAAAAAAAAAAAAAAAAAAAAAAAAAAAAAAAAAAAAAAAAAAAAAAGCCTCCCCAGGCGACTGCGGAAGATGGAAGATGGCGGAGGTGCAGGTCCTGGTGCTCAATGGTCGAGGCCATCTCCTGGGCCGCCTGGCGGCCATCGTGGCTAAGCAGGTACTGCTGGGCCGGAAGGTGGTAGTCCTACGCTGTGAGGGCATCAACATTTCTGGCAGTTTCTACAGAAACATGTTGCATGTTGAAGCACCTGGCTTTCCTCCACAAGCGGAGAACACAAACCTTGCCCAAGGCCCCTACCCCTTCCGGGTCCCCAAGGCATCTTCTGGTGGGCGGTGAGAGGCATGCTGCTCCACAAGACCAAGCGAAGCCAGGCCGCCCTGGACCGCCTCAAGGTGTGTGATGGCATCCCACTGCCCTGCGACAAGAAAAGCCAGATGGTGGTTCCTGCTGCCCTGAAGGTCGTACGTCTGAAACCTACAAGAAAGTTTGCCTATCTGGGGTGCCTGGCTCATGAGGTTGGCTGGAAGTACCAGGCAGTGACAGCCACCCTGGAGGAGAAGAGGAAGGAGAAGGCCAAGGTCCACTACTGGAAGAAGAAACAGCTCATGGGGGAGGAAAACAGGCCGAGAAGAACGTAGAGAAGAAAACTGACAAATACGCAGAGGTCCTCAAGGCCCACAGACTCTCGGTCTGAGCCCAACAAAGACTGTTCATTCCTCATGCTTGGCCTGGCCTGCCCTTACTCCATCGTCATCCTGGAATGTGCAGGACCCAGGGGCAGCAGCAGTCCAGGTGCCACAGGCAGCCTGGGACATAGGAAGCTGGGAGCAAGGAAAGGGTCTTAGTCACTGCCTTCTGAGGTTACTTGAAAGCACTCGGAGAATTGTGCAGGCGTAATGTATCTATGACCAATAGAAAGAGCAACCAGTTACTATTAGCAAAAGGGAGCCGGAAGACTGATTGGAGGGGCCCTGCCTTGTGAGTGGAGCGTCTGTTTAACTTTCCACCTGGTCATATAACTCTGCAGCTGTTAGACTGTGCAAGCACCTGGGGACAGCATGAGCTTGCTGTTGTGCAAAGGGGATTTATAGAAGCATAGACTGGGAAGATGTGCCACCAAGGGGTTACAGGCGCTGTCTGTGCTCCTCACCTGTATTTTGTAATCAGAATCAAATAAACTACTTTTAAAGAAAAAAAAAAAAATCAGGACATTGCCTGGGCTCAGTGGCTCACACCTGTAATCCCAGCACTTTGGGAGGCCCAGGCGGGAGATCATTTGAGCTCAGGAGTTTAAGCCCAGCCTGGGCAACATAGTGAGCCCTTGTTTCCACTTTTTGTACTTTTTTTTAAGAAAAAGAGAAAAAAAGTAATAATTTTTTTAAAAAAAACAGGGCAAGAAACTAGACAAGGAGAAAACTTATGAACCATCAGTGAAATGCACACTGGAGCTGCTATTTTAAAGAAGCACATGCCAGAGTGATTAAACAGTTCCTTCCCTACCTCACCTCCTTGACCACATTTACTTGTGTAATTTGTAGGGTGGTTACTCGTCACTGACACCTACCAGGTACCAAGAGGATCTCAAACCCTAGAGCTCCCACAGTTGTCAAGGTGAGGCAGGGAAAAGTGACCAAAGACTGTTCTTCCGCTTCCATTCCAAATGCCCTCTTCTCAAGGGTGCACATCATTCCAAGGACCCCTCCTTTCTTCACCTTGTTTCTCCTCCAAGGCTCAAAATGAGGCAGGCGGCAGGACTGAGAGGACCACAGGGGTCTTGTGTAAGTCTTTGTTCTATAGGGCTGCCATGTGATTGTTGAGACATATTTATTCTTTTTTTAAAAAAAGTATGTGTTGTTTATCTGAAATTCAAATTGAACTATTCTGTGTTTTTAACTGCTAAATCTGGCAACTCTACTTTGTTACTGATTGTTGCTCAGACAATTGGAAAACACAGATTAGAAGAGGCCAGCAAACTTTGTCTGTAAAGAGCCAGATAGTAAACATTTTCAGTTTTGTAGGGTATACAGTCTCTGTCCCAACTGCTCAGCTCTGCCATTGAAGCAGGACAGCAGTCATAAAAAATACATAAAGAAATGAGCATAGGCCGGGCGCGGTGGCTCAAGCCTGTAATCCCAGCACTTTGGGAGGCCGAGACGGGAGGATCACGAGGTCAGGAGATCGAGACCATCCTGGCTAACACGGTGAAACCCCATCTCTACTAAAAAATACAAAAAACTAGCCGGGCGAGGTGGCGGGCGCCTGTAGTCCCAGCTACTCGGGAGGCTGAGGCAGGAGAATGGCGTAAACCCGGGAGGTGGAGCTTGCAGTGAGCCGAGATCCGGCCACTGCACTCCAGCCTGGGCCACAGAGCCAGACTCCGTCTCAAAAAAAAAAGAAAAAAAAAAAGAAATGAGCATGATGGTGTTCCAATAAAACTTTATTTATTTATTTATTTATTTATTTATTTATTTTTTTGAGGCGGAGTCTCGCTCTGTTGCCCGGACTGGAGTGCAGTGGCCAGATCTCAGCTCACTGCAAGCTCCGCCTCCCAGGTTCACGCCATTCTCCTGCTTCAGCCTCCCGAGTAGCTGGGACTACAGGCGCCCGCCACCTCGCCCGGCTAGTTTTTGTATTTTTAGTAGAGACGGGGTTTCACCGTGTTAGCCAGGATGATCTCGATCTCCTGACATCGTGATCCACCCGTCTCGGCCTCCCAAAGTGCTGGGATTACAGGCTTGAGCCACCGTGCCCGGCCAAAACTTTATTTATAAAAACAGGCATAGGACCAGACCAGGCTGTGTGTTTTTCAAATTGGGGCCTTCAGACTCCTGGCTATCCTCAGATGTCTTGTGGGGGTGAGAGTGGGCTGGATCCAAGTTCCCAAGTGTAAAAAACAGAAAGATTGATCAAAAGCATTGAGCGTAATGAGTGCCGGTAATTCTGTGGGTGGGTGTGTGCATGTGTGTGTGTGTGTGTGTGTGTGACCTGAGATGGGTCACTGCCTACAGGAAGCATGCACTTCTGGAGTAGGAGGGTGTCTGGAGCCACCTAGGTTTTACAAGGTCGTGGGCTGAAGAAGAGCAGATTCTATGTCTGAGATTGCTGGTGGTCAGCATGTACTCTGTAAAGACAGAAATGCACAGACAACACTGTGAAATCAGACAGCAAATACAGAGGCCAGGAAAAGCAGAATGCCCCTGCAAAAGGTCTTCAGGTATAGCTAAAGCTGTTGGCGTTCATCCACCTGATGTACAGTGTTCAGAAACACATGGGAAGTATCTACAAATGCCTGTGTGCATGTGCATGCGCACACGTGCTCACACGTGGACATGTACCCCATCGATCTGAACAGGTCGGCAACAACTGAGGAATTTGCATGGTTGGTTGGAATCAATAAATGTAACAGTAATAGCCATATCAGCTACATTTGTATCAACTTTCTTACTGATCTTAGAATATTCCTATGTGTTTATCGAGGGCAATTCCATGGTTTAAAATCACTTTAAATGCTGCCCTACAGACCAAAACCACCTGTAAAAGGTCTGACCTATTAAAAGCATTGACTTTCCACCGCACAGAAAATGTTAATATGTCTGCAGCCGAAGTTATAGGGATCACAGTGCAAGCTAAAAACAAAGAATTAGATAAGCCTCAGCCGATGGCAGGCCAGGTAAAAAATGTGAGCATGTATATGTGTCCTAAAATAAGTAAGTCATCAGTGAAGTGTTTTAAATAAGAGACTGACATGATTAGATTTGCATTTTGGGACTATCACTCTGGCCATAGGGTAGAGAACAAATGAGAGCGGCAGGAGTCAGAAAGGATAAAGGATACTTTAGCAGTGATCTCGGCACAAGAGGAAGTCAGCTTGGTCTAGGTTGGTGGTGATGAAAAAGGAGTAATATGGATAGACTTCAGAGAGAGTTAAAAGGTGAAATTTACATCAGCAATGAACATAAGGAATAAGGGAAGAGAAGGTGTAAAGAAAGACACATTGGCCAGATGCAGCGGTTCATATCTGTAATCCTAGCACTTTGGGAGCCCAAAATGGGAGGATGGCTTGAGGACAAGAGTTTGCAACCAGCCTAGGCAACATAACGAGACCCCCATCTCTACAAAAAATACAAAAATTAGCCAGTCGTGGTGTGCACCTGTGGTCCCAGCTACTTGGGAGATGGAGGTGGGAGGATCACTGGAGCACAGGAGTTCAAGGCTGTAGTGAGCTGTGATCATGCCACTGCACTCCAGCCTTTGCAACAGAGCAAAACCGTGTTAAAAAAAGAAAAGAAAAGAAAAAAGAAAAAAAAAAGACTCATTATGTTCTGGCCAGTCTGAGAGGATGGTTGGTGGAATGATTAACTGAGATAGGAAACAGTGGAAGAGGACTAGATGTAAAGGAAAAGATGCTGAATTCAAGGAAGATTAGAGCTAATAAGTGTCCATCAGATTTAGTACGTTGAAGGTCACTGAGGAACTTCGCAAAAGCGATTTATTTGTTATGATGAGGCAGAGACTGTGTTGGAGGCACTGAGAAGGGAGTAGGGACTATGGAATAAAGATGGTAAAACAATTCTTTCAAGAAAATTGGCTGTGGATGGGAAGACACATAGGGCAGGTTGCTGAAGGAGACTGTAAATCAAGGGCAGGTTGGGGAATTTTATGGGAGACTTGAGCCCATTTAAAACTCATGGGCAGAGTCCTATTTCTGGTATGGAGAAATTGGCGCCTAGCTGACCCATCCTCCGCAGATAACATCTATACATTCCGGACAAAATATATAAACAAACAAACAAACAAACAAACAGAAAACCTACCTACCTAAGGGCTCTGGAGAGTAAGCCCAAGTAGGTAGGTTTTGGAGGGGATTCAATATGCGCAAGAAGCACCTGGGTCCACGTTTTGTGGATTTTCCCTGTGTTGGCCACTGTCACAGCAACAGCATAGGATGGCTATGTCAACGAAAAGAGTCAAACTCCGTAAAATATTTAAAGAGGTTTACTCTGAGCCAAATATGAGTGACTAAGGCCCAAGGTACAATGTCAAGATGTCCTGAGGAACACATGCCCAAGGTGGCTGGGTTACAGCTTGGTTTTACACGTTTCAGGGAGGCATGATGTTACCGGTGGAAGGTAGCCGAGTTACCAGCCGCGAGTCTGTACGGGTCTGCAACAATCTCAATTCTTGCCTCCTCAGAAGAAAGAATTCGACTGAGGGGCATAAGGCAGAAAAAGAGACTGAGGCAAGCTTCAGAGCAGGAGTGGAAGTTTATTTAAAAGGCTTTAGGCCGGGCGTGGTGGCTCAAGCCTGTAATCCCAGCACTTTGGGAGGCCAAGACGGGCGGATCACGAGGTCAGGAGATCGAGATCATCCTGGCTAACATGGTGAAACCCCGTCTCTACTAAAAATACAAAAAAGTAGCCGGGCGCGGTGGCAGGCGCCTGTAGTCCCAGCTACCAGGAGGCTGAGGCAGGAGAATGGCGTAAACCCGGGAGGCGGAGCTTGCAGTGAGCTGAGATCCGGCCACTGCACTCCAGCCTGGGCGACACAGCGAGACTCCGTCTCAAAAAAATAAAATAAAATGAAATGAAAAAATAAAAAAAAATAAAAGGCTTTAGAACAGGAAAGAAAGGAAAGAAGAGTGCACTTGGAAGAGACCCAAGCAGGCACGGAGGTCAAGTGCAGTGTTTAACCTTGATCCTACGACTTTATAGGCTGGCCCCTGTCCCATGATGCTTCCCTTAGAGTGGGCTGCCCATATGCACGGTGTCCCCTTACTCTTGGGAAGTGAGCACACACAGTGTGTTTAGAAAGTTGTATGCTTACCCCTCTGAGGCTTTCTCTGCTTTTCCAGTGGAGTGCCCCCGGAAAGTCATACTCCGCCATTTTGTCTGTTGATGCGCATGCCCAGGAAGCTGCTGCTCCCTGGCGCCTGCCTTCAGTTAACGCTGTAGTGCAACAGGTGTGGACCATCAGGAAACGCTGTTGTGCAACAGGTGTGGACCATCAGGAAACGCGTAGTGCAACAGGTGTGGACCATCAGGAAACGCTGTAGTGCAACAGGTGTGGACCATCAGGATACGCTGTAGTGCAACAGGTGTGGACCATCAGGAAATGCTGTAGTGCAACAGGTGTGGATCATCAGGAAACGGCCTCTCCCTGGGGCCAGCTGCCATTTATCCCTTTTAGAGAGGCAATGTGATCGTTGCCAAATCATCATCTGACATTCCTAGTGGGTGGGGGAGCCCCCTCCTGCCTCGCTCATGCCCAGCCACCCATAACAATAAGACATCAGTCAATACATGTGAGGTACACATTGGTTTGGTCTGGAAAGGTGGGACAACTTGAAGAGGGGGAGGGGAGCTTACAGGTCATAGGTGGATTCAAATAATTCAAAGATTTTCTGATTGGCAATTGATTGAGTTATTATCTAAAGAACTGGAATCAATAGAAGGGAGTGTCTGGCTTAAGGGGTTGTTAAGGACAAAGGTTCTTTTATTCATTTTTTTTTTTTCAGACAGGGTCTCACTCTGTCACTCAGGCTGGAGTGCAGTGGTGCAATCCTGGCTCGCTGCAGCCTCAACCTCCCAGGCTCAGGTGATCCTCCCACCTCAGCCTCCTGGGGCTACAGATGCGCACCACCATACCCAACTAATTTTTTGTTTTTTTTTGTAGAGACAGGGTATCGCCATGTTGCCCAAGCTGGTCTCAAACTCCTAGGCTCAAGCAATCCACTCGCCTTGGCCTCCCTAAGTGCTGGGATTACAGACGTGAGCCACTGTGCCTGGCTTTTTTCTTCTGAGACAGAATCTTGCTCTGTCACCCACTCTGGAATGCGGTCATATGACCTTGGCTCACTGCAACTCCTGAGCTCAAGCAATCCTCTCACCTCAGCCTCCCAAGTAGCTGGGACTACAGTCGTGTGCCACCACACCCTGCTAATTTTGGAGTTTTTTGTAGAGATGGGGTTTTACCATATTGTTCAGGCTGGCAAGGTTCTTATTGCATCACAGAGAATAGATGGTAAATGTCTCTTATCAGATCCAGAAAGGCACCAAACTTGTAGTTAATTCTCTCCTGGGTCAGGAAAAGACCTGGAAATAAAGGGAGGATTCTCTACAGAATGTAGATTTCCTCCACAAGAGATAGCTTTGCAGGGCCATTTATTTATTTATTTATTTATTTATTTATTTTTTTTTTTTTGAGACAGCGTCTCACTCTGTCGCCCGGGCTGGAGTGCAGTGGCCGGATCTCAGCTCATTGCAAGCTCCGCCTCCCGGGTTCACACCATTCTCCTGCCTCAGCCTCCCGAGTAGCTGGGACTACAGGCGCCCGCCACCTCGCCCGGCTAGTTTTTTGTATTTTTTAGTAGAGATGGAGTTTCACCATGTTAGCCAGGATGGTCTTGATCTCCTGACCTTGTGATCCACCCGTCTCGGCCTCCCAAAGTGCTGGGATTACAGGCTTGAGCCACTGCACCCATTTTTAAATATGTCAAAGAAATATGTTTTGGGGGAAAATGCTATAATTTATTTCAGAGCCTGCTATGTCATGTGATGCTATACTAGAGTCTGACTGGAATTTGGTATCTTATTGCTACAGAGTCTTTTTGTCAGTCTTAAGATCTCTGTTTTGATATTAATGCTGGTCAGTTGTGCCTGAATTCCAAAGGCAAGAGGGCGTAATGAGACATGTCCTAACACCTATTCCTATCACCACCCAAACCGGTTTTTCAGGTTTACTTTGGAATGCCCTCAGCTGAGGTGGCAGGGGGCATTCAGTTGACTGGGGGCTTAGAATTTTATTTTTGGTTTACAGCTAAAATTCCAATAGAAGCCCACTGGCTTTCCAGTGAGAGGAACCAGAGAGTGGAGCCCAGAGTAATCAGTTATCAAAGAGTGAGGGGTGAGACTTGGAAAGGAGAAAGCCAGAGAAGAGAAACCCAGAATTCTGTATATAAACTCTGCCTAAGTCTCTGATTCCTGCTGAACCTCACATGAACAGGGAAACCTACAGGCAGCCTAGCTAAAGATAAAAAAACTAAACTGAGGCTGGTCACGGTGGTTCACACCTGTAATGCCAGCACTTTGGGAGGCCGAGGTGGGCAGATTGCCTGAGGTCGGGAGTTCAAGATCAGCCTGACCAACATGGAGAAACCCCGTCTCTACGAAAAGCACAAAATTAGCCGGGCGTGGTGGCGCACGCCTGTAATCACAGCTACTTAGGAGGCTGAGGCAGGAGGATCAAAGAATCGCTTGAACCCAGGAGGTGGAGGTTGTGGTGAGCCAAGATCGTATCATTGCACTCCAGCCTGGGCAACAAGAGCGAAACTCCATTTAAAAAACAAAACAAAACAGAAAATACTAAACTAAGACGGAAGCTCCTGCCCACTGAAGATAAAACCAAGTTTGCAATTTGAATTTAACCAAGTGAATTGTCTGCTAAAGGAAAAAGATTAGCCTTTTTCTGAGGAATTAAACAGAACCTAGAGTCTCCTCAACATAACCTTCAAAATACTCAGGATATGATCCAAAATTACTAGGCATACAAAGAACCAGGAAAACATGACCCCTTCTCAAGGTTAAAGCAAACAACAGAGGCTAATCTCAAGGTAACGTGGATGTTGGAGTTATCAGACAAGGATTTTAAGGCAACTACTATCATTATGCTGAAGAATATAAAGAAAAACACACACATAATGAACAGATAGGAAGCCACAGCCAAAAATTACAAAATATTTTTTAAAAATGGAAATTTTAGAACAAAAATACATAGAATAAAAAATTCACTGGCTGTGTTCAGTGCAGTGCACCTGTAATCCTAGTTAATCAGGAAGCTGAGGTGGGGGGATCACATGAGCCTACAAGTTTGAGACCAGCCTGGGCAACATAGCAAGACCCCATCTCCAAAGAAAAACAAAAAATTAACTGGATGTGCTTAATGACCATTCCACCATCTCAGTGGAAAGAGCAAATGAACTTGAAGAGAGATCAATGGAACATTGGAAAGAAAAAGAGATAACCGAGCCTCAGAGACCTGCGGAACAATATGAAAACGTCTAATGTGGCCGGGTGCGGTGGCTCAAGCCTGTAATCCCAGTGCTTTGGGAGGCCGAGACGAGCAGATCATGAGGTCAGGAGATCGAGACCATCCTGGCTAACACGGTGAAACCCCGTCTCTACTAAAAATACAAAAAACTAGCCGGGCGAGGTGGTGGGCGCCTATAGTCCCAGCTACTCAGGAGGCTGAGACAGGAGAATGGCGTAAACCCAGGAGGCGGAGCTTGCAGTGAGCTGAGATCCAGCCACTGTACTCCAGCCTGGGCAACAGAGCGAGACTCCGTCTCAAGAAAAAAAAAAAAGAAAGAAAGAAAATGTCTAATGTATGGATAATTGGAATTTCAGAAGGAGGAAAAAAAAAGAAATGAGACAAAAAAATATACTTAGAAGCTTTTGGGGAGGTCCACAGATGAGTTCATAGAATTCACAGTGTAAGGGTAGGGATTTGGCTAAGGCAGAAAATATGACAGCACTTGCATCGCAACAGGAGGTATAACCACGCGACAGGTTTATTTTGCCCACGGCCTGGATAGAGCCAATTTATCAAGACAGGGGAATTGCAATAGAGAATTTTTTTTTTTTTTAGATGGAGTCTTGCTCTGTCACCTAGGCTGGAGTGCAGTGGTGCAGTCTTGGCTCACTGCAGCCTCTGCCTCCCAGGTTCAAGAGATTCTCCTGCCTCAGCCTCCCAAGTAGCTGGGATTACTGGCACCCACCACCACGCCCGGCTAATTTTTGTATTTTTAGTAGAGACGGGGTTTCACCATGTTGGCCAGGCTAGTCTTGAACTCCTGACCTCAGGTGATCCACCTGCCTCAGCCTCCCAAAGTGCTAGGATTACAGGCGTGAGGTACTGTGCCTGGATTTGAAAGAATTTAATTCATGCAGAGCTGTCTTAACAGAAGACCAGAGTTTTGTTCCTCAATCAGCCTCCCTGAAAATTCAGAGACAAGGGTTTCTCAAGGATGGTTTGGTGGGTCGGGGGACAGGGAGTGGGGAGTGCCGATTGGTTGGGTCAGAGATGAAATCACAGGGAGTGAAAGTTGTTCTCTTCTGCTGAGTTGGTTCCTTGAGGGGAGCAGTGGGGACAGGACAGGTTGGCGAGTCCAGGCAGAGCCACTGATCATCAGAAATGCAAAACCCAGAAAAACATCTCAAAAGGTCAACCAGATTCGGCCGGGCGCGGTGGCTCAAGCCTGTAATCCCAGCACTTTGGGAGACCGAGACGGGCAGATCACGAGGTCAGGAGATCGAGACCAGCCTGGCCTACACGGTGAAACCCCGTCTCTACTAAAAAATACAAAAACTAGCCGGGCGAGATGGCGGGCGCCTGTAGTCCCAGCTACTCGGGAGGCTGAGGCAGGAGAATGGCGTAAACCCGGGAGGCGGAGCTTGCAGTGAGCCGAGATTGCGCCACTGCACTCCAGCCTGGGCGACAGAGCGAGACTCCATCTCAAAAAAAAAAAAAAAAAAAAAAAAAGGTCAACCAGATTCTACAATAGTGATGCTGTTTACAGGAGTAATTGGGGAAATTCCACATCTTGTGACGTCTGCAATAATGACTGGGAATCGTTTCACTATTGCTTACACCTCAGTAGAATTCAAACCCCTCTCGTCCTCCTAATGCAACGGCCTTTCGTTAGTGTTACAAGGGCAATTTAGTTTTGGGGCTATTATCATTTAAGTTATGAACGAAATTTTCTACAAAGGTAGCTTGGCCCATGCCCAGGAATCAGCAAAGACAGCCAGCCTGTGAGGCCAGCAGCAAGATGGAGTCAGCCATCCCAGATTTCTCTACAGTGATAATATGGCAAAGGCTATTTCAGAGGGAAAAGAAGTATAGGATGAGGCCGGGCGCGGTGGCTCAAGCCTGTAATCCCAGCACTTTGGGAGGCCGAGACGGGTGGATCACGAGGTCAGGAGATCGAGACCATCCTGGCTAACACGGTGAAACCTCGTCTCTACTAAAAAATACAAAAAACTAGCCGGGCGAGGTGGCGGGCGCCTGTAGTCCCAGCTACTCGGGAGGCTGAGGCAGGAGAATGGCGTAAACCCGGGAGGCAGAGCTTGCAGTGAGCTGAGATCCGACCACTGCACTCCAGCCCGGGCAACAGAGCGAGACTCCGTCTCAAAAAAAAAAAAAAAAAAAAAAAAGAAGTATAGGATGAGAGCAGATACAGGTGGATTTATAGGTTCTAGATGGGAATTTGCATTTGGTCGCTTCTATTTCCATGTAAAAACGAAAGAAAGAGAAAGGAAGAGACAAGTCAGGCGCATTGGTTCACACCCATAATCCCAGCACTTTGGGAGACAGAAGAGGGAGGATTGCTTGAGCCCAGGAGTTTGAGACCAGCCTGGGCAATACAGTAAGACCTTGTCTCTACACAAAATTTTAAACTTTGTTGAGTGTGGTGGTGCATGCCTGTGGTCCTAGCATCTGGGAGGCCAAGATGTAAGGAACACTTGAGTCTGGGAGGCAGAGGTTGCAGTGAGCCGAGATTGCACCACTGCACTCCGGCCTAGACCACAGAGCAAGACCTTGTCTCAAAGTAAACAAGAAAGAGACAAGGTCATCGGCAAGTGGAGGTTTGAAAGAAGGGCCAGGGGCTTGGGGAGATCGACAGGGGTTTGAAATAATCGCTGTGGGAGAGTAAGTTCATCAGACAGTTATCAGGGCTTCCCAGTGTAGTGAGGGCCCTCTGGACATAGTAGTCATGAATTGATGTAGAACTGATTTGCGCTGTCGTGTGACTTTCCCAGAGGCTGCCTGAGAGCAGGCACGGTAATAGATAGTTGGGTCCATACACAGTTGGGATTTTGCCAGATAGGATAAAAAAAAAAAAACAACGGATCAAGATGAGGGCTTGACCAAGACTGTTAGAGAGTGGACTCTAAGCATGATAAAGGAGGAAGGAAGGGAGGGAGACAGCTGATGGTGCGGGGATAAGTAGCGACAGCCACAGATCAGAGGTGCTGATGATGGTGAACAGGTGCAGTGGGAGTACCCACACAGGCCAGCCGTGGGGAAAGGAGCAGCAGTCAGAGAAGGGGAGAGTGAATAATCAGTGATTTGGAAGTGGAAAGTCTCAACTTCCAATAGTGCCAAAGCCCAAACTGTGACTGTGGAAGTGGGTGGCTTAGTGATAGTAGAGGTGATCTTTAGGGAGGAGGAAGGCAAGAAGCTGAGAGTCCAGTTGGACTGTTGACGATTTCACCCAAACCAGGGCTGAATTGACCTAGGATGACAGCAGCACACAGGTGAGGAGGAAATGGTGAGACTGATGCAGAGATCTTTGAACAAGGAGGGACCTGCAGGTCGGTGGATGACAGAAGCTTTCAGGAGGGGAAGAGGGTGTCATAGCTGTACGGCTGAGACTCAGAAAAAGCCTAAGGGAAATGGAAAGCAAGGAAGACAATGACCTTACTGCCCAGCTTTTAAGCTGTGGCATCGGGAACATGACAGCCACCACTGTAGGAGGGCTACGGAAGACACAGTGTGTGCTGGGGTATGATTGCATTTATCTATGGCTGCAGAACAAATTACTACAGATTTAGAGGCTCAAAACAACACACACTTAGTATCTCACAGGGTCTGTGAGTCAGTCTCAGCATGGTTTAGCTGGGCTGTCTGCTCAGGATTGCAGGAGACTGTAATCAGGGGGTTGGCCACATCGCCATCTGGAAGCTCCACTAGAAGAATCTGCTTCTAGCTCACTCAGGGTGCAGCAGAGTTTGTTTCCTGATTCCTCGCTGGCTGTCTGCTGGAAGCTGACCTCAGTTCTCAGCCACGTGGGCCTTTCCAACGTGCTGCTCGTTTCACTGAGCCAGCAAAAAGTCTCCAAAACAAGCCTGTTCACAAGACAGTCTCATATAATATCACTCCATCACAGCGTGACGTCCAACCCCGCTGCATATTCTGTTCATTAGAAGCAAGTGACAGGTGCACATGTACTCAAAGAGAGGGCATTACACAGAAGTGTGAGCACCAGCAGCCCAAGATCACGGGGGCCTCTTAGGGTGTGTCCTCTTCAGAAGGGGTGAGGATATGGGATGTTTGCTGGTTACGCCAGGGCAGCATGGTGGAGGAGGTGGGGTGTGGCAAAGGTGGGAGCTGGGTCAGGACAAGAAAGGCTGAGCACTTGAAGATGAGGGTGTGATGGGTGACAAGGAGAGGGGCTTGGGCTTTGGGGACAAACTGATGGAGATAGAGTTCTCTGCTTTTCTCTATTGTATGCACTGTGAAAAAGAAATCTGCTTATTTATGAAAACACATGTGTGGCCGGACGTGGTGGCTCAAGCCTGTAATCCCAGCACTTT
Source organism: Rhinopithecus roxellana (assembly GCF_007565055.1). Taxonomy (NCBI): domain Eukaryota; kingdom Metazoa; phylum Chordata; class Mammalia; order Primates; family Cercopithecidae; genus Rhinopithecus; species Rhinopithecus roxellana. Next base: position 6,177,023 of record NC_044558.1, read on the forward strand.
GGGAGGCAGAGACGGGCGGATCACGAGGTCGGGAGATCGAGACCATCCTGGCTAACACGGTGAAACCCCCGTCTCTACTAAAAAATACAAAAAACTAGCTGGGCGAGGTGGCGGGCGCCTGTAGTCCCAGCTACTCGGGAGGCTGAGGCAGGAGAATGGCGTGAACCCGGGAGGCGGAGCTTGCAATGAGCTGAGATCTGGCCACTGCACTCCAGCCCGGGCGACAGAGCGAGACTCCGTCTCAAAAAAAAAAAAAAAGGTTAACTTTGTTAGATGCATGTTAATTATATTTCCTCCAGAAGCTCTCTGAAGAGCAGATCGCAGAGACCATCTGAGAGGAACCCTGAAGATAACAGGGAGAAACAATGAGAAAATGACACCCCCAATCTCCAGTACCAAACACAGGGAAAAGTCAGAAGGCAGCGATTGCTCCCGGAGAGCAGGGAGCCCACGCCGATGCTTTGAAATTGAAATCAAAGCCTCGTGAATACAGTAGAGTTGGGTGAAATGAAATTGTGTGACTGTCAATAAAATGACCAGAGGATGATGATTGATAAGACACACAAGGAGTATAAAAGTGAAGATGGTACATTTGAAGCCCCCGCCAGGGTGTCTGGGATCTAAGTAGATATACATCCATTTATGACATTAAAAAGTTCATTAATGTTTTAATTGAAATACACATATGGGGGAAGGAGGTAAAAATCTCTCTCTCTATATATATATATATATAGTTGTTTTTATAAAAGAAGAATAAGCTGGAAGTTAAAAGGGGAGAAAAAAATGAAAACCTTTTATAACAGGATGTATTTTTTTAAAGGACTTAGACTTGGAGTTGAATTGGACTCATCAGCACGAACTCATTTTCCAGCTCCCACTGGAGCGCACTAGAAACAGACGCCTGCCTTTGGTTCTCATGTGGATAATGTGATTCGCACCATGAGCACCCAGACATAACATTCACCTAACAACATTTGCCACTCAGAGAAACAGGGCTCCTTGGGGAATAGCTGATTCCATACCTTGGTGCAAGAAAAATCATAGTCGGCCTAAGTAGACTTTGCTAGAAGTATGTAAGTTAAAAAACAAAAATGTTTGAGGTAGTGTTAAAAGGAAAAAGGACACAGCATAAAAAGTCAAAGCCAGCCAGGCACGGTGGCTCACGCCTGTGATCCCCACACTATGGGAGGCTGAGGCAAGAGACTCACTGGAGGCCAGGAATTCAAGGCCAGCCTGGACAACATAACGAGACCCCATATCTACAAAAAATGAAAAAATTAGCTGGGTGTGGTGGTGCATACCTGTAATCCCAGCTACCTGGGAGGCCGAAGTGGAAGGATCCCTTGAGCCCAGGTGTCCAAGGCTACAGCGACACTGTCTCTAAAGAGAAAAGAAAAGAAAGAAGAAAAGAAAAAAAAAAGGCAAAACTGTGATCATCTGATTATCAAAAAGAAAACAAAAATCTACTGAAAAGCCTGAGTCCATAATGGTATTGGATACGGGTTATACTAAAAGAAGTATATGTGAGTTCCTGAAAACGTCCACTGTTTTGTTGTTGTTGTTGTTGTTATTGTTATTGTTTTGCCAAAGCCAATTGTTCTGAAGTGTCCACTTTTCAAACCATGTGCATACCATACCCAAGTTTTGGTTAATAATTAAGCTATGAATTTCTTGTACTTATGTATTTATATCAGGCAATGAGATTTAAAGGACACTCAGGGATGAAAGATGCACTGAGTTATTTAAAAACAAAAAACAAAACAAAACAAAAACAGTGAGAGTTCTATGACTCTTGTAAGTGCCGCAGGCAAAATTTGACCAAAGAAAGCCACCCACACTGATCATTGCCAGCCTGGGAGAAATGATTGTAGGAGGCACATCCAGGCCCCACTCCCAGACCCAGTGCCCAGGCTCCAAGCAACTCTCCGTGCCGGAACATCATGGCCGCTCCAAATCTGGAACTCATACCCTGATCTGTAACTGTCTTCAGACCTAAATCTTCAGCGGAGCCATTTCAGCCCAACTATGAGGCTAATTCTGCTTTCTTTCTGTGGATGGAGGCAATTTTTTTTTTTTTTTTTTTTTTTTTTTTTTGAGACGGAGTCTCGCTCTGTCGCCCAGGCTGGAGTGCAGTGGCCAGATCTCAGCTCACTGCAAGCTCCGCCTCCCGGGTTTACACCATTCTCCTGCCTCAGCCTCCCGAGTAGCTGGGACTACAGGCGCCCACCACCACGCCCGGCTAGTTTTTTGTGTTTTTAGTAGAGACGGGGTTTCACCATGTTAGCCAGGATGGTCTCAATCTCCTGACCTCGTGATCCTCCCGTCTCGGCCTCCCAAAGTGCTGGGATTACAGGCGTGAGCCACTGCACCCGGCCGGAGGGAAATTTTTATATTTAAAAATAAATATAAAGAAGACAATGGACATGAACATAGATTAATACTGTTGTGATAGCTTCAGGGGGAGTATGTTAGTAACTACTGCAAACATTGGGATGATCTAGGTTTTATCTGCTTTTTAGTTGAGGTAAAATTCACATAACATAAAATTAACCACTAACAACTTTAAAGCATAGAATTTTAAAATCTGCTTTTTAAAGTGTTGAAAAAGCGTAAAAGCATGTGACATTAAACTTGTGATATTAGTTTAGTATTTAGGTAGATTAAGTTTGGTGGTTAAATGCTTAAATAAATCTAATTGGGTCTATAAATTGAGGCTATGTTTTGTGAATAGCGTTTAAATTATTAGTGTTAAATGCTTAGTGTCTAAGATTTTGTTAGATTTGTAAATCTGCCTTGTTAGATGTTTGAATATTAATATTAATATAGTTTAAACAGCCTAAGCTAATTTAATTAATCAAGCTTGTAAGTAATATTTAATGTTTAGAGAATTTATAAGCTAATCAGGCATTAATCAAAAAACAAGTGATAGAAATACTAGATTTATGAGCAAAGTAACATAAAAATACTAGATTTATGAGCAAAGTAATAGACTGTATGAGTTGAACTTAAGTTAACAAAACTAATCTTGAAAATGTACAACTTTGGGTGCAGTGGCTCATGCTTGCGGTTCCACCATTTGGGGAGGCCGAGGCAGGAGTATCACATGGGACCAGGAGTTGAAGGCTGCAATGAGCCATGATTATACCATCGTGCTCCAGTTTGGGTGACAGAGCGAGACTCTGTCCCCCCAACATAAAGTAAAACAAATAAAAATGAAAACAACAATAAAATGTACACCTTCGATAAACTGGAAAAACAAGTAAAATTCACGAATAACTTTCCTCTCCATGCATAAAAGCTTCCCTCAGGCATTAAAAATTCAACTGACAGTGACTTAGTTTATAAACTAATACAAAAGTATAGAAAGCGATTTATTTGTTGAAATTTTGACAGTTAAAAAATATTACAAGTCAAAAGGAAGCACCTCTTTCAAATTTAATTTTCTTCCATTCATTTTTATTGGTGTTTTGTTTGTAAAGAGAAAAGTCACTAATTTTTACAAACAGTGATGAATATGCTGCTCAAATACATACCTTTCCACAGAAGGAAGCATCTGTATCCAACTCATATCCCTACTCCATCTCCATGGGAGAGGAATTATTATAGATTGACCATGGCCTTGGGGTGATCAATCTGTACCTGGTCAAAAAGTCTAGCTCTGTTGCTTCTCAAACTTCAGGAACCCCCTGCAGATTTTGACTGGGAAGGACTGGAGTGCGTGGGGTGAAGTTTGCACGTGCTGTGAGCTCCCAGAATACACTGCCACTCTTCCGGGGACCACGCGCTGAAACCAGAAAGTAGGTGCTGTTCACAAGTGAGCGCCTGTGCATGTGGCTCTTTCCACGGTCCCAGTGAACACAGGCTGGGGCTGCTCCCTCAGCCAGGTCCGCCCTCTTTCTCTGTAGTGTTGTTTTGTTATAGCAAAGGGGTCTTGTTATGTTGCCCAGGCTGGTCTCAAACCCCTGGACTCAAGCAATCCTCCTGCCTCAGCCTTCCAAAGTTCTGGGATTACAGACGTCAGCAATTGCACCCGGCCTTCTCTAGCATTTTGTTTCACACAACAGCAGTGACCTTGTCTCAGGAGGTTTTGCCCCCTCTCACTTCTGCATCTCACACTCCCTCTGTTGATCTACTGTGTGTGTGGCCTTGCCTCTATCACAGAGATCAGATCCAAGAGTAGTCTGGGTACGGCTGGGAGGGGGAGAAATAGCATAGGAGACCCGACACAACTCTTAAGTTGTTGCGTGACTCCCCCCACTAGAATATAAGCTCCTTAAGGGCAGGGACTTTGATTTTATTCACTGCTGCATCCCCAGCAGACAGAACAGTGCCCAACACACCCTAGGTGCTTAGTACATGTTTATGGGATGAATGAGGCCTGTTGGGACACGAGGCATTCCTAGAATTCCTACTGGAGGCCCCAGGGAGGACACAAACCCAGAGGAGGGAGCAAAGCAGGGGACTCACGAAAAATGGAGGCCACAAGGGGAATGTGATGAGATGCCAAACCAGGGAGAGCAAAAGCAAATATCAAAGGCAGGGACTCCAGCCAGGAATCAAGACCCAGCGAGATGAAGAGACAGAGCAAGTGGGCCGATTATAAGCCGGGAGCGGCTCGAGGCCTTCCCAGGAGCAGGCATCCGAGGCGCGCTTTAATGTGTCTCCAGGGCCAGTGCTAGGGTGGATCAGTCAAGATGAAAGGGGCACAGGGATGTGATGGACAGGATGGTCTTTCCTGGGGGCTCTTCATTTTCCAGAACTAATGCTGGCAGACAGCATGTGGTCTAAGAAGTCACAGGCTGGGTTTGAGTCGCAACTTCTACTCTCCGATTGTGTAAACTTGAGCAAGTTACGTAAAAGTCACTCACCTTTGCTTGCTGTTAAGATGGTGCAAACCCTTAAACGGCTTAAAATCAGAAATCTGTCTGTCCCTGGCAACTGCAGCATAATATTGCCGTACACCAGCCGCAAAGGGTCTGTGCAGGATTGGTGTGGATTTAGAGAAAGAAATTGGAAAGAAGTCAGCCAAGTAGTTACTGACGAGGAAAAGCCGAATAAGAGAATCATGCCAAATTTCAAAACTTCTCAGCTTGACCTATGAGGGAGGGAGACGGCAAAGAGAAGCAGATCCCTTTGATTCCAAGAAAGCATTTATACAGTCACAAGACACTCAGCAGACTCTTGATCTGAACATCTGATTACTCCCTGATTACTTCTCAGCTGGGATTGCTATGGCACCAGCTGGCAAGCACATTTCCCTCTCGTGGTGGTTGTCTCATTTTTACTTCCCTCTATTCTCCACAATTTCCTGCACCCCACATCACCCCTATAGAAATATAACTATTTTACTAGCCTGGGCAACATGGCAAAACCCTGTTTCTACAAAAAAATACCAAAAAATTAGCTGGCTGTGGTGACGTGTGCCTGTGGTCCCAGCTACTCTGGAGCTTGAGGTGGGAGGACTGCTTGAGCCTGGGAGGCAGAGGCTGCAGTGAGCCAAGATCGGGCCACTTCACTCCAGCCTGGGCGACAGAATGAGATCCTGTCTTAAAAAAAAAAAAAGACAAAAAGAGAGAGAGGAAAGGTAGGAAGGCAGGAAGGCAGGAAGGGAAGGAGGGAGGGAGGGAGGGAGGGTAATTGTTGCACCAAAAAGGGATTGCTTAATGCTGGTGCTCTCTGGGGCCTTCAGGGACACCTTCCAACTCTCCTACCTGGCCTTAGGCAAACCCTATACATTCATCACCTGCTGTCCACCTCTTTTCATGGGCACTGCAGAGGAGCCAGGACTTCCAAGTTGAAGTATAGCACAAGATCTGCGACTGTGAGTTAGTGATTTCTCTGAGCCTCTATGTCTGCATCTGTGAAGAGGATGTCTACAGTATCACAGTGTAGCTGTAAATAGCAAGCAAGACATTGTATTTGAAAGTGCTTTGTAATCTGAAAAGTGCTGTAGTCAGGGTGGCTGGGCAAAGTGGTTCATGCCTGTATCCCAGCACTTTGGGAAAACAAGGCAGAAGGATCACTTGAGTACAAGAGTTCGAGACCAGCCTGGGCAACACAGTGAGACCTCCATCTCTAAAAACTAAAATAAAATAAATTAGCTGGGTGTGATGGCATGCACCTGTAGTCCCAGCTACTCAGGCGGCTAAGGTAGTAGGATTGCTTGAGGCCAGGAATTCTAGGCTGCAGTGAGCTATGATCACACCACTGCACTCCAGCTTGGGCAACCGAGCAAGATCTTGTCTCTGGAAAAAAAAAAAAAAAGCAGCAGCAGCAGCTGGGCACAGTGGCTCATGCCTGTAATCCCAGCACTTTAGGAGGTCAGGGCAGGAGGATTGCTTGAGCCCAGGAGTTTGAGACTGGCCTGGGTAACATAGTGAGACCCCTGTCTCTATAAAAAATTTTAAAATTAGCCAGGCGTGGTGGTGCAAGCCTGTGTCCCCAGCTATTCAGAAGGCTGAGGTGGGAGGATCACTTGAGTCCAGGAGTTCAAGGCTGCAGTGAGCCATGATCAGGTCACTGCACTCTAACCTGGGTAACAGAGTGAGGCCATATCTAAAAAAGAAAAAAAGTTTCCAGGGATAGTGGCCAAATGCTACTGACAGAAAGTTAAGATGAGGGCAGATAAATGCCTTTGTCGTAGAGACCCCTGGTTTCCCCTTCTTCCTGAGTAACAGGACTCCTCCATATGGCATGTGGTCACTTGGAATGAAAACTACATTTCCTAGGGGCTTCTGCAGCTCAGTGAGGCCAGTGGAGGTAAGCAGAGATTTAATTTCCAGAAATGTCCCGAAAGGGAGGGGCACGCTCTTCTTCACTCCTTTTTCTTTTCATTTGAATGGAATGTTATGTAATGGTCTTGGATTTCCTGAAGCTCTTCTGGACCATGATATGACCTTAGGAATAGAAACTACCCATGGTAAGGAAACAAGGTAAAATGATCCTGGGGGTAGGTCCGGTGTCTCACACCTGTAATCACAGCACTTTGGGAGCCCAAGGGGGCAGATTGCTTGAGTCCAAGAGTTTGAGACCAGCCTGAACTGGTCAAAAAATACCCCAACATAGTGAAACCCTGTCTCTACAGAAAATACAAAAAATTAGCTGGGCATGGTGACACACACCCAGAGTCCCAGCTACTCAGGAAGCTGAGGTAGAAGGATCCCTTGAGCTCGAGAGGCGCAGGTGGCAGTGAGCTGAGATCGTGCTACTGCACTCCAGCCTGGGTAACAGTGAGACTGTCTGAAAAAAAAAAAAAAAAAAAAAAAAGATCTTGGGTCCTTGATACCATGGAGTATCATAACAATGATGGACAGATTTCATGAGAGAGAAATACATTTCTATGTTAAATCACTGATATCATGCCATTGCACTTCCAGCCTGGGCAACGGAGCAAGACTCCATCAAAAAAAGGGAAGGGGAGGGGAGCGGAGGGGAAGGGAAGAGAAGGGAAGGGAAGGGAAGGGAGAAACAGAGAGAGAAAGGGAGGGAGGGAAATAAAGGAAAGAAAGAGAAAAAAAGAAAGAAGGAAGGAAGGAAGGAAGGAAGGAAGGAAGAAGGAAGGAAGGAAGGAAGGAAATAGAAAGAAAGAAAGAAAGAAAAGAAAGCCGAAAGAAAGAAAGAAATAAAGAAAGGGGAAAGAGAAAAGAAAGAAAAGAAAAAAAGAAAGAAAGAACAGAAAAAGAACGAGGGGAAAGAAAGAAAAGAGCCCTCGCGAAAGAAAGGGGAAATTGAGACCCAAGAAGCAGGCCCGACGGCCGGCCTTCCTTCCGTCCCCCGCCCCCGACTCCTCCCTCCTCCCCCGCCCGCCCGCCCCGTAGAGCCAGAAGAAAGAAAGAAAGAAAGAAAGAAAGAAAGAGAAAGAAAAGTCAGAGTGTGGTGGCTCACGCCTGTAATCCCAACACTTTGGGAGGCTGAGAAGGGTGGGTTGCTTGAGTCCAGGATTTTGAGACCAGCCTGGGCAACATGGTGAAAACCTGTCTCTAAAAAAAAAATGCAAAAATTAGCCAGGTGTGGTGGCGGATACCTGTAGTCCCAACTACTCTGGAGGCTGACGTGGGAGGATCACTTGAGCCAGGGAGGCGGAGTTTGCAGTGATTTGAGATCATGCCACTGTACTCCAACCTGTCTCAAAAAAATAATATTGATAAGGGAAAGAAAGAAGAAGAAAAGCAAGCAAGCAAGCAAGGGGCTGGGCATGGTAGCTCACGCCTGTAATCCTAGCACTTTGGGAGGCCAAGGGGGGGCGGATCACTTGAGGTCAGGAGTTTGAGACCAGCCTGGCCAACATGGTGAAAACCCGTCTCTACTAAAAAATAAAAAATTAGTCAGGCGTGGTGGCATGTGCCTGTATAATAATAATAATCCCAGCTATTTGGGAGGCTGAGGCAGGAGAATTGCTTGAACCTAGGAGGTGGGGGTTGCAGTGAGCCGAGATCACACCACTGCTGCACTCTAGCCTGGGTGACATAGCGAGACTCCTTCTAAAAAACGGAAGGAAGAAAGGAAGGAAGGGAGGGAGGTAAGGAGGAAGGGAAGGGAAGGGAAGGGGAGGGGAGGGGAGGGGAGGGGAGGGGAGGGGAGGGAGAAAGGGAGAAAGGAGAAGGGGAAGGAAGCTGAATCCTAACCCAGGCAAAGCCACAAAGGAACATGACTCATACCACCAAACCCTTCAAAAGTCATGAATTGGTGGCACCAGGTATCTCTGGAAGTAGAAGTAGAGATGGGGCCAAAGACAGAAGAATTGATCAAATTGAGCTCAAGAAGAGATAGATTCCCCAAATCTCTCCTCAACCCCATGCAGTCGGGGGATTTCCCCTCCATAGCTCAGGCAGCAGCTGGGAGTTCTCTCCCTGGGGGACACGAGATACAGTGGAACACAAGAGCACAGTGCATAAAACAGGGGGATTAGTGAAAGTTTCCATACTGCAGGTTGAGACGTTCCAGCACTCGGTTCCCAGAATGCTGGTGGCCACAAGTTCTCCACAGCAAGAAACTGAAGAAACCCTGTCCATGGAATTTGACCAGGTCAGGAGGAAATACCCTAAATAAACCCACTTCCTAAAATAAGAGCCCAGCCAGATGGTCACAGAGCGCGACCCAGCCTCCAGCACCTGCTGCACAGCCAGAGCCTCTCGTCGGCTTTTAGCGCCCAGTCTTAAGTTTGAACAACCAGGACTGCTGGGCTTCTGAGGAAAGGCTCTGCCATGAATGGTCAAGACACAAACTAACCCAGAGAAAGTCAACTGGGCAGAAACAGATGGAGTGGGGGGAAAACCACCTCCCGAAACCGCTACTCTCCCCTGGTAAACGATTGAAGACACCCCGTGGAGCGGGACCAGGACGTCACTCCAGCCCTCTTTCTCCACCGGAACACGTGGGCTCTCCCGCCTCCACACACTGGCCCTGGCTCCTTCCCCAGGTCTTCACGTGGCTGGCTGCTGTGTCGCCTCAGAGAGGTCTTCAAGGACCACCCACTCTGAAAAAGCCCTTCCAGCCACCCCCTAATGCAGGAGTGGGCAAACTTCTTCTGTGAAGGGTCAGAAAGTAAATATTTCAGGTGTCGTGAGCTGTATATGGTCTCTGCCACAACCACTCAACTGTGGCACGGAAGCAGCTGGAGAAGATCTGTAAATAAGGGACTGTGGCTATGTTCCAATACAACTCTATTTATGGCCGGACGCAGTGGCTCACGCCTGTAATCCCAGCACTCTGGGAGGCCAAGGCGGGCGGATCGCTTGAGTCCAGGAGTTTGAGACCAGCCTGGACTACATGGCAAAAACTCGTCTCTACAAAAAAATACAAAAAGTAGCCAGGCGTGTGCCTATGGTCCTATCTACTCTTGAGGCTGAGGCAGGAGAAATGCTTGAGCCCAGGAGGTGGAGGCTGCACTGAGCTGAGATACCACTGCATTCCAGCCTGGGCAACAGAGCAAGACCCCATCACACAAAACAAACAAAACTCTATTTGTGGATACTGAAACTGGAATTCCATATCATTTTCCAGGGTCACAAATGTTATTCTGCTTTCAATTTTTATTCAATCATTTTAAAACATAAAATCCTGCTGGGCATGGTAGCTCACACATCCTAGTGCTTTGGGAGGCTGAAGTGGGAGGATCACTTTGAGCCTAGGAGTTCGAGACCAGCCTGAACAACATGGCAAGACCCCACCTCTACAAGACATTTAAAATTAGCTGGCAAGGTGGCACAGTCCTGTGGTCCCAGCTACTCGGGAGGCTGGGGCAGGAGGATCACTTGAGCCCAGGAGGCTGAGATTGCAGTAAGCCGTGATTGTGCCATTGCACTCCAGTCTGGGCAACAGAGCAAGACCCTGTCTCCAAACAAACAAATGTAAAAACCATTCTTAGCCAGAGGTGATGGTGTGGGCCAGTAGCCCCAGCTACTTGGGGGGCTGAGGCAGGAGGATCACTTGAGGCCAGGAGTTCAAGACCAGCCTGGGCAACATAGTGGGACTCCATCTCTAAGAACAACAAACCAAACAGGCGCTGGGCTGGATTTGGCCAAACCCTACTCCAACACATCATCTGGTTTTATTTTCATCAAAGCACACATCACCTCCTGCTGTTTTCTTGTTCCCTTTCTTTTCTGTTGCTTGTTTCTTGGAAGTCTCCTCTGCTAGAAGGGAGGCCACAGGAGAGTAAAGACCTCTGCATTCTGTTCCGCTGTATGCCCAACACCTAGGACCGTACTGGCATCTAGTGTTTGCTCAGGAAATGTAGCTGTTGGCTGTGGTAGAACAGCCGCTGGGCCGCACCAGCCACCCTCACCCTGCTCATCACTGCTGCAGTGCCCGAAAGGACAACTCTCAGGGGCAATAATGGGACTCCCACCCTGGCTCCTCCCACCTGTGTTTTCCGGTTCCTTTCCCCTTCCTTGCTTTCCTCAGTCTCAAATTGTAAGCCTGTCTGTGATACCCAGCACAACCCACAACCCACAGGTCTGCTTATTCCTGAGCCAAGTGCCAGGTAGCTCATGGTGTGAGCTACCATGCCCAGCAGGATTTTATGTTTTAAAATGATTGAATAAAAATTGAAAGCAGAATAACATTTGTGACTCTGGAAAATGATATGGAATTCCAGTTTCAGTGTCCACAAATAGAGTTTTGTTTGTTTGTTTTGTGAGATGGGGTCTTGCTCTGTTGCCCAGGCCGGAATGCAGTGGTATCTCAGCTCACCGCAGCCTCCACAGCAGACCCTCCTCCACCCTCCCAGCCCTAAAGGTGAGGGGTCGTGTCGGGTCACTGGTCCAGCCCACAGTCTGAAAGGAAGGTGCTGAGCATGTGACCAGCAGGCCTCGTGTCTCCCCACCCAGATGGGGAGAGGAAGCAGGGAGAAACTGTTCCAGGTACAAAGGGGGCTTCAGAATGGTCCCCCTCTGAACCCTGAACTACTGAAAATGCATGCAGTCGAGCAGCCAACTCTCAGGTGCTCAGTAGCGTTTGAGGAATGACCACTGGCTGTGTACTGTACCCTATTCAGCAGCATCGTCACTTTTCTGCATGATGTAATGCAGCGGTCCTCGAGCTTTGTGGCACCAGGGACTGGTTTCATGGAAGACGATTTTTTCACGGATGGCGGCGGGGGGAGTCCAGGGGGGATGGTTTTGGGATGAAACTGTTCCACCTCAGATCATCAAGCAATAGATTCTCTTAAGAAGAGTGCAACCCAGATCCCTCGCGTGCACCGTTCACAGCAGGGTTCGTGCTCCTATGAGAATCCAATGCCACGGCTGACTGGACAGGAGGCGGAGCTCAGACAGTGATGCTCGCTCTCCCACCCGCCGCTCACCTCCTGCTGTGTGGCCTGGTTCCTAACAGGCCACGGTTGGGTACTGGTCTGCAGCCCAGGGGTTGGGGACCTCTGAGAGCATGGACTTGTGATGGCAAAACGTTGTTGGGCATGGCGACTCACACCTGTCATCCCGATTACTCAGGAGGCTGAGGTGGGAGGATTGTTTGAGGCCAGGGCCTCAAGACCAGCCTAAGCAGTATAGTGAGATCCCATCTCTAAAAAAAGAAAACAGGCCGGGTGCGGTGGCTCAAGCCTGTAATCCCAGCACTTTGGGAGGCCGAGACGGGCGGATCACGAGGTCAGGAGATCAAGACCATCCTGGCTAACACGGTGAAACCCCGTCTCTACTAAAAAATACAAAAAACTAGCCGGGCGAGGTGGTGGGCGCCTGTAGTCCCAGCTACTCGGGAGGCTGAGGCAGGAGAATGGCGTGAACCCGGGAGGTGGAGCTTGCAGTGAGCTGAGATCCCGCCACTGCACTCCAGCCTGGGCGACAGAGCAAAACTCCGTCTCAAAAAAAGAAAATAAATAAATAAATAAATGAAAAGAAAACAAAAAAAAGTCATTGCTAACCGATGTCCAGAAAAAAGGATTTCTTGATCCTCAGATGGGAGAATTCAGGTCCCCGTAATGGATGCAGCGGCATCAGGTCCTCAACAACGGCCTGCAATCCTTCAAGGCCGTGCAACTCCCTGCGTAAGTACTGGCACAAGCTACCGTATGCAAGTGATCTGGTGCTCCACGGAGGAAGGAATGTGCTGACAGGCAGATAGAAGCACTCGCATGTGCTGGGAGCGGTGCTGTTCCATGTGAATTAATGAAGCGGCACTTGGGCTATCAGTCACACTGTTCTGATTTTGGCTAGCAAGTCAGTCATGTGGGCTGCTAGTAAGTAAGCCTGCTTATTCCTGAGCCAAGTGCCAGACTCAACTTCCTAGGATGCCAAGCTAGGGATCACATCTTGCCGGCCCCTGCCTGAACCTCTCCCTTTGACCACTCTTCAAATCCAGGGGGTCCTGTGTCCATTACTGTTCCTCCTACAGGTGCAGCGCTCACAGAGCCTGGTGACAGAACTCCTGGAACCTCGCTTGGGGACAGTCAAGGACTGACATAACCACATGGCCATGGAGACACTTGTTCCCAGGGAACCCAGTGATACTGGCTCGAACCTGACCCCAGGCTGGGAGGCGTCCCCAAGTGCTTTTCATTCTCTGAGAGGGGGGTTGGGTGGGAGGCTGGGCAGCTTGCACGGCTGAGTCCCCACTTCCACTGCCTCGCTTCAGGCTGTGACGGCCTCGGTGACTGCAACCTGCTGCTTCCACCTCTGCGCTCTGTGGACAGGCGTGCACCTGTCATTTCCAAGAAAAAGATCACGCACACAAAGGCCTTTGTGTATGTAGCAGACTTTACTGAAGATTTGGAGATGAAGGGGCTTTACATAGCAAAAATACAAAAAACTGAAAGTTGAGTATTAGACATCCATGAGCTTAAGAAGATCCAGCCATTTCTACCAATGGGGCTCCCGCCTTCTACGAAGGCACCTGACCACCTCTCCCTGCCGTTTCTCAGGAAGCTGAATGAAAGTCAGACTTCCTGATGGTTTCTTAAGAGTATTTTAGTCCTCTATTTGCTGTCCTCCCTTTTATTTTTTATTTTTTTTTGAGATAGGGTCCCGCTCGGTTGCCCAGGCTGGAGTGCAGTGATGCAGTCTCAGCTCACTGTATCCCTGACCTCCTGCGCTCAAGCGATCCTCCCACCTCAGCCTCCCAAGTCGCTGGGACTACAAGAGCACGCCACCATGCCCTGCTGATTGTTCTGTTTTTGTAGGGATGGGGTTTTGCCATGCTGCCCAGGCTGGGCTCAAGTGATCCTCCTGCCTCAGCCTCCCAAAGTGCTGGGATTACAGCTGTCTTTCCTTTCTAGACTATCCCTTGGGACTTCTTTCTCCCCTTAATGGGTCACAAAGTTATCTTCCCAATTTAGAACACTCCCTCCCCTTTCCTGACACCAGGGTAAAGATGAAAAACTTGCGCTGGGCAGTTCTCGCTAAACCAAGACTCGAGGTCTTCTACTCACCTTCTTTGAGGGACATTAGAGCTTTTTTTCCCTCTAAAAATAAGTATGTGACATTCTGGTATCTTTCATCTGACCATCCATATCCAATGTTCTCATTTAAACATTACCTAGTATCATTGTATATAATCAGAAACTCTGGTCCTTCTGTCTGGTGGCACTTTGAGTCTTTTGTGCCATAATGCAGCAGTATGGAGGGAGGATTTTATGGGGAAATGGGGATAGTCTTCATGACCACAAATAAATAAATAAGTAAAAAAAATAAAATTAAAATAAAATAAAAATAAGTATGCGTGCATGTGCGTGTGTTTTAGGGGTGGGAAGGGCAGAGTCAGGGGACATTTTTACACACCCACATTTCACATTCCCTGAGCGCACGCCATGAGTGAGGGGTGGCCCTGCTCCTTCACACACCGCGACCTTTCCTCCTCCCAACAGCGACTCCAAGTCAGAGACTTTATTCCCACTTCACAAATGAGATTATGAAGTTCCCAAGAGGGTGTTCGTCCAAGATCACATGACTTGTAAGAGGTCAATTTGATCACTGGCCTGGCTTAACTTTAAGTTCTTTTTGGAGACGGAGTTTCGTTCTTGTTGCCCAGGCTGGAGTGCAGTGGCACGGTTTCGGCTCACTGCAACCTCCATCTCCTGGGTTCAAGAAATTCTCCTGCCTCAGTCTCCCTAGTAGCTGGGATTACAGGTGCCCACCACCACACCCAGGTAGTTTTTGTATTTTTAGTAGAGATGGGGTTTCACCATGTTGACCAGGTTGGTCTTGAACTGACCTCGGGTGATCCACCCACCTTGGCTTCCCTAAGTGCTGGAATTACAGGCGTGAGCCACTGTACCCGGCCAAGTGTACATTCTTAAGAACTACGTGGCCGGGCGCGGTGGCTCAAGTCTGTAATCCCAGCACTTTGGGAGGCCGAGACGGGCGGATCACGAGGTGAGGAGATCGAGACCATCCTGGCTAACACGGTGAAACCCCGTCTCTACTAAAAAATACAAAAAACTAGCCAGGCGCGGTGGCGGGCGCCTGTAGTCCCAGCTACTCGGGAGGCTGAGGCAGGAGAATGGCATGAACCTGGGAGGCGGAGCTTGCAGTGAGCTGAGATCCGGCCACTGCACTCCAGCCTGGGCGACAGAGCAAGACTCCGTCTCAAAAAAAAAAAAAAAAAAAAAAAAAAGAACAACGTACATAGATTGGAGAAAAGTATCTCGTTTTCATTCTGAGAGCTAATACAATAGAGAGTGTATGAAGAGGTCAAACACAGGGACCACTGGGTGGAACACGCTGCCACTCCACCTCACCTTCCCCCTCTGTGCCACACACCTGATGCAGCCCCACCCAACACAGCCACGGCCCTCCTACCCCCGCCCCACCTGCCCAGTGTCCTCTGAGTCTCAGCCCAGCAGAGGGAGCAGGTGCACGCTCTAAGCACACACACGGTACAGGAGCTGGGCGAGGCCAACCATGCCAGCCCCTCGCTCCACACCCCACTGGCTTCCATTCTGAAAGGGAAGAACCACACACACACACACCCCAAACTCCTATGTGGGTTTCTTTGTTAGAAAGATCATCCTGCTCTCAGGCCGGGCGCGGTGGCTCACGTCTGTAATCCCAGCACTTTGGGAGGCCGAGACGGGCGGATCACGAGGTCAGGAGATCGAGACCATCCTGGCTAACACGGTGAAACCCCGTCTCTACTAAAAAATACAAAAAAATTAGCTGGGCGAGGTGGCGGGCACCTGTAGTCCCAGCTACTCGGGAGGCTGAGGCAGGAGAATGGCATAAACCCGGGAGGCGGAGCTTGCAGTGAGCTGAGATCTGGCCACTGCACTCCAGCCTGGGCGACAGAGCGAGACTCCGTCTCAAAAAAAAAAAAAAAAAAGAAAGATCATCCTGCTCTGAAAGATGGGGGCCAATGGGAAACAGTCTGCTGGCTCATGCCTGGACCCACTGAGAGAGATGGTCCATCTCCCGTGCCCATTTCCGCCTGGACTGTGCTGCCTAACTCGGATCATGTCAGAATGGTGGGAGAGTCTCTATCCCCACAGGGCTCAGGGACCCTTCCTAGCCTCACAGACCCAACTGACATGACCACCTGCCATGCACATTCGTTCACTCATCAAACAGAACCAGGAAATGAGGTCTCACAGCGCAGAGCTGCGTTTCGTGGGAAGAAACTGAAACACAGTCACATGTGCCTCTCTGAGGTCCGCAGCAGCCCACTGTTGTTTTCCAGAAAATCCGACCAAAAAGACTCCCTTGCTGAACACACTTCCAGGACTTCCCATCACACTGGGTAAAGTCCAAAGCCCTCACCAAGAGAGGGGGCACCACTGGGCCACCTGCTGCCTTTCCCCACCTGGAATGCCCTGGCCCCCTCCTCTCTCCGTTCACTCTGTATTCTGGACACAGTGGCCTCTTCTCTGTACCTGGGCACATCTGTCACCTCCCTGCCCCCAGCACCTGCTGTTCCCTCTACTTGGAATAGTTCCCCCGGCCCCCCAGGGCTGGCTCTTCCTGCTCTTCAGAATCGGCTCAAGCCCCACCGCCTGAGAGAGGCCCCCCCAGTGACTCAACCTCAGCACCTGCGCAGCCTCACCACGCCCGCCTGTCTCCTCACTTGCTTACTCTTTGCTTCCCAAGGAGCCTGTCTGTCGTCTTCCTCACTGACACATTCCCACTGACACATCCCCAGGGCCTAGCACAAAGCAGAAGTTAAGTAAGTATTTGCTAAGTGAATGAACAGATGCATGAATCGTCCAAGCAAGTTAGCGGAGCTCTCCGCGCCACATTTGCCTCATCTGTAAAATGGGGCTAGCATAGTACCCATTGGGTGAGGATGAGAAGAGACGACAGAGGCACCTGTGTTCAGGTACCATGCATGTGACAGGGGTTCTAACAGGGCGTACATGGAATGCCTCTGACACACAAGGGCAGGCATGACTAAGCCTTCTGCACGAGAAGAGGGGATTCCTCTTTGGCTCTGGAAGAATGAGCGACAGAGGGCAGATGGAAGACGGGAGGAGCACTACTGGCTGGGGGTGCTGGGAAGTAGGTGACTCCGGGTGGCTGGTGGGGAGGCAGCAGGGAGCCTCAGAGGAGGCTGCAGGCGAGGTGGGGCCAGCTCACCCATTTGCCTCAAGGGTCATGGTCTGCACCACACCACGGGGAAGGCAGCTAAGTCTGCCACCTGCTATGGTTGACCGGCTTGGATTTTACATCTGTAAGGAGGTGACTGTCCACTAGGCTGCAGAGGTCAGTTCACAGAGGGAAGAAAAACTCACAACCAACACCTGGACCCAAACACATCTGCACTGACCTCTTCCCCAGCCAGGACACAAAAACGTTATCTCTTTAAATGTGCATTTGTCCTGTGGCCAAGAGGCTGCTGGCACAACATATCCTTCCGCCACAGCGCTGGTGCTGCCCGTCAAGCTAGAAGGACGGCCAACCCCAGCTTCCCTTATTCAATCCCCCAGGGACAGGGGAGGGGCGAGAGTGAAGGCAAAGGCTGTGCTGGCGCCTGGGGGTGGGGGCAGGAGAGCCTTACACAAACACAAACCCATGCTGGGACATACAGGCACCTGCTCAGGGGCTCCTCCAACCCCAGGTTCCCCAAGAGCCCACGCCCCAGCTTCTGACGAGAGCTGGGCCTCCAGACTGCGCAGCTCTGCAGCCTGGCATGAGGTGTAGTGGTGGTCCTGATACCCGGAGAGGTTTGGTTAAAGCTGTTCTGTGGTAAGACAGTGGGGGCTGGGCCATGGAGGAGAGGGAGACTAGGCTGCTGGCCTCTTCCCCAAATCTGGGATGCTGCCAACTTCCCTCCACCTGCTTCACTAGAGGCTGCCCACCCCTTAAGGGCAGCTCCCCTCAAACGCTACCCTTCCCTGAATCTCCTGCACCTTGATCTCTCCCGTCTCTGAGCGCCAGTGGCTTTGAGGATCACTTAATAGTTTTCCAGTCTGACTTAGTGAGACTGCAAGCTCCTATGATTAATTACGACGTACATTTAGTGAACACATTTATGTGTGGGGTACTATGCTAGGCACTGTAGATACTCGAGGTAGGTTACCGTTATACAAATTTTACAGATGGGGAAACTGAGGCACAGTGACATGAAATAACTTGCCCCAAGGTCACTCAGCTAGTCTGACTCCAGAGCCCTTGCTCCTAACCACACTCCATGACACCTCTGCGATGCTGTCTTACTTACGTAGTCCCATGCCGTATCTCCCCGAGTGCTGGACACACGATTAACAGAAACACCCCTAGGCTGAATCTTCCCTTTCCGCTCTAGGCTACCGGATCTGTGGTTTCTATGAGGGAAGATGACCCCAAAGAGCCACTAGGTGGCAGCAAGGAGCCAGATTCCGGCCTCCCCGTGGGAGGGAGAGAGGGAGGAGTTCACTGTTAGGTGTATTTAGTACGGCTTGCACCAGGCACTTCACGGACTGCACATCTTCCCACTCTACAGAGAGGAAAGGGTACTAAGGTTCAGACAGGTTGACAAATGCCCAAGGTCAGGCAGCTTAGAATACTAGGACCGAAGCCAGGACTGGCAAAACTCGGAGCCCATGCCAGTTCTCAGGAGAAATAAACCCTGGAACGCCTTCAGCTGCGTATCTAAGTCCAGGCTCCTCGGTCCCACTGCCTCCTGCCCTCCCCACCTCAGGCTCCTTCGATCTGAAACCAGTGCCCCCAGCGTGGTCATGGAAGATGGTCATGGAATCCACATCCACTGAGATGGACGGAAACTGTCCAGAGAGTTCTGACGGTGTCCCCGTCCAACAGCTGTCACCTCCACACCTAAAACACACCCCCCCGGGGACGGGGCCTCTCTGTGTGAACCGTCTCCTGCGAGTGCAGCAGGGGTGCACGTGGCTGCGGGTGCATAGCCCATGCATTCCTGGGACCTCCCGGCGTGGCCACCACCACAGTGCAGGGGCTTGAGGGGCAGCACGGGGACCGTCACGTCTTCGGTTCCAGGGTCTGGTGATGTTCCTGGCTGAGTCCATTGGGGTGCTGGCTTCAGAAATGCCTGGGGTGTGTCTCTGAGCACTGCTTCTGGCCTGCCTCCCAGATGGCCCCATTGCTCCCCCAGTCCCTCCCGAGGCTCACACAGCCAGACCAGGTCCTCTGAAAAGACACAGCATCTTGGGTTTATTTGGGGTTGGGCACTGCAGGTTCAGGCACAGTTTGTTCCTGGGTAGAGTCACAACTGCTCCTCTCAGCTCTCTTGGCACTTCAGGGGCTGCCCCTGCAGGTCCCCTCCCCACGTCCCCGTTTCCTGCACACACGTCTCTTCCCCCCTCCCTGCTCCCCGAGTCTCATTCTTTCACCAGCCTGTAGATATGGTGCTGAGCCCCATGCTCACTGGCTGACACCTCGAAGACATAGGCGATGCACAGCAAGGTCTCCTGGGTGTCTCTGTTGGTGACCACCTGTGGCAGAGAAAAACACAAGGGTTAATAAGGCCCCGGATGAGGGCACGCCATCGCTGCTACCCACACACAGACTCCAGCCACACCCGCGGCACACCTGCAGGATGGTGAAGTTCTCCAGCACGCTGTTCATCATGTACTTCTCGGGGAGGTGCTTCAGCTTGTGGATGAAGTTGATCATGTACTCACAGAGCGGGGACCGGTGGATGCGGTAAGAGTAGTGTCCATTCTCATAGCGAGCATACTCTGTCTGCAGGGCCCGGGGACAGCAGCTTAGAATCCCATTCTGACCACCTTCGGCCCAGACCCAACTCCATGGGAAGCCCCAGGACCCAGACCCAACTCCATGAGAAGGAAAGGCAGGAGGCCTAGGGGCCCTTAAGAAAAGAGTCACCCCTAGCCAGGGGCAGTGGCTCACGCCTGTAATCCCAACACTGTGGGAGGCCAAGACAGGCGGATCACCTGAGGTCAGGAGTTCAAGACCAGCCTGGGCAACATGGTGAAACCCTGTTACTATCAAAATACAAAAATTAGCCAGGCACGGTGGCACACGCCGGTAATCCCAGCTACTCCGGAGGCTGAGGCAGGAGAATCGCTTGAACCCGGGAGGCGGAGGTTGCAGTGAGCTGAGATCATACCACTGCATTCCAGCCTGGGCGACAGAGTAAGAGTGTCTCACACACAAAAAAAAGAACAGTCACCCTGTTAGGTTGGTGGACATTAAACAAGACCTCCTTCCTCCACGGGTGACCAGCAGGAACCGGGGATGGCAGGAGGGGAGCTTAAGGAGACACAGGAGCAGTGGCAGGAACCTCTCAATCCTGGCTGTACATGAGGACACCACGGGGGGTACACAGGGACCCCTGGGAGTCTGGTGGTGATCATGTAAGTTTCCATATCTACACGCACGCATGCACGTGCACATAGGAGTGCATATAAAGCGGTGAAATCTGAACCAGCTTGATGGACTGCATCAATGTCAATTTCCTGGGTGTCCACTTTATACTCTAGTTATACAAGACATTGCCAGGGCAAGAGCTGGGTAAAGGGCACATGGGATTATGATCCCAAGTGGATCCACAAATATCTCAAAAGTTTTACAAGATTAATTAGAAATAAATAATTTGGGGCACTTTTTAAAAACCAATAATGCCTGGACTCTACCCTAGATTGAGGGGTGCTGAATGGGTTTCAGGCACTGGTGTGCTTCCAAAGCTCCCAGGAGACTGTAGGGTGCAGCCAGGTGGAGAAGCACTGGGGGGAGGAATGTCTCTTCCCTGGTGCTGGCCTGACATCTGGCTGCATTTGGCATGAGGAAGGTTATCAATAACTGATAGGCTGTGAGAGTAGGACTTCATGAATTCAGACCAATCTGGGGACAGGGTGAGGAGAGGGACGCAGACCGGCCTGCATGGCGAGGAGGTCTGGTTTAACAAGTGTGTGGGCGGCACAGGGTCCCAGACTCTCAGAGCGCACCGGTGTTTTGGGTTGGAGGCCTTCAGTCCCAGCTCCTTGTCACTGTCACTATGCAGCGGGCCCAGAACACAGGGTGCTGCAGGAGACTGTGTCACGGAGAGTGAAGATAACCTGGCCCTTGTTTAGAGATAAACGGAGGATTTTATCACAACCCCCCAAACACCCACCGGAAAGCAGGGTGGCTGGGTGAATGTGTGCTCCTCATCACTGTCCTGCTCTGCCCTGGGCCGGGGGGTTAGCAGAGTGGGAGAAACCACCGCCTAAAAGGCAGGCCTGAATTTTCTGTAACGTCCACTAGAGCGGGATCTCCAGGTCACCCACAAGTAGAAAATCAGGGAAGGAAGAGTTTCAGGCATTCATGAAGCAAAGTAAGCAGGGGACAGAGATCCTAGGCACCGAGCCCCGCTTCTGCACTAGTAAGCTGGGTGACCACGTGCGGGCGGTCGGGGGAGGCCTTTGCTTTCTCTGGGCCTCCACTGTGAAGCCAGAGGGCTGGACTAGGTAGATGCCCCAGGGCCCGGCCTGTGCTGCGGCTCTGATCTTGGAGAGGACCGGGGGTGCCTGTAAGGACGTGTTTGCAAGATCCTGAACGGGCAGCAGTGGCTCTGGGGAGCGCCCCTCACCCACCAGGGTGGCCTCCTACCTCAACTTTCTCCACCACCTGCTTGCCGAAAGAGCAGACCTTGGTGGAGCAGGTGATAATCATGTTCTCGGGGCTCTCATACTGGCTGGAGACCCCATAGAAGGAGCTGCCTTCATCCTCGATGTTGGTATTGAGGTCTGCCTGGAGGGAGACAGGGGGAAGCCGAGGGAGGGTCAGCAGGTGCCGCATCAGACGGGAGCATCAGGGAGACCTCAGGGTCCCGGTCCCGGCTCTAGGGCTGGGAAGAAATCAGACTGAGGGTAGACAGTAGGACGCTGGAAAGCTTCCACCATCCTCTACATCTCTGCCTGGTACAAAATCAGGTCATGTTGCCTAAATCATGGGAAAAGAGTACACTGGGAATGGGACCCACACAGTTTCAGGCCACTGCTGCCTGCCCAGATACTAACACACCCAGCAGGTGGGAGCCCCAGATTCCATCTTTAAGACTTCAAGTTTCATAGTCTAAGACTTTGTTCTTGTTAAACTGCAAAGGTTTGAATCTCTATCAGACAGCTCTATTTTAGTTTGAATGCATCTAGCAGAATCGTTCCAGAGTGAATTTTGATAGTGCAGGAAGCATGAGAACAGAAAACCACGGCAAGAGACTGGCAGGGGGGAGGGTGGAAGGGGTGAAGGGTGCTCCTGTCTCATCCTCCTTATCTCCTCTGAGGGAGATCCGATCGATGCTCCCTCAGAAACGGCTCTGGGGCTGGCTTCTTGCCCCTCTAGGCACTGCGGGGTCCTGCCACCTTGGATCTTTTGACATCTCTGCTTCAGCCTCCAGAGCAATCTCCCCGGCGCCAGCTGTCCCTCCCTTTGGTTCATACTCTTAACGGCCCTGGGAGTCTCTTCAGAAGACAAGTCACTGCACCATCTCATTGAGCCATTTAGCCACAAGGGACAGGAGTCTTGGTCCCTGGCCTGGCTCACAAGGCTCTTCACAGGCCCAGCCACTGGTCCTCTAGGTCAGCTTCTCACCTTGCCTCAGACAGGCTGCTCTTCCTTCCCCTGATAAAAGCAGAGCCCAGAGGGCCTCCTGCTGGATGTCGGGCTGATCTGAAACTTCTCTTCTAGAAAAGGCAGAGTAAGACTCTGTGCCGATCTCACACCCACAATCACAGCCTCAGTTTTATCCATGAGGGGTCCTGCCTGTTAGCCTTGCCCAATGCCACCCAGCTGGTGAGTGAAAGATCCAGGTCTTCAGGCTCCAACCCCACGACTTGTCCCAAACCAGCAGAGTGCCACAGCGAAGAAAGGAAGGCACCACACAGACAGTGTGGTGCTTTGGGGACTCTGAGGCAGAAACTGTATTCCTGAAGCCCTACACCTCTTAGGGGACCCCATGCCCAGAACTTCAGCCCCACATCAAACATCTGAGCCAAGGGTGCTAAGAGAACAAGTCAAGACTCAGAAACAATGCACAGGCACATTACAAAAGGCTTATTCTCAGGGGAGGCCAGTCCTCCCACCCACACCCCTGGTCTGAAATCACTGCCAGCTGCACCCAGAGCACAACCCTAGGAGTGCAGTAGAGCTTCAGGCCTTGGTCAAGGTTCTGACACCAAGGACTCTTCTGTGCAAAGATGAGGGGATCCCTAGAACCCCAGGAAGGTTTTGGCCAGATTCAGAGCCAGGCACCAAGCAATTCTACTACTGGCCATGAGGGGACGCTCAATCATTATTTTTCTCTCCTTTGGAGACGTTTTCCCTGAGAGGACCTTTCTCTAGACTGGCGGGGGGTGTTGATTGTCTATAGCACAATAGAAACATTATATAGCCACAAAAACCGCTGAGAAGGACATGCATTTATTATCATGGATGACTACAAACACACTGAGTGGGAAAGCAGGCTACGGAGCAGAATGAGGGTGGGTTATGTTTATGATGAGGAAAAAAAGGTTGTTTTCATGCTGAAACAGAATGGCATATGGTTCAGTGCATCTGCCTCGGCTTTGAGGAGGCCATTAGGGAAAAAGAGCATTCGAGTCAATGCTCAGCCTCTGAAACAGAGAGCAATGCTTACCCTAAACACCCTCCACTCCCAGCCCTGGGCTGGCCTCAGTCTCCCCAGTCTGTCTCCATCTGTGATGATGGGAGGGAGGGGATGACACATGGCAGGCAGGGTGCCCAGGGGGCATGGCAGAGGTGGCTGAGGCCTCTGCCGGGTGAGATTTCACTGTGGCTGTGACTGGCCCAAGGTCTTACAGGCAAATGTAAGGCAAATGGGACCAGAACCTGGGCTTTTGGGTTCTGTCGCCCAGGCTGGAGTGCAGTGGCCCGATCTCGGCTCACTGCAAGCTCCACCTCCCGGGTTCACGCCATTCTCCTGCCTCAGCCTCCCGAGTGGCTGGGACTACAGGCGCCCGCCACCTCGCCCGGCTAGTTTTTGTATTTTTAGTAGAGACGGGGTTTCACTGTGTTAGCCAGGATGGTCTTGATCTCCTGACCTCGTGATCCGCCCGTCTCGGCCTCCCAAAGTGCTGGGATTACAGGCTTGAGCCACTGCGCCCGGCCTAATTTTTATTTTTTGAGACGGAATCTCGCTGTCACCTGGGCTGGAGTGTGGTGACGCAATCTGAGCTCACTGCAACTTTTGCCTCCTGGGTTCAAGCGATTCTTCTGCCTCAGCCTCCCGAGTAGCTGGGATTACAGGCACCCACCACCACACTCAGCTAGTTTTTTTTTTTTTTTTTTAAATAGAGATGGGATTTCACTGTGTTGGCCAGGCTGGTCACGAACTCCTGGCCTCAAGCAATCCTCCTGCCTCAGCTTCCCAAAGTGCGGGGGATTACAGGAATGGGCCACTGAGCCTGGGCAACTACATAACTATTAAAAAAAAAAAAAAAGCTTATTCATATGGCACCTTAGAAGTATCCCATATGCCAAGCTGGGAAGGACTGGCACTCACACCTCCCAGCTCTTCCAGACACACAGAGGCAGCAGCTGCCCCCAGCCCCCAGGAGCATTTGGCACATCCCCCTCCACTACCCTGTCTGTCATAATCTGTCCAGACGTCCTTGCCCCCTTGCAGACAGGATGCTGGAGGCAAGAACCAAGCTCTCCCAGGGCCTTCAATCAAGGTTGCAGGCAGCTGTTCACCCTCTCACCTCCGGGTGGCACCAGTGAGAAGAGCAAGGTCCCTCAGTCACAAGCAGGAACCTACCCTGTCCTGTTCGCCCTGAGAGTTTGCACCCCAGCTCCACCCTCATCTCAAATACACTCTTCTGTCATCAGCTCGGGCTCCCTGGCTCTTCCCATTGCTCGGGTGCCCATTTATCCAGCCCAGGCCAGCACTGCTAGAGGCAGAGGGGCCCAGAGAGATTGAGACATTGTTTCTGCTTCAGGGAATTTCTAATTGGGAGCAAATAGAATACAGGTGCTGGGGTGGCGCGGGGGGTCGGGGGAGAAAGAGAGATCCCACAATCAGCCCCAGAACTCGGGGTCACACTGCATAGACCCGGAACACACCGGCCGGCCACATGGATGACCCGCCCCAGAGCACCTCGACTCCCTCAGTGCCTGGATCCTTCTAATTACAGCCCCACCCCTTCTCTTGCAGCTATACTCCTGACATCTCCTGTCCACCCTCATATCTTCCCACACCAAGCACCTCCCCAAAACAAGCTATGCTTCTTGGCCTAAGGAAAAATGGGAGCTGGCCCCGTCCCCTGCCCCGTGAGTGCCCCCTTGCAACCCTCCCTCCACCCTATTCATAGCTATGTGCGGGTGGGCAGCTCACAGGCTGTGCCTGGAACAGGTGTGGGGGATCGGGTGACTGACATATGAGCAGAGACAGCCGCAGCCTGGGTGTGGGGGCCTGGAGGGGCTCAGATTCATTGTCATGTGCTGGTATGTGCCTGGGAGAAATGTCAGGGCCTGAAAGGGAACAGCAGGCTGAGATGGGAGGAAGGCCTGGGGTACTCTGCTGCCTCCATGGTGCAGCCCGGCCCTGCCCAGCATTTCCAATGTGCAGAGCGGCGTTAATGGTCACCAGTGACCAAAGGCCCCCTCTCCCCGGCCCCAGAGACAGGTGGCCTCTGCTGGACTTGCAGGGCTCTGGGGGAGGAAGGGGCTTCATTGCACCAGTCCTCGCTCCAGGCCCTGTGGCACTCATCAGATAGTGCACAGCCCCAGCAGCCTCAGGCCTTCAGGCTGGCAGATGCCACTTCCAGCTGGAAATGTGTCCCAGCAGTCTGAGAGTCTATGAATTACCACCACAGCGCTCTCAGTAAGAGCAGTAACTCAGGGCGCAGGCAAGGAGGCTGGACTGGGGACGGGCAAGTCCTCCTCCCCCTCCAAGGGGGTTCTGACTGCCTCTCCAGCACGCACACTCAGGGCCTGGGAGCCAGGACTGAGAAAACAGCCAGGCAGGAAAAGAAAGGCTCCGGGAGAGGCGACACCGTTTCCTTGCCTGAGGAGTTTTCCTTCCTAACTGTGTGTGGCCAAGTTCACACCAGCTGATGGCGGGGGAAGGCGGGACCAGGCCAGGGAGTAGAAGACAGGAGCCACGCTGGGGGAGCCAGAGCAGCCCGTGGGGACCACGATTGACGTGAAGTCTCACTGTCGGCAAACACGAGTATTTACCTTTCCCCGCCACATATGTGTCTTCCTCTGGTGCCTCTGCCCGCCCCACTACATGCGGAGGAGGGAGCAGATGACCGCCAAGGTGCCCTGGCCTCCAGCGCTCCCTCGTCTCTGATTTCACCCGTCCTCACCCTGCCCAGGCTGCTGGCACTCAGAGGGCTCACGCAAGGGGTGGGGCAAGGGTAGGCCACCGCCCCCCACTCAGTACCAGCCGGCCACACACATAGGGTCTTCAGCGACACAGCCCCTGGCAGGTTCCCAAGATGAAACTACTGACTATTCACACAAAGAAGCAGAGGCACAGGAGCCAATATTTGCCCAGGACACAGTTCTCAAGTGGTAAAACTGAGACTCTGCCCCAGCTGGGCCAACTGCTGCCTGCCGTGCCCTGCCATGACATGCCAGGAGGGCCTTGCTGGTGGGCACCCCACACTCCCCTGTCCAGCGGCTCCTGCCCCAGGACTCTGAGACTCATGCTGGATCCTCCCATCCAGAGTGCGAGCTCCTGGGAGCTGAGGCCCACGCTGGGTCCGCACAGCACATGGCCGGAACACACAGTCCACAAGGGAACCCGCTGAATCCCATGTCCTTGGCTGTCCCAACTCTCTCTTCTCCCATAAACCCCCACCTCCAAACTCCCCTAAGAGTCAGAAGCGAAGAGAGGACACAGGCCACACCAAGTCTGGAAAAGTACCTTCTAGGTCCTCCTTCCTCCCTGGCAACCTTAGTCTTCATGCAGGGCCACTGCCCTATTTTCTGGAAGGGATATCTGAGGTCGAGAAGGCGCAAAAGTCCAAGTGCCTGGCTCTACACTGACTGCACAGAGCTAACTCTGCTCTCCCCACGCTACCACTGCCTGCCGTTCCTCAGGGGGCTGGAGATCTGTTTTAGACAATTCCGAGCCTTCTCCAGTGGGAGCAGGAGAAGCTCCAGGATGCTGCATGGAGGGCAGCCAGGGACTTTGCAAGGAAGACTGTTCAGTGTGGTGGCTCCAAGCACACACCCTGGAGTCAGGCTGCTCAGTTACGGATCCATGGCCTGGTATGGGTCTGGTACTACAAACTGGGCATCCTTTGGCAGGTGATTTCACCTGTCTGTGCCTCAGTTTCCCCTCTGCGGGTGAGGTTTGAGGTTATCCACAGTCTTGCTGTGGTGAGGACCGGACGTGTTACTCTATGTAACGTGGTGAGAAGAGCACGGCTGTCGTCTGTCCGTCTGTCCGGGCCCAACTGTCTCACAGCAGGAGTGCCCATTGGACAGGGGTCACCAGGCCCTGGCTTATTCCATGCCTCAGTTTCCCCTACTTGTGAAACAAGAGACCTAGGATGGTCCTCACCTGAAGGGTGGCTAGAAGAACAGAGAATATGACCAACAGCTAAAGGTGAGAGGGTCCCGGACACGCCATCTGCCGCTCCAAGGCAGTGGTCCCAAGAGTGTTTCCTGCCACTGCCAATTGGGTCTCCCCTCTGACCCCAACTGTACCCCCAGGGTCCTGAGCCATGCTGGGAAAGAGCCACAGATCAGCTCGCCGAAGCTCCTTCCCCTGAGTCAGGGCTGAGCCTGGACAGGCCGGGGGAGGGGTGAGTGATCAAGCAAGGGTGGAGGCTCCTCCAGAGGCTGGAGGCCCCCTTAGACTCAGCACGGCTGGGAGTCGCCACTGCCGGCTGTACAGGTTCCAATTCCCACATCCAGGACTGAAAGGGAGACTGGGAGATAATTTATGCCCCTCCTGAGAAAAAGTGGACAGCATCCTGCCTCCCACGCCACACCCTGAAGCCAGCCTCTCCGGCTGAGGTCCTTAAGAGGCGCATGCCTCTTGCCTGGTCTCGACTGCAGGAGTCTCACACCTGCTTCCAGTCTGGGTGCCGGAGTTATCTAACTAAGCACAACTATGGCCTCGTCCTGCTCTGTTCAAAAACCTTAAATGACTCCTCACCACTTAAGAAGGGCTGACAAATATTTCCCTGGCTATGCCACGTGGCCGTGACCGTCCACCCAGCACTCCTCCCTGCTAGAGCCTTCTCAGTCCAGCACTCCAAACAGCGACTGCTGACCCCTTCAAAGTGGCACACAGGTCACACCCATCATCCTGGACACCTGGCTCAAGGTGGGAGACTGACTACACAAGTTAATTTTTTTCCCTTCCAGAGACCCAGCTAGAAGGAAAATGGCAAGGAACTTTTAAAAATGTGCAGCACCACAAAGATAAAGAAAACGAAGAGACCAGCAAGCTTTGGAGACTCACAACTGATTAGGACCAGACTGGATTCCACAGGGTAAAGAAAGCAAAAGGAGTCGCGACCTACCAATAGCTTCAGGGGTGACAGATAAGAAGCTGAGCTGCATGGCTCAGAGCTGGAGGGAACAGGATTTGACCCAAGGAACTGACAAAAAGTCTGTACATTGGATGGTCCAGCCCCCAGGCCCACCCCTCCCGTGCATGGGCGATCAAAGGGTCGGTAGGGTGTGGTGGCTCACGCCTATAATCCCATTACTCTGGGAGGCTGAGGCAGGAGGATGGCTTAAGCCCAAGAGTTTAAAACCAGTCTGGGCAATATAGCAAGACCCTGTCTCTACGAAATTAAAAAATTTTTTTTTTTTTTTTTTTTTTTTTGAGACGGAGTCTTGCTCTGCCACCCAGGCTGGAGTGCAGTGGCCGGATCTCAGCTCACTGCAAGCTCCGCCTCCCGGGTTCACGCCATTCTCCTGTCTCAGCCTCCCGAGTAGCTGGGACTACAGGCGCCCGCCTCATCGCCCGGCTAGTTTTTTGTATTTTTTAGTAGAGACGGGGTTTCACCGTATTAGCCAGGATGGTCTCGATCTCCTGACCTCATGATCCGCCCGTCTCGGCCTCCCAAAGTGCTGGGATTACAGGCTTGAGCCACCGCGCCCGGCCCGAAATTAAAAATTAAAAAAAAAAAAAAAAAATTTTTTTAAAAGAAGACCAAAGGGTGGCCGGGAGCAGTGGCTCACGCCTGTAATTCCAGCACTTCAAGAGGCCGAGGCAGGCAGAACACAAGGTCAGATCGAGACCATCCTGGCTAACACGGTGAAACCCCGTCTCTACCAAAAATACAAAAAGTTAGCCGGGCATGGTGGTGGGCGCCTGCAGTCCCAGCTACTCAGGAGGCTGAGGCAGGAGAATGGCGTGAACCCAGGAGGCGGAGCTTGCAGTGAGCCAAGATCACGCCACTGCACTCCAGCCCGGGCGACAGAGAGAGACTCCGTCTCCAAAAAGAAAAAAAAAATTGGCCAGGCGTCGTAGCACACGCCTCTAGTCCCAGCTACTCAAGAGGTTGAGGCGGGAGGATCACTTGAGCCCAAGTTCGAGGCTGCAGTGAGCAATAATCATGCCACTGCACTCCAGCCTGGAAGACACAGCAAGACCTTATCTCTGAAAAAAAAAAAAAGAATGTGAAAAGACACTCAACAGAATGGGAAATAATTACAAATCATATAACTGATAAGGAACTTTCATCCAGAACCAAGAACTCATAATTCAGTAATTTTAAAAACCCAATTTATTATACAAATGGGCAATGGGGTTGGGCACAGTGGCTCTCGCCTGTAATCCCAGCACTTTGAGAGGTTGAGGCAGGTGAATCACTTGAGATCAGGAGTTCAAGACCAGTCTGGGCGACATGGCGAAACCCTGTCTCTACCAAAAATACAAAAATGAGCTGGGCATGGTGGTGTGTGTCTGTAATTCCAGCTACTCAGGAGGCTGAGGTACAAGAATCGGTTGAACCTGGGAGGCAGAGGTTGCAGTGAGCCAAAATCACGCCACTGTACTCCAGCCTGGGTGACAGAGCAAGACTCTGTCTCAAAAAAAAAAAAAAGAAAAAGGACAATGGATCCGAATTTCTGAATTGGCATTTCTACAAAAAAGATCTACAAACGGCCAGTAAGCACATCAAAAGATGCTCACCATCGTCAGTCTTCAGGGAAATGCAAATAAAAACCACAACGAGATACCACTGTACATTCACTAGGATGGCTACGGAGAATATCAAGTGTTGCTGAGGATATGGAAAAAACAGGATCTTCATACCCTGCAGGTGGGAATAAAATTGGTGCAGCCACTTCGGAAGACGCTTGGGAGTGCCTCAAGAAGTTAAACAGAGTTGGGAAGACGCTTGGGAGTGCCTCAAGAAGTTAAACAGAATTGGGAAGACGCTTGGGAGTGCCTCAAGAAGTTAAACAGAGTTGGGAAGACGCTTGGGAGTGCCTCAAGAAGTTAAACAGAGTTGGGAAGACGCTTGGGAGTGCCTCAAGAAGTTAAACAGAGTTGGGAAGACGCTTGGGAGTGCCTCAAGAAGTTAAACAGAATTGGGAAGACGCTTGGGAGTGCCTCAAGAAGTTAAACAGAGTTGCCGTGACCCAGTAATTCCACACGTAAGCAGATGCAAATGAAAATGAATGTCCACACAAACACCTGTACGTAATGTTCACAGTAGCACTGCTAATCATAGCCAAGAGGAGGAAGTAACCCAAATGCCCATCAACTGATGAATGGATAAAGATGTGGGCTATCCAAACAGAAGGAAGTATTTGGCCATGAAAAGGAACGTGCATGCTAAAACGTGGTTGAAACTTGAAAACATTATGCCAAGTTAAAGAAGCCAGTCACAAAAGACCACATCCTGTATAAACCCATTTATATAAAATGTCCAGAACAGGCAAAGCTTCAAAGACAGAAAGTAGATTATTGCACAGGGCTGGGGGGTGGGAGTGGGGAGTGACAGCTAAAGGGAACAGGGCTTATTTTGGGGATGATGAAAATGTTCTAAAATTGATTGTGGTGAAGATTACACCAGTTTGTGAACATACTTAAAAATTCTGAATTGTATACTTTATTTTTTGAGACAGGATCTTGCTCTGTTGCCCAGGCTGCAGTGCAGTGGCGTGATCTTGGTTTACTGCAACCTCCACCTTACAGGCTCAAGCGATCTTCCCACCTCAGCCTCCTGAGTAGCTTGGATTACAGGCACGCACCACCACGCCCGACAAATTTTGGTATTTTTGGGAGAGACAGGGTTTTGCCATGTTGGCCAAGCTGTTCCCCAACTCGTGGACTCAAGCAATCCACCTGCCTTGTCCTCCCAAAGTGCTGGGGTTACTGGCACATGCCATCACGCCTGACTA
The DNA here is from genome assembly GCF_007565055.1 of Rhinopithecus roxellana. Classification (NCBI taxonomy): domain Eukaryota; kingdom Metazoa; phylum Chordata; class Mammalia; order Primates; family Cercopithecidae; genus Rhinopithecus; species Rhinopithecus roxellana. Next base: position 6,208,207 of record NC_044558.1, read on the forward strand.
ATTTTTGTATTATTTTTGTAGAGACAGGTTTTTGCCATATGCCAAGGCTGGTCTCAAACTCCTGAGCTCAAACAATCTGCCTGCTTTGGCTTCCCGAACTGCTGGGATTAAGGCGTGAGCCACTGTGCCGGGCCTGTATAAGTATGTGAATTGTATGGTAAGGTAATTACATTGCAAGAAAGCTGTTAAAAAAATACAGACAGGCAGCTAAGAACTAAAGACACTGAAGAAAACCCTCCAGCTGGAAAGACGAGGACCAAAACAGACAGAAAAAGAAATTAAAACGAAACGAAGACAAAGGAGCAGGAGGCTGGGCGTGGTGGCTCACGCCTGTAAATTCCAGCAGTTTGGGAGGCCAAGGCGGGAGGATCATTTGAGGTCAGGAGTTCGAGACCGGCCTGGCCAACATAGTGAAACCCCTCCCTGTACTAAAAATACAAAAATTAGCTGGGCGTGGTGGTGGGTGCCTGTAATCCCAGCTACTTGGGAGGCTGAGGCAGGAGAATCTCTTGAACAGGGAGGCAGAGGTTGCAGTGAGTCGAGATCACACCACTGCATTCCAGCCTGGGCAACACAGCAAGACTTAGTCTGGGCGTGGGTAGGAGGAGGGTTAAGAGCAGGAGAAAACTCAAGAAATAACGCTTACTTCATACCTTTAAGAAAAAGAAGAGAAAAACTACATCCATCAAACATCTTGATGCCATCACAGAACAAGAAGGAGCTCTGGAAAATTAAAATGTCAGAGCCAAAATTAAATATTCAACAGAAGGTGTGGCAGAGCTGCTGCTGTATTCCATTAATCTAATTCACCCTGAACTGCAGGATGCACACTTTATAAACTACCCAGAAAAAACAAAATGTCACCAACTGAACTCAGATACATCCATAAAAGGATGGATGCAGCTTCTTCTACAGTATTAGAGCTCTGATTTGATCCAGAACAGCAACTTACCCAACTAAAAAAGTACCTTTCCCTGGTTCCTTACGGCAAGATGCAACCATACAACTAGTTATGTGTTGTGTGGGACTTCCGGGCAGGCCCCTCACAGGGAGCTAAACTGGCTTCTTTTGATGCTTGGAAGATGGATACAGTGGCTAGAACTCCAGCAGTCAAGCCCCTGAGTACAGAAGTCATACACTGAGGATAGCAGACAGAAAGAAGCCAGGTTCCTCATGATGTCAGGAGCGCTCGGCCAGCCCTGGACAGTCTTTACCTCCAGACTTCCTTGATGTGAAAGAAAAACTATTCATGCCACTGTTTCTTTGGGGTTTGTGTGATATGCACTTGGATACAACCTTAACTAATTCAGAAAAGAGTTAGAAGACAAAATTAAGGAAATCTCTAGGAAAACAGACCAAGAAAGTAAATTGGAAAATAGATGGTAAAAATCGTAGAGGATGAGTCCAGGAAAATAAAGAAATGGTAAACATCATAGAGGGTTCCAACATCATAACAGAGATTCCTAGAAAAGAAAACAGAAAACAGAGGGAAAGAAATTATCAAAGAAATAATATGAGTAAATTTCCTAAAACTGAAAGACTAATCTCACAGTTAAAAGTGCCTACCAAGTACCTGGCTCAGCACTGGGAAGTAAAACAACACATATGCCAAAGCTCACCAGTGTGAAACTGAACATTAGGGAGAAAGAAGAAATATTACAACTTCCAGAGGGGGAAAAAAAACCCCAAAAAACAAAAAACAAGTTACATAATAAAGGATAGGGAATGAGAATGCTAGCAGACTATTTATGTCAGAAGATGATGACAAACGCATTAAAAAATGATCCTTGAAAACCATTTCTAGGCCAGGGCGCGGTAGCTCATACCTGTAATCCCAGCACTTTGGAAGGCTGAGGTGGGCGGATCACTCGAGACCAGGAGTTCAAGACCAGCCTGGCCAACACTGAAAAATCCCATCTCTCTTAAAAATACAAAAATTAGCCAGGCCTGGTGGCACATGCCTGTAATCCCAGCTACTTGCAAGGGTGAGGCATGAGAATTGCTTGAACCTGGGAGGTGGAGGTTGCAGTCAGCCAAGACTGCACCACTGCACTCCAGCCTGGGCAACAGAGCGAGATTCCATCTCAAAACAAACAAAGACCCTGTCTCAAAAAAAAAAAAGTCATCATTTTCTAGGGAAAATGATGTATAATCTAGATTCTTTACCCAGACTACCAACACCAATCAGTCAAGTATAAGGATATAATAAAAATAATGACATTTCAAAGAAGCAAGGTCATTTATGTACCGTGCATCTTTTCTTAGAAGGTACTAGAGGATGTGTTCCCACAAAATGAGGGGTTACACCAATAAAGAGAGAAATGTAAGAGCTAGGAAAGTGTACATTCAATATAGGGAAGGCTCAGGATGACAACTGTAGGGCAAGCCTAGAGAAGAACACGTTCAGGTTGGCTGTGGTGGCTCACACCTGTAATCCCAGCACTCAGAGGCCGAGGTGGGCAGATCACCTGAGGTCAGTAGTTCAAGACCACCCTGGCCAACATGGTGAGACCCTGTCTCTATAAAAAGACAAAAATTAGCCAGGCAGGATGGCGGGTGCCTGTAATCCCAGCTACTCAGGAGGCTGAGGCAGGAGAATGTGCTTGAACCCGGGAGGTGGAGGTTGCAGTGAGATGAGATCGCGCCACTGCACTCCAGCCTGGGCGACAGAACGAGACTCTGGCTCAAAGAAAAAAAAAGAGTAACACATTCAAACTGGAGCAGAACAGAGACAGCCAGGAGGAAGATCTCCAGGAGAAAGGAGAAATGGATAAATTATCTAACAGTTCTGAATATTTGGGGGGAAAAATTTTTAATTTTATATGGTGGTTTTGATGGAGCAATCTGTAAAATTTTAAGAATAGGCTTATTAAAAAATATGCAATAGCCATTTATTTTCGGGAAAAAAAAGCTGTACAAGAGGTAAAAATGTAATCATAATACCCTTCTTGACTCTTTGTATTTTGTTTGTTTTGTTTTGTTTTGAGGCAGGGTTTTGCTCTGTCACCTGTCTGGAATGCAATGGTGCGATTTTGGCTCACTGCAACCTCTGCCTCCCAGGCTCAAGCAATCCTCCTACCTCAGCCTGCCAAGTAGCTGAGACCACAGGTGCACGCCACCATGCCCAGCTACTTTTTGTATTTTTTGTAGAGACGGGGTTTCAGCACGTTGCCCAGGCTGGTCTTGAACTCAAGTCATCTGCCCACATTGGGTTCCCAAAGTGCTGGGATCACAGGGATGAACCCAGCCTGTTCTTGGCTCTTTGGTGATCAATCTACATTGTCAAAAAATGTGAACGTTTTATGACTTTTACTAAATTAAATAACTTATTGGATATTATTACATTGGGATGATAAGGGGGGAAAGTGGAATGAAAATAAAATGTCTTAATCCGGGCATCGAGATATAGCAATATAAGTACATTACTTAGAACTAAAGAGATAAAGCCCAAAACAAACAGCTGAAATTTGCAGTGACTACCTTTGGGGATTGGGATTTGGGTGTGGGGAGGAGGAGGACAAGAATACGATGCTTTTCATTCTTTTTTTTTTGAGACAGAGTCTTGCTCTGTTGCCCAGGCTGGAGTGCAGTGGTGCGATCTCAGCTCACTGCAACCTCCGCCTCCCAGGTTCAAGTGATTCTCCTGCCTCAGCCTCCTGAGTAGCTGGGATTACAGGCGTGCACCACCACACTGGCTAATTTTTTTTTTTTTTTTTAAGTAGAGACGGGGTTTCACCATGTTGGTCAAGCTGGTCTTGAACTCCTGGCCTTGTGATCTGCCCGCCTCAGCCTCCCAAAGTGCTGGGATTACAGGCATGAGCCACCGCGCCTGGCCCTTCATTCTTTTTTGTTAAATAAGCCCCCTGGTATTAATTAACATTTTAACCATAAACATGCATTGATTTAAAAAGAAGACCAAGTAAAATAAAATATTACTTATTTCTCATTCCAGAACAGGTTAAAACTCAAACTTCTGCATGATCAAGACCTTCCAAAATCTAACTCACTTTCCCAGTTGTCTCCTCTTATTCCCTCTTTCGTATGAAAAGGGCTTCAACTTCACTCCAGAGCCCACTTCCTTCTGCCTTTATTACTCATGCACTCCCAGGCTGCAACAGCCTTGCCCATCTCTGTCAACAGATGGGCCCATCCCTCAGGCTGGGGTCCAACTTCCATCCTGCTAGCAGAGCGCAAACGCTAAGTGTCTTGAAGGCCAGGGGCCCTAGGTCTCAGTTCCAACACTTGCCCCTTCTGGAGACAGCCTGCCCCCAAGTTCAGCTGTGGGTGAGAGCCAGGCTGGGGCTGCTCACTGGGAGCTGGCAAGCCATCTGAACGTATATATAAACTTTGATGTGAATAGGCCTCTTTCTAGGAAAAGTAAAGCTTTCAGATTATGAAAATGGCCTGGGAGCAAATAAATGGTAAGAATCTCTGCACAAGAGGCATTGAAAAGAGCATGCAGGGAGCTGAAGGGGAGTGGGGAAGAGGGATGCGGGCAGAGCCACCAAAACCTCAGTCCATGTCCTGAGAATATTCCAAGCCTCAGTCACAGAGCCTGATTTCCTGTCCTTCCTCACCGCTGGCTTCATTAGCACTTATTTGTCTGACTCTCTCCTCGCACCCCTTTTCCGCACATACTGGGCCCCAGGAAGCTAAGCTCCCAGGGCAGCTACTGTACCTCTGGGCCTCAGACAAGACGTTTCTAATGGAGGGGGTTCTACCCACAAAACACCTGCCCAGGAGTGAGGTGGGAGGGCCGCAGAGGCCAAGTCTATGGGCTGAGCTATCTGAGAAGTTGGGTGGGTGTTTCTTCTGGGGTGGCCTCGCCCATCCAACACTTCCCTCCCCTTCTCCAAGCTCTGTTCAGCTCAACATGCCTTGGACATGAGCACCGAAGGACGAGCTCCAGGCCCGGAAACCCATGCAGGACTTGTCATTCAAAGACCTGGGTGATGAGGGCGCTCCTCGTCATGTCTTCACTCATCCCCGGAGGGTCCCCTTTGTCTTTTTCTGGAACTTCACCTCCTAAGGGCTCCACGTCTTGCCGGGGTTAGCTGCCATCACCACCCACGAGACAAGGCTTCATTCGACTAGGCCAGCTCTCTGGGATCACCGCCCTGTTCCTCAGCTCAGCTCTGACCACCCCATAGCCATGCTGCGCTTGCTCTCCCCTTCTCACTGGTGCCACCTCCCCAAGTTTCTACTGTGGCAAGGGCACGCTCTGGGTACTCTCGCCCCATTCTCACTACCACGGACGCCCTGGTGGTAGGAAGGAAGAGTTTATCACAGGCTTACCCAGAACTTCACAAGAAAAAAGGCATTGGAGGGTCCCCGTTCAAAGAGCTCCTTGAGTCCACCCTTTTTCTCTGGGAATTTGTCATAGATTTGGCGGATGTCCACGGCTTCGAGGTAGGGGTCGCTGTAGCTTGGACTGGACTGGCCAATGTGCACGAACAGGTGCTTGTTGTACTGTAGAGAGAGTGGGTCTGAGGGAGGCGGAGCACAGGCCAGACAGTCAGACAGACAGCCCCGGCTCTGCAAGCCCACCACGTGACCCGGCGCAAGCCGCTTGGCCTTTCTGGACCATAGTTTCCCCATGAGTGAAACGGAGATGGTAAAAGACTTCTTTTATTTTACATCCTGGACTTCTAAGAGTCTATTCGGTTCATGGGGTCGTCAGCTAAAAAGAAGTTTGAGCTGGGCGCAGTGGCTCACACCTGTAATCCCAGCACTTTGGGAAGCTGAGGTCAGGAGTTCAAGACCAGCCTGGCCAACATGGTGAAACCCAGTCTCTACTAAAAATACAAAAATTAGCCAGGTGTGGTGGCGGGCACCTATAATCCCAGCTACTCGGGAGGCTAAGGCAGGAGAATCGCTTGAACTCAGGAGGCGGAGGTTGCAGTAAGTTGAGATCACACCACTGCACTCCAGCCTAGGCGGCAGAGCAAGTCTCTGTCTCAAGAAAAAAAAAAAGAAGTTTGAAGATGTCAGAGTGAAAAGGACCCTGGCATCCTGTCACCTTGGCCTCCTCCAGGTCCCCCTCTGACCTTTGCAGGTGACGCTGGTCACCCAGGACACTGGACACTGAAGGTGACAGGCTGGTATCCCGTAGGATGTGGAGTAGACACACAGGAGACTCCTCAGCTTCCTGCCCGCCTCTCAGAGCCAGGGAAAGGACTGGGATGGTGTGGGGGTGGGGCTGGGACCACAGCGACCTTGGACTAAGGGTTGGTTGGGTTAGGAGGGGAGGAGGAACACAGGACAGGGAGGGAGGAGCAGGAGGCTGACTGGGCACTGGGCCAGGGAGGAGGGAAAGAGGGAAGAGGGGTGACATGAAGGAGGAAAGGAGTCGGGGGAAGGACGGAAGGAAAGATCATAAAGAAACAAGGAACTTGAATCAAGCCCAGTGTGGAGTGGGACAAGAGCACTGGAAGCAGAAACAGAGGCAGAGGGGGTGGCGGGGGAGCCAGCCAGGCACAGGCCAGGACCTACCGTGTCCGGGTCCTGCTGCTGCTCCAGGAAGGCAGAGAACTCCAACATCCAGAGCTTGGAGCTGGCCACGCTGCGGCCCTGCCACGGCGGTGCCGGGGGCGCAGAGGGCGATGAGGCGGGCCCTGCAGGAGACTCAAACCCTGCACAAAGTGAGAGAGGCACATGGAATCTGGTCACGGACACCCTGCCCTGTCCGCACCCTCTGCAAGCACCCCGGGCCTCCTTGGACAGACCCGTGCTGCCTGGGGGCCGCCCGTCTCCCTAAATGGACCTCCTAGCAGAGGTGGTGGAGAGTGCAAGGCTTGGGCATCCCGGAGCTGCCCTGGTGGGGAGGGGCTCGTCTGGTACAACTCAGACCACTCAGGACTCTGCACGGAACCGCCCAGCAAGACTGGATTCTGGAGGGCAACTGGGGTCCGGCAGGACCAAGGCTTCCAAAACAGGCACTGTTCAGTTCCTGCCCTCGAGCAACTTCTGTTCCCGTCGGGGAAATAACCAGATGAATCAACTATTACAATGTGGCATCACCCCGGAGAGACGGGGACGTTTCCTGTGTGCGTCACAGGTGTCTCCCCAGCTCCCAGAACAGGGCCTGGCCCAGAAGAGGCTCTCCATCCAGCGCTGCTAACAGATGAACCTACTCCAGTCCTACTGTAGTTTAGATCATGTCCTGAAGGCAACAGGGGGCCAGGAAGGCACCCTAAGCCTGGAAGCAACACCATGAGACTGAAGCTCTGGTGAGTGACAGGGTGACGAGAGGAGGTGAGACGGGACAGGGAGCCGGTGAAGAGGCTGCTGCAGGAACGCAGGCAAAAGCCAGCAGGCCTGGAGTGAAGACAGGGCCAGCATGGACAGGAGAGGACTGCCATGAGACAGAGGGTGGACAGGACCCGACGCTGTGACTTCGTTTTGATGTGTGAATGAGAGAAAGCAGCCTTCAGGACCTGGGGGCAGGAGGCAGCAGGGCTGCTCTCGGTGGCAGGAAAGCCAAGGGGCTGGGCAGGCAGACTCCACACCAGAATGGGCAGTTTAAGGGTGAGGAGCTGGTCTTATCCTACAGAGTGGGAGGTGGTGAGGGCCCCTCCCAAGAAAGAGGCGAGGACAGAGCGGAGCCTGTCAGTGAGAGGGCGGGGGGGGGGGGGCTCCTGTCGGCAGAGCTGGCTGCCTCCACCAGATCTTCTTTCACAAGGGTCCCTCTTCTCGGGAGGGGCCCCAGGCTGGTGAGTTAGACACCCCTCAGCCCTCCCAGGAGCCAGATGTGCAAGGCACACTGCAGTAACAAGGTAGGCCAAGTGGGGCAGCCACCCGGGCACAGGCACTGCCCTTGGAAGGCATGTGCCCCACAAGCCCTGAGCACAGCTGGGAGGGGACAGGAACAAGGCAACCTGAAGGGCACGAAGGGGCTTGGCACACGGCTGAGGTGTGCTTGCTGGGGGCAAGGAATGGGGTGTGGCCAGGGACCAGGATGTGTGGTCGGAGCGTGTGATGGGGCAGCATCTAACAGGGACATGCAGGGGCCCGGACCCAGAGGCAGGAGCCACACACCTGCGATGGATGGCAAGGGAGACACGCAGTGCTCACCCACCTGGCAGAGGCAGTGGAGGCTGGACAGCATAGGTTTGCTGAGAGAAAGGCTTCACACTGCGGGAGAGAGAAGCGGGGAGGTGTTAGCCTCGGCCAGGCTGCCACCACGGATCCCTGCACTGGGTCCAGTGGTCTCTGTGTGGTAGGTCCTGGTGGTCTGGATTTCAGTGGTCCTGATGGGCCTTGACCTCCTACTCCCGCCCCTGCCGACTGCCTTGAGTTTCGTGGTGGGTCACAGACACAGCGTGTCTGATGAAGAAATCCACCCCTCCCTTTCTTCCTCCCAGGCCAGCCAGAGGTCTGACTCCCAGCCTCCTCCCCTGGGGGACCTCAGCTCTGGCCCTGCCTACACCCTGGACAGACTGGAGTTTTGGCAAATACCACCCTAGGGTGTGGACATCACAGATGAGCCCAGTGATGCCTGAGAGTAGGAGAGCCCAATCCCTGAGCTCAAAGCCATCCTGAAAGGCGGACCCCAGCAGCAGCCCCAGCACACCCTGGGGCCCAGGCTCAATGTCATGAGTTTATGAGTTCAAGTTCAGTTCAGGGAGCAACTGGCAGCAGAAAGCAGGCCATACTCACTCATGGGATGTTCCGGCTTGGCCTGGCAAAGCTCCTTGCCAAAACTGAGGAGGCAAAAGGCATGGAATCAGCATGGCCCCAGGTGCACGCAGGGCCCTGTGGCATGGGGGTGGGGGTGGGACAGGGCAGGGCCTCCACTGGGAGGAGAGGCTGGAGCCCTCGCCCTCGCCTAGCTAGTGAATGCTAAGGCCACAGCAGCACCCCCAGAGTGTGTTTCGGGGGCTCTCAGGCCCTGTGGATGAGGGGCTCCACGGGAAAAGCACCCAGGTGTGGTCCACACGGCACAGGGCAACCCCCTGCAGAGTCACCGTGCAGACCTAAGGCTCGGCAAAGTCCCAGTGCCAAGAACCCGCTTAGTGCCAAGGGTCCCGAACGTACCCACAGAGCCACCGTGTCCTATCTGTTTAACATGCGGAGGGACTAGTGCTCTCTGGGACACACTTTGAAAACTGCTGTGGCCTGGCACTGCCCTTCCCCACATACCTAGGGTGGTGCTGCAGGGGCCTTGAAGACCCATTAAGTCCCTGGAGCCAAGAAACCCCTCCGAGGAGACAGCTCTGAAAAGCGGCTTTTCTGGATCATTCTGAGAGTGTGGCCAACATGGTCATGGCTGGGAAATTTAAAATCTGACCAGGGGTTTGTTCTTGGGCACCAGCTCTCCACCTGGCAGGAGGGCAGGAATGAGGCTGCATGGCACGGGCTGCCCAGGGACATGCTGGTCTCAGGCTTCAGCTCAGCCACCTTGGCTTCAGCTTCCTCATCTGTAAATTGGGCCAACTTGGCAGAGCTACCAGTTGGTCAGCTCCTAGAAGCTCCCATTTCCCCCTTGTGAAAAGTCTGCAGTCACTGTTGAGGACCCAAAGAAAGGCATCCCAGTATCAGCCAAGCCGGGACTTGTGTGGACCCTTGGTCTTGTTCCCTCCTTCCCTGACTGCCCTGGCCAGCAGGACTCAGGCGAGAGAAATCTGGGCTGGCCAATGCTTCTGGTTCTTCTGAACAGGGAGGAGGGAGCAGGAGAGGGCTGGCCTGGCCTCCGGCTCTCGGCAGCCCACTTACCCCTGAGACTGCTGGGCGGCCGGGGCCCCGGGCGAGGGCCATGCTACTGTGGAAGGCCGTGGCGGAGATGATCTGTGCAGACGACATGGCAGCCATGCTCTGCAGGGCCTTGTCCTTAGCTGCCTGGTCCTGGGGGAGACATTGCAAGGGAGGACCTCAGCAGGGTCACTAGTCAGGCTGAGGCCAGGCGGGTCTGGCTCTGGGGTCAGGAAAGCTGTCTCACTGCCAGTGGCCAGAGCTGGGGGACCAGGCGTTAAGTCTGCGCCATGCTATTAACTTGTTTTACAACTGAGAAAGTCACCTGGTTTCTCTGGTCAGTTTCCTCATCTGTCAAAGGGGCATGATACTTGCCCTGCTTATTTCTTCAGAGCTTAGAGAGACACTATCTGTCATTTTATTAATGACGGGGCCACCTCGAGAACAAGGGTCTTCTATGCTTTGCTCACCTCTCTACCACGGGTGCCCAGCTCAGCACCTGTCTTGTGAAAACGAAGCATAAATACCTGCTGGATCCTGACTCAAGTGCACAGGAAGCATCGTCCCTGGCCACACGGGCTGTCTGGAGGCAAGAGACCATCTCCTGTGGCTCTACCTGCCTCGGTCCTGCCCTAAGGATCTCCCTGGGCACTGCAGGCACCTGGGACTCACCCATCTTTCACGTATCAGAAGGTAAATACCCACTGTCTGCCCTCCAAAGGCTCTAAGACCCCAGAGGATGGGTTCACCCTGAATAGGCCCGGAACAAATAAGCACACAGGGAAAGCCACGTAGATGGCACGGGTAACAATAGTAATAGTTTGTTATATTCGTATAAGCCAGTGTTTTCCATCCTGAGTGCCTGAATTCCAAAGGTCTTCAAAACCAATGACACAACATTTCCTATTTCAAGAAGCCTAATGGAAATTGTGTCTTTTTTTTTTTTTTTTTTTTTTTTTTCAGAGACAGGGTCTCGCTCTGTCACACAGGCTGGAGTACTGCACAACTGTGGCTCACTACAGCTTCAAACTCCTGAGCTCCAATGATCTACCCATCTCAGCCTCCTAAGTAGCTGGGACCACAGGCATGCGTTACTGTACCCAGCAGGGATTATCCCAAAAGACCACACACACATAGTCTGGAACAGCAAGTATCATTCACTGCCTGCAGCTTTATCAGGGCTAAATGGCTTGACTGAGTCAACTCAGGAGCTCTGATTAGAAATTTGATATCTGGCCGGAAGCGGTGGCTCATGCCTGTTATCCCAGCACCTGGAGAGGCTGAGGTTGGAGTTTAAGGCCAGCCTGAGCAACTTGGCGAAACCTGTCTCCACAAAAAATACAAAACTTAGCCAGGTCTGGTGGTGTGTGCCTTTGGCCAAGCTACTCAAGGAGCTGAGGTGGGAGGATGGCTTAAACCTGGAAAACAGGGATTGCAGTGAGCTGAGATTGCACCACTGCACTCCAGCCTGGGCAACAGACCAAGAATCTGTCTAAATAAATACATAAATAAATATCTTTATGATTATTATTTTTTTTTCAGACAGCATCTCATTAGCCCAGGCTGGTCTCAAACTCCTGGCTTCAAGTGATCCTCCCGCCTCGACTGCCCAGTGCTGAGATTATAGGCATGAGCGACTGCCCCCAGCCATGAATTTTTTTTTAATGAGAAAGATAAAACCACTATTGAATAACTAATAGTAATTAACTTGGTAGATCTGGATCTCCCTTAAGCGATACAAAGGTTGAGAACCTCCCAACCACTCGGGAGGCTGAGGCAGGAGGATCACCTCAGTCCAGGAGGTCGAGGCTGCAGTGAGCTGTGACAGCACTAATGCACTCCAGCCTGGGCGACAGAGTGGGAGTCTCTAAAAAATAAAGTTAAAACAGAAGCTGAGAAGCAACGGCAAGCCTTGTACCTCACAAGCTCTTCCGAGGGATGCCTCCACACGGTCCACACTGCAGCTCCATGAGGCGGGCAGCACCGCAGCCCGGAGGCTCAGAGAGCCTTAGTGCTCCCCTGCCGTCCTGGTGCCGTGCAGGTGTGGAGCCAGAACACAGCAGGCCCTCCACTCAGCCTCTCAAGGCGACCATTTCACCCATGTGGCACGAGGCAGCCCACAGAAGGTTTTCAAGAACACAACCTCACTGCGTCCCGTGAGACTGGCAGGACTAGTAGGATCTTTAAGATGAAGAAACTGAGGCTCCGAGAATTTGGGTGACTAGGGTGCTGAGAGTGGTGAGGATGGCCAGGTGAGCTTGGTCCAGATAGGCACACAGGGGGCCGTGCAAATGAAGGGGTCGGGGGAGACGCATCATAGAGGGCAGTGGGGAGTGGGGAACCGTTCTGAGGACTGGGTCATTGTCAACGTGGACAAAGCAGTGAAATAGATGAGGTTTGCCCCTGGTCCTTCCTGGCCTCCTCCCCACTGTCCTTTTGGGGCCAAACTTGGGCTTTGCTCTCAGAGGTTGTCTCTGATAACCAAAGAGGGAGCTAACTGGTAAGTCTAAGGGTGTGACTCATCCAGGGGCGCTTGCAATTTTCAGGAGGAAAGAGCCCAGGCCAGCCCCCAGCCTCTCCCCACAGGAGGGCATGAGGGACTTGGCAGGCGCACCCCCGCAAGCCCACAGACCTCGGCACTTAACTGCATCATGAGGCCGGGGCTGCACCTGCTCAGTGCCTGCCTTCCTGGATACTCGATCTAAACAAACGGCTGGGGCTCAGGAAACCACGGCCTAAGCAGGGTAGGGCAGGGGTCAGGAGGAAGTGGGAAGGACCTGATGGGGAGCAACAGCCGTGGCCGGGCAATGGAGCCAGGGAGCCACTAACTGGGGCCGGGAGGGGCACTTGGATATCACCTTGCTCGTCTGTCACTTTACAGATGAGGAAACTGAACGGAGCTCCAGGAGGTCCCAGTGACTTTGCCCAAGTACCACGGCCATAAGGCAGAGCCAGGCCTACGACCCAGCCTCTCACTCAGGGATTTCTACCGGATCACTCTCTAACCCAGAGCTTAATCACTTTGGGTTCTAGATTCTTTGAGAATATGACAAAATCCTCACAGCAATCTCTCCAAGGAAACTCACATATACATGAAAATTTGCATATTTTAAGGAATTTATGGCTCCCCTTGGTGTCTGTCCAGCCATCCACTGAAGACTGTCCTTGGGCCCCAAGTCAGAACCTGTGGACAAGGATGAATATAATTCCCTGAGGCAAATTTGGGTCACAGCTGGCCCCCAACGGATTGCCCTCAACGCAGCAGTGGGAAGCCTGTTCACCGTGGTCATCTGCGGGGTCCCGGTGAGTCAGAGGCGGACAGAAGAGGGGAAACAGGGAACAGGGCTAGGCTCCATGGCTGTGGGTGCTTCCAGGGTACACGAGCCAGGCTGAGAGGCAGGGAGCAACAGCTGAGGGCTGGTCAGCTGTCCCAGGGAAAAAGGAGCGAGGTGCCAGGCCACAGCTGTGGGGCTTGGGGAACAGCTGGGCTGATGGCAGGAGGAATGGAACTGAGTGGGCAGTGGGGTGTGGCTTCCTAGGAGGCAGAAAGGTCTGTGGTTCCCACCCACTCATTCTGAGATTCCAGTGTCAGGATCATGAACTGCCAGGGCCAGACGGGACCTTCAAGGTCATCTAATTCAGTGGCTTTTCTTTAATATAAAAACTATTTTTAGAGATGGGGTCTCACGATGTTGCCCAGGCTGAAGTGGCCAGTCACAGGTGCAATCACAGCTCACTGCAGACTCCAACTCCTGGCCTCAACCTCCAAGTAGCTGGGATTACAGGAGTGCGTGCCCAGCTAGCCCAGTGGCTTTTTTTGAGATGGAATCTCACTCTGTTGCCCAGGTTGGAGTGCAGTGGCACTACCTTGGCTCACTGCAAGCTCCGCTTCCCAGGTTCAAACGATTCTCCTACCTTAGCCTCCCCAGTAGCTGGGATTACAAGTGTGCGCCATCACACCTAGCTAATTTTTATATTTTTAGTAGAGACAGAGTTTCACCATGTTGGCCAGGCTGGTCTCGAACTCCTGACCTCAAGTGATCCGCCCACCTTGGCCTCCTAAAGTGCTTACAGGCATGAGCCACATCATGCCTGACCTCCCAGTAGCTTTTAAACTGGGTTCTGAGGTCCCCTAGAGTTCAAGTGTCATGAGGTAGGAAAGGATTCATGGGCAGAGAGGAGCCTTGCCAACCTAGCTTTGACCAGAACAGTTCCTCTGATAACACATCAGGGTGATATTTTGTTGGGAGAAAAAAAGAAAAGGGGCTATGTTGCTTTAAAAAAAAATGTTTGCAGGCCGGGCCCCGTGGCTCATGCCTATAATTTCAGCACTTTGAGAGGCCAAGGCAAGAGGATCTCTTGAGCCCAAAGGTTTACAGACCTCTCAGGCAAAATAGGGAGACTCCGTCTCTATTAAAAAATAGAAAAAAATGGCCGTGCAGTGGCACTTGCCTGTGGTCCCAGATACTCAGGAGGCTGAGGTGGGAGGATGGTTGGAGCTTATGAGGTCAACGCGGCCGTGAGCTATGATTGCGTCACTGCACTCAGCGTGGGTGACGGAGATCCTGTCTCTAAAAATATATCAATAAAAATGTTTATAAATGGTCTAGACTTAATGCCTCAAATGTCAGATCTTCCCACCAACTGGCTGTGCAGACTCTGTGGTCATCGTCTCCCTGATGGAGAGCTCACTCCCTCCTAGTGTTCACCCAAAGGCCCCTGGTTCCAGGGTCCCAGAGGCCTGACTCCTGTGGGGAGCAGGGCTACCCCGAGGGGAATGCCGCAACATCAGGCCCCCCAGAGCTGTCACCTACGAGCAGAGGCCCTGCAAGATGGGGCTGACCCAGGGAAGGAAAGGAACCCCCAGTCCCACAGGGCAGGAAGCAGGAAGGATTCCCCAGCTCCCACAGTACCATAAACGCCACCCCCACCCCACAGCAGGTGCCCCCCATCCCCCTGCTGCTCTGCATGCTCTGGTTGAGGGCACTAAAGCACCCTCAAGAAATGAGGGCTGGCGGGTGATCCGGCTACTCTGAGCCATGTGAGCCTCTCTAAGCAGGAGCCCGCGAGGGGAGATCCCAGCAGGAGCCTGGCCTGTAGCTCCCAGGGTGTGGGGAGCCAGGCGTCCACCACTTGGCCCTCTTGTGCGGATGGGAGACAGGTTACAGGCCCAATCTGGCTTTCCTCAACAGAGAAAAGCACAATGACTCACACACCAGCAGCCACGCCCTGACCCCAAAGGGAAGGCATACTGTTGGAGAAAGCCACCACTCCTGGCCCCTCCAGCCCCCAACACTGCAGTTTCCTTACCTTTAGCTTGGCCTGGATCTCGCGAGCTTTGCGACGAGCCAGCACCTGGATGTGGCTGGAAACCTGTGGCAGGGAGAGAGGGCTCCTGTCTCTACCTCCCAACAACCTGTGTTCCCCAGCCTGGCTTCTGGCTTCCGGACCCTCGCCCTCCACAGCCCTCAATCCACATCTGTGGACCAAATGAATGAATGAATGAAAGGGTCAACAAGTCGGCCCTCAGTCCTGCCTTGACCAGCTAATCCAGAAGCTGGCAATATTGCAAAAGCGCAGTGCCAGCAGGGAGCAGTGGCTCACACCTGTAATCCCAGCACTTTGGGAGGCTAAAGCAGGTGGATCACTTGAGGTCAGGAGTTCGAGACCAGCCCGGCCAACATAGTGAAACTCCATTTCTACTAAAACCACAAAAATTAGCTGGGTGTGGTGGCGCATCCCTGTAATCCCAGCTACTTGGAAGACTGAGGTAGGAGAATTGCTTGAACCCAGGTGGCGGAGGTTGCAGTGAGTGGAGATTGCATCACTGCACTCCAGACTGGGCAACAGAGCGGGACTCTGTCTCAAAAAAAAAAAAGAAGTAGTGCCAATATTTTACTGTCTGTCCTGGTGTCCTGGAGAAGGATAAGAGGGGGCTGTTGACTCTCCAGAGAGGGGAGGAGTTTCCTCCTAAGTGATGACAGCAGGGACCCCAAGAAAACTGGACCACCCAGCCAGGCATGTAATCCCACGCCTGTAATCCCACCACTTTGGGAGGCCGAGGTGGGTGGATTACATGAGGTCAGGAATTCGAGACCATCCTGGCCAACATGGTGAAACCCCGTCTCTACTAAAAATACAAAAAATTAGCTGGGCGTGGTGGCGGGTGACTATAACCCCAGCTATTCGGGAGGCTGAGGCAGGAGAATGGCTTGAACCCATGAGGCGGAGGTTGCAGTGAGCTGAGATCGCATCACTGCACTCCAGTCTGGGCAACACGAGTGAAACCCCGTCTCAGGAAAAAAAAAAGAAAAAGAAAACTGGAGCACCCGTGACACGCCCAACAGAGATAACTCATCCAGAGCTGCCGCCCATGGAAAGCCTGCGTCTGGTCCTGGGAGGGCCTGGCCCACCTTGGGAGCAGGCTGGTGCTGGGGTACCACCCCGGGACCCCGATCCGTCTCTTGAGGCCCACCTGCTTCCTGGTGCGGGTCTTCCCTGTCCGGAGCTTGATGTAGCGGGCAATCAGCTCGTTCCGACCTGCAGAGACACCAGCAGCCTCTCAGCAGAGAGGACAAAAGGCTGGAAGGGCAAGGGGGTGCGGGGCTCCTTCTGCGGGAGAGGAGCCCTACCCTCCCTCTCTGCCCATCCCAAGCAGATCTGTGGGGTGAGGATTCTGTGGGTTCCCTCTCTGGATCACAGGGACCTCCCAGCAGCGAGAGGAAGACAAGGCCTCACTGTGGGGGCTGAAACCGGAGAACAAGGTTCACAAGGCCCACGGCCACCAACCACACACAGCCTGAGGAAGTTCCAGAGCCTCCCTTGGCCCCCGGCACCGTTCCTCAGCACTGGCCACCTCCTCCCCACTCCCCACACTTTCTCCTGGAGCCTTCTTCACACTTGGGAGGCTCCAGGGAGGTGCCCGGCCCTCGGCCTTGCCCTGTGTGACTGCCACCGTGCCCTCTGCCTCTGTAAACGAGTAGGAGCGTCCAGACTTCTTGTCCTGTCTGCAGGCAGCAGCAGGCATGGGGGGTGCCACTGCTGGAGACACTTAGTGACCCGGAGAGGAGGCCTGAGCCTGTTCGCTCATAAAGAAAAGCCAGTTAGTGCACATGTGCAGCCCCATGGCTGACTCGGAGCCCTCAACAAGGAAGGCTGAGCACTCCCCATGGGCCCAGCCCCCGAGGGACTGCCGCTGTGCCTGAAGCATCCTGGAAAACCCCAAAGAGCGTCCATGGCTTCCAGTATTGACAAAGATGATGGAAAGGGGTTCCTCATCTCACAGCGTCCCCTAGTTCAGGAGTGGCATGTGCCCACACGACGGAATCCATGGGTGCTACGGACAGGGGCGTGTTCACAGGACCAGGGGCCAGTTCGGGCTGGGTGGTCAGGCAAGCCCTTGACCTCTGGGTAGCGTTAGACCATACAGAAAAGCAGCGGGTGAGGAGAGGCAGAGCAAGAGGGTTTGAGTGCGGGGATTGGAGGAAGCAGCTGCCAGCCCACCCCATCCTGCGGAGCCTGGAGGGCTTGCGGCTGTCCGCAGGAGGCAGCTGCTGATGGTGGGGGAGGTGAGGGGAGTGGGCTGCCTGCCACCTGGGTTGTAACCAGAGTGCACGGCCAAGGCCAAGCTGACCCCCCAGCTGACCTTTACCCAATGCCAAGGCCAAATTAAGAGGCTACTCTCCAGAGGTACTGTCTGCCAGAAAAGGTTTGCCTGTGTCAGAGGAAGGAGGGAGGGGAGAATCGGAGTCTGGGGACATTGTCTGTGGGCTGTTCTGCACCTAAAACCCTGGGTCCACAAGATGTCTCCTCTCAAAGTGTTCTAGGGAAAGGCTTTGGCGGTCCAGTGAATGGTTGACAGGTCTACTCTAGGTCTAACTAAAGCCACCCGTGCAGCATCTAGGGTGTAAGTCGCCACCAGTGGGTGAATGAACTAGGGCCACAGACCTGCAAGCTGGCGAGCCAGGCTAGAGCCTGGCAGCTCCACAAATGAGTTTTGGGAGCACTGTAAGTCTCTTCCCTTTAAGGACCTTCACTCAGCCTTCTCTTCTTTTTCTTTCTTTTTTTTTTTTTAAGAGACAGAGTCTCGCTCTGTCCCCCAGGCTGGAGTGCAGTGGCGTGACCTCAGCTCACTGCAAGCTCCGCCTCCCGGGTTTACACCATTCTCCTGCCTCAGCCTCCTGAGTAGCTGGGACTACAGGCGCCCAGCCACCACGCTCAGGCTAATTTTTTTTGTATTTTTAGTAGAGACAGGGTTTCACTGTGTTAGCCAGGATGGTCTCGATCTCCTGACCTGATGATCCGCCCGCCTCGGTCTCCCAAAGTGCTGGGATGACAGGCCTGAGCCACCGCGCCCGGCCAGCCTTCTCTTCTTAAATCTAGTTCCTTTAAGGTTTTTCCTGCAGATTTTTTCAAATTTCTACAAATGTAGGAAACAGACCTCAACACTGGCTCAGTGAGAACACTGTGTGGCTCAGTTTCCTTTTCTGTAAAATGAACATGCTCTAGGCCCAAGTAAGTAACCCAGTTCAGAGCTGGGTTTCCTACTCTGCGAGCAAGGAAAAGCATGAGGGAGGAAGAGAGGTTCCCAAGAGCTGCGAAGTGGGTGATGGTGTAGCAAGAGGGATGGGGATGGCAGACCATCTGGGATACAGTTCTTGGTTGCTCCTCCGGCCCGTGCCTTGCACACAGGTTATCATGTGCTCATCAGTTTTCCGTGTCTGTCTTTCCTTGTTAGCCTCTCAACAGCTCAGAGGAAGAGACTATGCATCCGTTCAAGTCTGCATCTCCAGTACCTGGCACCTACTCGTTGAACGAATGAATGAGTCTGGTGTGACTTCCAAAACATATCCAGAATTCATTCAGCCACTGTGCAGCACCGCACCTTCCAGGGTCCAAGCTCCCGTCATCTCTGGCTTGCATTAGGATCATCACCGTCCACGTGTATTCCCTACTCCCAGTCTGCTCAACACAGCAGCTGCAGCCCCTATCGAAATTCAGAAGCCCTCCAATGGCTTCCATCTGCCCCAGACTAATGATGTCCAAGTCCTTACAACGGCACGGAAACCCCTGCAGGATCTGGCCACCCCAGTTCAGTCATCTCTCTGATCTAGTCTACCGGCTCCATCCTAAACTTCTTACTGTCCTGGAATGCACCAGGCCCACACCTGCCCCACCGAGGTCCTTGTGCTTCCTGTTTCTCCTCCAGGGAACACTTCTGCCCCAGAGTCCCATACCACCTGCACCCCTCGGATGCTGCTCTCTCTTCCCTGACCATCCCACTGAGGGCTGAAATCATACTCTACCTGCCCACCCTGGCACCCACCGCCTTTCCTTTTCTCCACAGCATAACACATAATCTCTAGCATAACACATAATCCAACTTATTTGAGTACCGTCTGTGCCCCCACCCCCATCAGAACCACAGTCCATGTGAATAGGGATTTTTGGTCTATTTATTCACCTTTTTATACCAAACACCTAGAAAACTGCCTGCACATTGTAGGCACTCAATAAATACTTGCTGCCTGAATGACAAAGGAATGAATGCTAAGATGCTGGTCAGATGTCCCGTAACTGTTTTAGTCTTCTCAAAGGAGTGAGTTAAATACACGCAAATAACCTTATACTTCTGATTAGTCTGACGTAACTTTCAAAGCACTGTCCTGTCCTGGTCTCATTGAACTTTTCTGTACATGAGCAAACCCAGACTTCTGTGAAGACTAAGACGTTTAGAAATTGGGAGGCCGGGCGCGGTGGCTCAAGCCTGTAATCTCAGCACTTTGGGAGGCCGAGACGGGCGGATCATGAGGTCAGGAGATCGAGACCATCCTGGCTAACACGGGTGAAACCCCGTCTCTACTAAAAAAATACAAAAAACTAGCCGGGTGAGGTGGCAGGGCGCCTGTAGTCCCAGCTACTCGGGAGGCTGAGGCAGGAGAACGGCGTAAACCCGGGAGGCGGAGCTTGCAGTGAGCTGAGATCCAGCCACTGCACTCCAGCCTGGGCGACAGAGTGAGACTCCATCTCAAAAGAAAAATACAAAATTAGGTTAAAAACTTTTGGGGGCAATGGACGTATTCATTATCTTGATGGTGGTGATGGCTTCACAGGTGCCTCCATCTGTCAAAATGTATCAAACTGTCCACTGTAAGCATGTACAGTCTGTTGTATGTCAGTTCTACTTCAATGAAGCAAAAATTAAGTTTAGGGACTTGGAAGGGGCCCGTGTAAGTGCTGGGTCCTAACGTGTAAACCTCATTAGCTTCACTGTAAATCCACCTCCTCCCTGCAATGGGCGGGTAATGATACCTACTTGCCAGAGAATTGCACCAGATCACCCACAGCAGAGCTAGGACTAACTGTCCAGGTGTGACTCTTGGCTCAGGGGCTTGAATATGGCCCGAGGCCTGGCCCAGCCAGGATGCTTAGTTAATGGAACCTCCTCTCATCAGGCAGGACCGTCCGTAACAGTGCTGTTTCCTCCGCAGCCTGTAGTGAGCAGCAGTAGGGAGACCTTGGCCCCCATCAGCTGAGACCCTCACCCCAAACATCACAGAGGACTCAGCCTCTGCAAGCGACCCCTGCCCACCACCCCACAACTACCTTCACCTTCTGCCACAAGGTTCCAGGGCTCTGCTGCTAGAAAGGCCATCTTAGCCCTGGGCGAGAGGCTAGGAAGCGGGCAGGACAGGAGCCACACCAAAGGGTCTAAGGCAGGCTCAGCTGTCTTCTTTTTTGTTTTGTTTTGTTTTTCTGAGATGGAGTCTTGCCGTTGCCCAGGCTGGAATGCGGTTGGTGTGATCTTGGCTCATGGCAACCTCCGCCTCCCGGGTTCCAGTGATTCTCCCACCTCAGCCTCCCAAGTAGCTGGGATTACAGGCACACACCTCCACGCCTGGCTAATTTTTGTATTTTTAGTAGAGACAGGGTTTCACCATATTGGCCAGGCTGGTCTTGAACCTCTTACCTCAAGTAATCTGCCCACCTCAGCCTCCCAAAGTGCTCGGATTATAGGCATGAGCCACCACACCCGGCCCATCTTTGTATTTTTTTCTTTCTATTTTTATCTTTTTTTTTTTTTGAGACGGAGTTTCACTCTGTTGCCCAGGCTGGAGTGCAATAGTGCAGTCTTGGCTCACCACAACCTCTGCCTCCCGGATTCAAGTGATTCTCCTGCCTCAGCCTCCCAAGTAGCTGGGATTACAAGCATGCGCCACCACGCCCGGCTAATTTTGTATTTTTAGTAGAGACGGGGTTTCTCCATGTTGGTCAGGCTGGTCTCAAACTCCCGACCTCAGGTGATTTGCCTGCCTCGGCCTCCCAAAGTGCTGGGATTACAGGTGTGAGCCACCACACCTGGCTTTTCTTTCTTTTTAAAACTGTACGTACTGGTTGACTAGCCCTTATCTAACATGCTTGGAACAAGAAGTATTTCAGATCTGGGGTTTTTTCAAATTTGGGGGCTACCTGCATTATATACTTACCAGTTGAGCATTTCTAATCCTAAAATCCATCAGCACTCAAAAAAGTTCAAACTTTGGAGTATTTCAGATTTTGGATTTTCAGATTTGGGATGCTCAATCTGTATTTCTGGGGTACAAAGTGATGTTATGATATATTTATATAATGTGGAATGATTAAATCAAACTAATTAACATGTCCATCATTTCAAATACTTATCATTTTTCATGATGAGAACATGAAATTTACTTTCTTAGCACTTTTGAAAAATGCAATATATTATTTTTTGCTGTAGTCACCATGCTGGGCAATAGGTCTCCAAAAACATTCCTCCTTGACTGGGCGTCATGACTCACACCTACAATCCCAGCTCTTTGAGAGGCTGAGGCAGGAAGATCACCCAAGCCCAGGAATTCAAGATCAGCCTGGGCAACATAGTGAGACCCCACCCCATCTCTGCAAAAAAATAAAAATAAGGCCGGGCACAGTGGCTCACGCCTGTAATCCCAGCACCTTGGGAGGTCGAGGCGGGCGGATCACAACATCAGGAGATCAAGATCATCCTGGCTAACACAGTGAAACCCAGTCTCTACTAAAAATACAAAAAAATTAGCCGGGCGTGGTAGTGGGCAACTGTAGTCCCAGCTACTTGGGAGGCTGAGGCGGGAGAATGGCGTGAATCCGGGTGGCGGAGCTTGCAGTGAGCCAAGATCACGCCACTGCACTCCAATCTGGGCGACAGAGTGAGACTCCGTGTCAAAAAAATAAAAATAAATAAAAATAAAAATAAAAATTAGCCAGGTGTGGTGGCACATGCCTGTAGTCCCAGCCACTCAGGAAGCTGTGGCAGGAGGGTCACCTGAGTCCAGGGGGTTGAGGCTGCAGTGAGCTGTGATCACACCACTGCACTTCTGCCAGGGAAAGAAAGACCCTGTCTAAAACAAACAAACAAAAACAAAAACTAAAAACCAAAAACATTTCCCCATCTAACTGAAACTGTGTTCTTTGACCAACCCCTCCCCGTCGCGCCCGCCCAAGCCTCCAGTAACCACCTTTCTACTCTCTGCTGTGAGCTCTGCTGTTTGGGATTCCACCTCTGAGTGAGCCCTCCGGGCATCTGTCCTTCTGGGTCTGGTATATTTCACTCGGCATACTGTCCTCCAGGTTTGTATCTGTGAAAGTTGTGTTTTCCCCCTGGCTGTCTGGGGAGCTTCCACCTCCTCTCCCTTGCTGGCTCATCTCAGACCCTCCAGCCTCACTGTGCTGGTCAGGGGTGATGCCGGCAGTTGAGAACCCCCTGTGGGGGAGTGAAGTGTGGGGTGTCTGTGGGTGTTTCAGCCAAGGGGAACCAGGCAGCTCCCTTCCTGCCACCAGGGGTGCTCTAGAGGTCAACGCAGCCATTTCACTGCCTCCAGGCCAGCTGGCATCTAATCCAGGCTTTACACACAGAGGGAGCTGCTGTGGCCTGTCACTCCGGTGACAACGTTAATGACAGTGAACACTTGCTGCACACCTCCTCAGTACAAGTATCTGTGCAGACATGGATATGTATCCTGGGACAGCTTATCTGCATTCACCCTTTCGATCCTCACAACAGCTCCATGAGGGTGGTGCTGTCATCCACCACGGACAGGGAAACAGCAAGGTTGAGAAATGTCCTCAGTGTCACAGGCAAGCAGGCGGCTGAGATTCGGGTCCACGCAGTCTGGCGCCAGTGCCCATCTGTCATGACTGCATGGTACCACTCCGAATGAACAGGGAACTGGAGGCCACTTCTCTTAGAAGCAGGGCTGGACCACGTGACTCTAGAGGTCCTGTTTAGCCTGATGAAGACGAAACGGAAGCCCAGAGAGGGGAAATGACTTATTTATAGTCTCATGGCTTGCTAGTGTCCCAGGCACCACGAGGTGTTTTCTAAGGCTGTCCCCAATGCTTTGAGACTCCTACTTGCTGGCTGTTTCCCCCTAGGGTGTGCTCCCCCAACAGGGCTGAGCTTCCTCTGCAAGGGACGATGCTGCTCCTCCCCTTTGGATCAATCCCCCAATTCCTAAGTCTCTGCATGAAGTAAGGTCCTGGAGGGAGATCTGACTATTTGGGCCTGCAGTCCTGCCCACCACTCATGGACAGTGGTACCCAGAGCTGGTGGGAGCCAACGTATCCTGGATCATATAGACACCAGGAGGCTCCCAGAGTCAGGGGCAAGCGCGGAAGGGAGTAGGGAGTGTGGGCCTACAGGCAGAGCGTGGGAACCAGAGTGAAGACCAGCAAAGGGCCTATGGCAGTGAGAAACTTGTAAGGCACCCCGCTGAGGTGGTGGCGGTGGGAAGGCTTGTCCTTGTCCCAGCTCTGCCCCTAGCTGCATAACTGCAGGCCTTCTCCCTCTGGTGGCTGAGAACACAGGCTGGGGAAGGAGGAGGCCAGTCAGGCAGCTGCGCATTGCAATGCGGCAGGTGGCCTCCGCCAACCCCAGGGCAGGCCTGGGTGGGGCTGGGAAGGACAACCCTGCCAGACCGTGGCCCATCTGTCAGAGGACATATGTCTAGCAGCCCCCAGCTCACACCCCTCACACCCACGGCCCCACACCACCAGGGGCGAAGGCTGCCCATGGAGAAACAGGAGCCTTGGCCCAAAGGCTGAGGATGGAGCATTCCCGAGGCAGCGTCCGTCCATGAGGAATCTCCGCTTTCTCCTAGCCCCACACCCAGCCTCACACACACCCTGCCGTCACATAGCACCACTAAAATCGTTACCCCAGCTGCACAATCCTGCCTGGGCTAGGTCATTTCTGTATCTCATTTCCTCTGTGCCGAGTCCCCTCTCTCCATGGCAGCCCACCCCCCAGGCCATAAACTATTAAATGGCATGGAGTAAGTAAAACACCCACCACTCAGCAGAGGGCCAGCAAGGTCAGCGAGTATTGTCAATATTGTTAACGAAGCCCTGTTATAGTGAATGCTACTGGCTTTCAAACTTGAAAAGGACTGAGGATCTGAGGGCACAACCTCCCCACCAAAGAGCGGGTGGAAGCACACATGGACATCTTTGGTTCACTGTGGGCCTCGGTGGAGCGAGCAAGTGCCACATTGCACCCCTGCAGGTTGGGGCTCAGGGAGAGGAGGCTGGGCCCATCCTCCCTGCCCCACCCTAATCCCCAGTGGCCTGGAAATGGGGGCCGGGATGTGTGTGGGGGTGTGCAGCTATCCAGGGATCAACTGAAGCCATAAACACCTGAGGCTGGAGGAGGAGGCTATTTGTGGAGAAGGAACTTCTGACTGAAGCCTGAGAAGGCAGCAATTGGGCCTGACATTCGAGCTGTTCCTACCATTGTCCCTGGAGGGCTCTGAGGCTTCTGTGAAATCAGCCAGGCTTCGAGGCCACAGCCCCAGGAAGCACCAAGAAGCCAGCCCGGCTCCCCACCCAAGAGGACATGCCCATTCCTGCCTCAGTCTCTGTCCTAGTCATGCTCCCCCACCATGCCGTGAGCTCCTTGAGGGCAGGTGCATGTTCCCTTCACCCCTGTGCTGTGCATCTGGAACCTGCTGTGTGCTCTCATCCCTGCTACTACACTAGAAGGCAAGGTCTTATTCCAATAACCTCATGAAACGATGCTCTGCAACACGAATCATTAAGGAAATGCAAATCAAAAACCACAGGATAGCGCTTCACACCCGCTAGGATGGCTATGATCCAAAAAATGGAAAATAACAAGTGTGGATGAGGATGTGCGAAATCAGAACCTTTGTTCATTGCTGGCGGGCATGTAAAATGATGCAGCTGCTGTGGAAAATAGTTTGGTGGTTCCTCAAAAACTTAAACATAAAATTACCATATGAGCTAGCAATTCCAATCCCACAAGAACTGAAAGCAGGGACTCAAGATACCTGTACACCAGTGTTCATCGCAGTATGAGTCATAGTAGTCAAAGGTAGAAGCAATACGAATGTCTACCCACAGGTGAACAGATAAGCAAGATGCAGTCTATCCATACAATGGAATATTACTCAGTCTTTAAAAAGAAGGAAATTCTAACACACGCTACAACATGGATGAACCTTAAAGACATTATGCCAAGTGAAATAAGCCAGACATAAAAGGGGAAATACTGTATGATTCCATTTTTCTTTTTCTTTTTTTTTTTTGAGATGGAGTCTCACTCTGTCATCCAGGATGGAGTGCAGTGGCGCGATCTCAGCTCACTACAACCTCCACCTCCCAGGTTCAAGCAACTCTCGTGCCTCAGCCTCCCAAGTAGCTGGGATTACAGGTGTGCACCACACCCAGCTAATTTTGTAAAATTTTGTATTTTTAGTACAGACGGGTTTTCACCATGTTGACCAGGCTGGTCTCGAACTCCTGACCTCGTGATCTGCCCACCTTGGCCTCCCAAAGTGCTGGGATTACACGTGTGAGCCATCACGCCTGGTCTGATTCCACTTCTTTTTTTTTTTGAGACAGAGTCTCGCTTTGTCACCCAGGCTGGAGTGCAGTGGCATGAACTTAGCTCACTGAAACCTCCGCCTCCCGGGTTCAAGAGATTCTCTTGCCTCAGCCTCCGGAGTAGCTGGGATTACAGGTGTGCACCGCCATACCCAGTTAATTTTGTAATTTTATATTTTTAGTAGAGACGGAGTTTCACCATGTTGGCCAGGCTGGTCTCAAACTCCTGACCTCTTGATTCACCCGCCTCAGCCTCCCAAAGTGCTGGGATTACAGGCGTGAGCCACCGCGGCTGGCTTGACTCCACCTTTATGAAACGCCTCAAATAGGCAAATCATAGAGAAAGAAAAGAGAACAGGTTACCAGCGGCTGGGGCAGAGGCGAATGGGGAATTACTGTTTAATGGGTACAGAATTTCTATTTGAGATGATGGAAAAGTTCTGGAAATGGATGGTGATGATGGTTGGACAAAAAGGTGAATGTACTTAATGCCACTGACCTGCACACATAAAAATGGCTTAAATGGTTAATTTTATGTGATGTATATTTTTTCACAATAAAATAAAACCAAAACATCCCCACAAAGGCAGTAGTATTATGACTTCCACTTTACAAAAGGAAAGTGAAGCCCAAGGACGTTAAATAACTTGCCCAAGGTCACACCAGCTCTCGGGGCAGAGTAGATTCGAACACTCCGTCATCAGGCCTCCAGGCACCTGAAGCCAGGGTTGTAGGCCGTAGGGAGGAGCACGGGAGCAGCTGGAAACCCACAATGCAACAAAGCAAAGAGGTGCAGAGAATCCCGCGGATGACACCATGGTGAAGAAGTGGGGGCAGGAGCCCAGGCTGAGACTCCTAATCTCTGTCCCATCGCCTTTGTGAACAGACCCCTCGACCTGCTCCACTCCCAAACTCAGCCCGCGTGTGGTTTCGGTTCTGCCTCTTAATAGTTGTGTGACTCATCCACAAAACGAAGGGATCCCTTCACCTCTGACAGTCTGACGAATCAACAGTGCTTTGCCCAGACCCTCCATCAGGTCCCCCAAACCCACCGTGCAAAGTCCCGCCTCTAGGCGGATGCTCACAACCTCTCGGCCCCCTTGCCTGGAGCACTGCTATGGTTTGAGTATCTGTCCCCTCCAAAATTCATGTTGAAACTTAATCCCCCATGTGGCAGTATTGACAGGTGGGGCCTTTAAGGAATGATATGGCCCTGAGGGCACTGCCTTCATGATGGATTAACCCACTCATGGATTAATGGGCTAACAGGTTAGCATGGGAGTGGGACTGGGGGCTATCTCAGAGGAAGAAGAGGCCTGAGCAAGCACACCCGGCCCCCTCGCCACGAGATGCCTGCACCACCCTGGGACTCTGCAGAGTCCCCTCCAGCACGAAGGGCCTCACAGAAGCAACCCCTCGACCTTGGAGCTTCCTGGCCTCTGTAATTGTAAGGAATAAACTTCTTCTTTATGACCCAGTTTCAGGTATTCTGTTATCAACAACAGAAAACAGACCAAGACAAGCACCCACCCTCAGCTCCGCTTCCTTCAAGACAACTCCCAAGATAAATCTGGTTAATACTGGCTGTGGACAACCCTGGTGTCTGCCCAGGTGGCTAACTGTCCAGAGAGGTTCTCCTGCCCCTCTCATTAGACCATGAAGTCGTGGAGAGCAGAGACCACACGGCCTCAGTACGGCCTGCCCAGTGGGGGTGGGCGCTTAATGAGAGCTGACAGCTGCTAATAGGATGGCCCACCTGGGACACAGCAGGGAAGAAGCAGAGAGAGAGAGGCAGGGAAAAGAAGAGGCAGGAAGACTCGGGAAAGTCAAGAGCAACCTCAGGAAGGTGAGAAGCATAGGAGGCAGAAAGGGATGAATGCAGAGGAAACCCCAGAGCTAGCTACAGCCCTCCAGAGAGCAGGAGGCGGGACGCGAGCCCACCTGGCCAGCACTGAGTGTGAGGAGTGGGGAAGGCGAGAAGCAGGCAGAAGGCGGTGAGAAGTTGTTCAAATCCTACCACCTGCATGCTAGGCTAGGCCGACTGTGAGCCTGGCCAAAGGAGGTCAGAGTGGCCAGCATTGGCTGTGCCAGGGGGAGGGTCACACAGTGACAGGGCAGAAATGAAAGTGGCCGTGAGCAGGAGAAGGCAAGCACCCCGGGCCCGGGAGCCGGCCCACGAGGGTGAGAGGTGCTCAAGGGGAGGGCCGGAGCCAACGAGCGTGGGAGACTCAGCTCAGAAATAGCAGGTGTTAATCTGTCATGCTGCTTTGCATGTCATCTGCATGTCTGCCTGGCCTTGGTCAGCGTGTCCTGTGCTGGATGTGTCATGGCCACAGGCCTAACCCCTGTCCTCAAACAGCTAAGGCCAGGTCCCCAGGTCAGGAGTCATCCTCTCAGCCCCACCCCATACCCCACCAGGCCAGTCCACTTGGAAAGGGACTGGTGGCCTTTGGATGCAGGGAAGTGAGGGGTGAGAAAAGACCAGAGCTCTGGAAATGCTGGAAGCAGCTGGGGGCTCAGAATGGGGCTGGGGTACACAGAGGATGGGAAGCGCAGGTCCCCGAGGGGAAGATGAGAAGACAGGAGGGGAGCAGCCATGGTGAGCTTAGGTCTGAGTCAGCTCTCAGCTTGGCCTCCCGTTCGGCCTCCCAGAGGGCCCATCCCACACACTGGGGGTGAGCTCAGAGCTATCTATAGCTCCCAGCCGGGCTGGGCCGCTCTGCCTGCTGACAGCCCTCCATCAGTCCCCACGCAGTCCTGCCTTGGCTCGGCCCCCGGGACTGGTAAGAAGAGACGGGGTGAGCGGGTGTCTGGATCCCAGCAGAACCTATTCTCATGCAGGACAGGTGCTGTGGGGGCTGGGCGGTTGTCAGAGCCTGCAGTACAGCAGGGCCCTGCCCAGGGCCTGACCCACCTGGAGCCAGGGCCAGGGAGTGGAGGAGCAAGGCCATGCAGTTGACAGAAGAGCGCCAAGCTCGGAGGCAGGAGAACTGGGTTAAAGCCCCACTCTCCACTTCCGACTTGAGAGGCTGGGAGAAACTCTTGGCTTCCCTGAACTTCCATTTCCGCACATGTAAGCAGAGATGCCATTCCTCCTTCCTTGAAGGGACCCTTGAAAGGACCGAAAGATCATGGATGCCCAGGATGCTGGGAGCGCTGGCGTGTTATGAAGCATAGGGAAGCAGTGCCTCTGCCCCTCCTCGCTCTTCCTCCAGGCCCTCCCGAGCGTCCCCACCCCATACCCCTCCCCGGGTCTCAGCACAGGGGAGGAGCAGCATCCGAGATGCCAACATGGCCAGGACAGTTTGCCAAACCATTTTCAGTCTGCTTTCCCGAGTCAGTGGCTTCGCTCCTGCCAAAGAGAATTCCAACCCAAGGCCTGCCAGAGATCCACAGCCTGGCGCTTCCCCAGGCTTGGTCACAGTCTCTTAACCCCAATATCTTTATATGTGAAGCAGGTTCAGAAACATCCACCTATAAGAACTAAATAAAACTAAGTATCCACCCAAGTGTCCATCAGCCGACGAACGGATAAACAAAATGTGGAATATTACTCAGCCTTAAAAAGGAAGGAAACTCTGACCTAGGTTACAATACAGATAAACGTGGAGGACCTTGTGTTAAGTGAAATTAGCCAGTCACAAAAGGGCAAATGTTTTATGACTCCACTTACATGAGGTAACTAAAGCTTTAGTCAAACCCATAAAGACAGAAAGCAGAACGGTGGTTGCCAGGGCTGGAGGGTGGGGAGGATGGTGAGAATGGGGAATTATTGTTTAAAAGGTAAAGAATTTCACTTTGAAATGAAATATTTCTGGTGATGGGTGGTAGTAATGGCTGTACATCAATGTGAATATATTTAATGCCATCAAACTATAAGCTGAAAAACTATAATGATTAAAATGCAAAATGTTACGTATATTTTTACACACACATACATACTCCCCCCAAAAAAAAGCAAGTACTCAAAGCCCTTGGTCCCCAGGCGTGCTCAATTCCACAGACGTCTGTTGATTTACCGCATTCTGGCATCTCCACGGGGCCCTCCCAGACACCTGCAGCGTCCTCCGTCCTTGCCCCTTGCTGGATGCTTCATGCACACTTACGATTTCCAGCCCATCTCTGCCTCTAAAGCACACAGACCTGGCCTGTAAAGGGTCAGGGCACACACCACGGCTCCCCAGCCAAGCTGCTTGCCCTTCCCTGCACTCCCCCTGCCCTTTCTCATTTCATACCTAAGCTCATAATCTATAGCCATCCGCTCCTCCACCAAAGCAGAGGAAAGAGCCTGGGGGTCCCAGAGGCTGCGTCCTTCCTGGTCAAATGGGAACAACTTCTGCAAAGCACCCAACACCACACCAGGCACCCCCAGGTGCTCCACACACAGCTGTCTCCCCCATGACGCTTCCCCAGGCACTAAAAGTAAGAAGCAAAACTTCACAAGTAGAAGTGGAAGGGACTTCACAGGATGCAGAGGAAGAAAATCCCAGGATGGCCGGGTCTGCTGGGACCCTGAGTCTGCAGTGGCTCATGCCTGTAATCCCAGCACTTTGGGAGGCCGAGGCAGGTGGATCATCTAAGGTCAGGAGTTCGAGACCAGCCTGGCCAACATGGTGAAACCCCGTCTCTACTAAAAATACAAAAATTAGCCGGGCGTGCTGGCAGGCACCTGTAATCCCAGCTACTTGATAGGCTGAGTCAGGAGAATTGCTTGAACCTGGGAGGCGGAGGTTGCAGTGAGCCGAGATCGTGCCACTGTACTCCAGCCTGGGCAACAGAGTGAGACTCCATCTAAAAAAAAAAAAAACAAAAAAAAAAAAACAAGAAAATCGCAGAATGACACTTGTGCAACAGGCCTGGGGGGCATCTGGCACAGAATAAAGCAGGAGGGCAGTGGCCTCCGGGAGGCTTGCTTTTAGGAAAAAAAAATCTTAGGTCACCTGGTATACTGGACCATGTTAAGAGAATTTTAGGCCAGGTGCAGTGCCTCACTCCTGTAATCCCACCACTCTGGGAGGCCCAGGCAGGACTGCTTGAGCGCAGGAGTTCACGAACAGCCTGGGCAACACAGCAAGACCCCGTCTCCACAAAAAATAAAAAAAGTAGCCAGGCAAGGTGATGCTTGCCTGTAGTCCTAACCACTCGGGAGGCCGAGGTGGCAGGATCGCTTGAGCCCAGGAGGTAGAGCCTGTAGTGAGGCAGTGAGCTATGACTATGCCACTGCACTCCAGCCTGGATGACAGAGCAAGACCCTGTCTCTTAAAACAAAGAAAAAAAAAGAAAAAAAAGAGTGAGAATTTTACTCTTTTCTGAACAGTTTGAAGATAAACTAATGATAGATGTAGAAACAAGTGACCAAATGAAAAAAATCAAGAACATTATCTCCAGGAAAACCAAAAAGCTGTGTGGGAAAAGAAACGTAAAACTATATGGAACAGCTGTGACCAATGTTTACTTTGTAAAGATACTAAAGTCTCGAATATAAGTTTAATCAAAAACTACAGGAAGGCCGGGCAGGTGGCCCGGGCAGAAGGCCGGCTGTAATCCCAGCACTTTGGGAGGCCGGGACAAGAGGATGGCATCAGCCTAGGAGTTCAAGACCAGCCTACACAAGGCAGTGAGGCATCATCTCGATAAAATATTTATTTTTTGGCCAGGTGCTGTGGTTCACACCTTATCTCAGCACTTTGGGAGGCCGAGGCGGGCGGATCACCTGAGGTCAGGAGTTCGAGACCAGCCTGACCAATATGGTGAAACCCCATCTCCACTAAAAATGCAAAAATTAGCTGGGTGCCTGGGTGGCAGGCGCCTGTAATCCCAGTTATTTGGGAGGCTGAGGCAGGAGAATCGCTTGAACCCAGAAGGCGGAGATTGCAGTGAGCCGAGATAGCGCCATTGCACTCCAGCCTGGTGCAACAGAGCAAGACTCCGTCTCAAAAAATATATATATTTTTTATTTTATATTTATTTTTTACTTTTCTCATTCTGTGATCTGTAATCTGTAGCCTGTAAGTCTCACTCTGTCACCCAGGCTGGAGTCCAGTGGTGCAATCTCAGCTCACTG
The DNA here is from genome assembly GCF_007565055.1 of Rhinopithecus roxellana. Classification (NCBI taxonomy): domain Eukaryota; kingdom Metazoa; phylum Chordata; class Mammalia; order Primates; family Cercopithecidae; genus Rhinopithecus; species Rhinopithecus roxellana. The sequence continues at coordinate 6,239,861 of NC_044558.1, forward strand.
CAACCTCCGCCTCTTGGGTTCAAGCGATTCTCCTGCCTCAGCTTCCCAAGTAGCTGGGATTACAGGCACGCGCCACAATGCCTGGCTAATTTTTGTATTTTTAGTAGAGACAGGGTTCCACCATGTTGGCCAGGCTGGTCTCAAACTCCTGACCTCAGGTGATGTGCCCGCCTCGGCCTCCCAAAGTGCTGGAATTACAGGCGTGAGTCACTGTGCCTGGACTTTATAAAAAACTTTACAGTTAGCCAGGCATGGTCGTATGCACCTGGCTATGGCAGTGCATTGCTGGATTTTCCAATGCCTCTTGCTCCTAAATACGGTCACAAGACTGGGTTCTGGACAGTAAATATACCAGGGGTTAGTTTCCCAGTGTCTTCCTTAAATGTAGCCAGGTCACTCTTCTTCATCCCATTCTCCTGTCTGCTAGCTGCAGTGTAACTCCTGGAACCAAAGCAGCTGCGTGGGCCTTAAGGGAATATTCACAATGGAAGTCATGCTCATGAGCCACAAGACAGAAGCATCTGGGTCCCTGAGAGCTTCATGGAGCAAAGCTGCCACACCTTCCCTGGACTATCTACCCTCCAGACATTTATAGGAGAGAGATGGAAATTTCTCTTATATAAGCCACTGCTATTCGGGATCTGTTAAAGCCAAACTTCATCTTAACTGCCACAAACACATTCAAGTATTTTATTTAGAAATACAGATGCAAAGCCAGGTGTGGTGGCTCACACCTTTAATCCCAGCACTTTGGGAGGCTGAGGCAGGTGGATCATGAAGTCAGGAGATCAAGACCCTCCTGGCTAACATGGTGAAACTCCATCTCTATTGTGCCACTGCACTCCAGCCTGGGCGACAGGTGAGAGAGCGAGACTTTGTCTCCAAAAAAAGAAATACCGATTCAAAGAAAAAAGAAATACAGATGCAAATGGGAGAATAAAAAGATGAGGCTGGGCGCAGTGGCTCACACCTGTAATCCCAGCACTTTGGGAGTCTGAGGCAGGTGGACTACGAGGTCAGGAGATCGAGACTATCCTGGCTAACATGGTGAAACCCCATCTCTACTAAAAATACAAAAATTAGCTGGGCGTGGTGGTGGCGCCTATAGTCCCAGCTACTTGGGAGGCACAGTGAGGCAGGAGAATGGCATGAACCCGGGAGGCGGAGCTTGCAGTGAGCCAAGATCATGCCAATGCCCTCCAGCCTGGGCGACAGAGTGAGACTCCATCTCAAAAAAAAAAAAAAAAGAGCCGGGCGCGGTGGCTCACGCCTGTAATCCCAGCACTCTAGGAGGCTGAGGTGGGCGGATCACAAGGTCAGGAGATCGAGACCATCCTGGCTAACGCGGCAAAACCCCGTCTCTATAAAAAAATACAAAAAATTAGCCGGGCGCGGTGACGGGCGCCTGTAGTCCCAGCTACTCAGGAGGCTGAGGCAGGAGAATGGCATGAACCCGGAGGCGGAGCTTGCAGTGAGCCGAGATCGTGCCACTGCACTCCAGCCTGGGCAACAGAGCAAGACTCCATCTCAAAAAAAAAAAAAAAAAAAAAAAAGAAAAGAAAAAGAAAAAATAAGCAACCACCAGAGCAAGAAGTGGTCAGAGCAGGGATGGTCTGGAGGGCCGACCCAGAAGTAAGGGAGGCTCTGGGGAAGCTGAGCAAAGCAACAGTGGTGGGGGTGGCACCAGCGTTGGGTGCGGAGGAGAAATGGATGGAAACCCGTGAGGGTGGGCAGCTGGTCTGGGGCTACCCTGTTGGAAGCCAGGCAGAGGCCTCGTTGTCACTGACTTCAGCCATTTAGAGACCCACTCAGGGCTCTCCATCCTGCCCCAAGACCACTGTCTTGAGCTAGGGTTCCCAGAGGGCTTTCCAACGGAAACAGACGCCTGATCTGGGCCTTCCAACAGCCATTCAGTTTTCATTCTTGTTTCATTTCTCCTTCTTTCTTTCTTTTTTTTTTTTTTTTTGAGATAGGGTCTCACTCTGGCACCCAGTCAGGAGTGCAACAGTGCAATCACGGCTCACTGCAGCCTTGACATCTTGGCCTCAAGCGATCTTTCTGCCTCAGCCTCCCCAGTAGCTGGGACTACAGGCCGGCGCCACCACACCCGGCTGATTTTTTAAGAATGTTTGCTAGAGGTGGTGTCTCGCTTTGTTGCCCAGGCTGGTTTCAAACTGCTGGCCTCAAGTGATCCTCCCACCTTGGCCTCCCAAAGTGCTGGAATCACAGGCTTGAGTGAGCCGCCATGCCTGGCCCCTGCTTCATTTTTCCAGATGCCCCCTCTTCCATCCAAAAGTCATCGTGGCCCCATGCCACCTGCTCGGTCCTTACCACGTGGTGCTGAACAGTTCTGTTGTGTTCTGCAACCTCAGTCACTCACAAAGATCAAGCCATTTCTGGTGACCCTCTGCCGGGCTGGGGGGCCTTTCCTAGGGGAGTGTTGGTCTCCAGCACTCTGCCTCTCCTAGGAGCTCTCCAGGCCGCCTTGCAGAGCTGGTATCTGTGAGTTCACATTCCCCGCACCCCAGATGACGGGCTGGGACCACACCTGCCCAACCCACACCAGGCACACAGAAGGCCCGGCATGTGTCTGCTGCAGGAATGAGTGAGTGAATGAGGGAAACAGGGGATGACTCAGCATCCTTCACAGTCAAAGTGGGCAGCCTGGTGCTCAGGCACCTGCTGGGGTACAGCTTGTGGGGTGGACATTCTGCTCTGGGGGGACGTTCTACCCCACCTAGACTTGCCCTTTCCAAACTCTCCAAGATTCCCACTCCCACAGCTGCTCACCGCCAGGGGCCCCACCCTCCACACCCCCTCCCAGGCTTCTCCTCAGATGCCCCCATCCCTGGGAGCCCAGGGAGGAAGAAAGCAGTATCCACCTGATGCAGCCCCAAGTGGCCATCCCCCTCCGCGGCCTGGCAGGAACCCCAAGGTTTCGGGGTCGGCCCCTTGCCTCAGTCTCAGGTACGGGGCCGAACCTGACGGGCTCCTTACCGTACATCTTGCCCTCGTCCGACAGGATAATTTTACGCCGGCCACAGGGCGGGTAGATGGCCAGGGCCTCCTGGAAACTCTGCTCAATGTCCGGGCTCCACACGCCCTCTGCATCATTGTCGATGGGCTTGTCCAGCGCCTGACTGCCCCCAGAGACGTTGCTCCCCTCAGGGGAGTTGGGAGAGCTCCACTCGTTGGAGGTAATGGTGCCGGCCTTGCCCTCCAAGGCTCCGCTTGGAGGAGCGCCCGTTGGACCTGTGGGGACAGGAACCACAGCCCCAGTGAGAAGTGGAAGAACTGTGTGGGTCATAGGATGACAGTACTCCAGGGAGTGCCAGAGCCCAAATCACTTGCTCAGGAAGCAAAGCGTAAAGTGACAGGTCTGTGAGAATCAGTCCTGGGGTCTTGAACAGGCCATTTCTCCTCTGGAGAGCTCGTCTCCCATCTGTCGAATGAGCACAATGACCTAGGCACTCCCTGACATCAAGGTTCTAGGAACCCAGACAAGGGCTGAGAAGTAGGAGACAAGGACGCAGTGCCAGGGATGCACTGACATTAAATCAACACTGGGCAAAAAGCATGCAAAATACTGGGGACTGTTGGTGGGAATGCAAAATTGTGCAGGCCGGGCGCTGTGGGTCACGCCTGTAATCCAAGCACTCTGAGAGGCTGAGACAGGTGAATTACTTGAGGTCAGGAGCTCAAGACCAGCCTGGCTGACATGGTGAAACCCCATTTCTACTAAAAATACAAAGATTAGCCAGGTGTGGTGGCAGGCACCTGTAATCTCAGCTACTCGGGAGGCTGAGGCAGGAGAATCGCTTGAATCCGGGAAGCGGAGGTTGCAGTGAGCCAAGATCCCGCCATGACACTCCAGCCTGGGCGATAGAGCGAGATCATATGACCCAACATCTGGGTATATACCCAAAAACAGGGAAAGCGGGGTCTCAAAGAGATATGTGCACACTCATGTTCATGGCGGCATTATTCACAAGAGCCAAAAGGTAGAAACAACCCAAACGTCCATCAATGGATGAATGGATGAACAAAATGGGTCTATACTTACAGCAAAATATAAGCTTTAAAAAGGAAGGCAACCTGGACACGTGCTGCAGCACAGCACTCTGTCTGGGGGCAGAGTCTCCTGATTAGGACATTACGCTGAGTGAAATACACCAGTTACAAAACAACTCAAACACTACATGGTTCCACTGACGAGGTATCTAAAGCAGTCACATTAGGCCAGGCACAGTGGCTCATGCCTATAATCCCAGCACTTTGGGAGGCTGAGGCAGGAGGATCCCTTGAGCCCAGGAGTTTCAGACCAGTCTAGTCAATACAGGGGAACCCCATCTCCACAAAAAATTAATTAAAAAAAAATTACCCAGGTGTGCTGGCTCACACCTATAGTCCCAGTTACTCTGGAGGGTGAGGGGGGAGAATCACTTGAGCCTGGGAAGTCAAGGCTGCAGTGAGCCATGATTGTGCCACTGCAGTCTAGCCTGGGTGACAGAGCAAGGCTGTCTCAAAATAAATAAATACAATACAATAAAAATAAAGTAGTTGGCAGGGTGCAGTGGCTCCCAGCACTTAGGGAGGCTGAGGCAGGAAGATCATTTGAGTCCAGGAGTCAGCAAGACTTCATCTTTACTAAAAATGTTTTAAAAAAAAAATGGTTTTAAGTGGTCAAACTAATAGAAACAGAGTAGAATGGTGGTTGCCAGGGGCTGGTGGGAGAAAGAAACAGAGACGTGTGACTTGAGGAGTAGAGTTTCGGTTTTGCACGATGAAGAAGTTTCTGGAGGTCTGCCGCACAGCAACGTGAATATACTTAATACTACCAACCTGGATACTTAAAAAGGGTTAGGATGGTAAATTTTGTGGTCTTTTTTACCACAATGAAAAATTTTTTAAAATGCATATACAATATAATATAGGTCACTGTTCTCCTGTTCCCTTCTCGACTCAGGCTCTTTCTAAAAGAAACTGGGCAGCTCCTCACACACTGGAGCAATGGCAGGATTGACTTTCTGGTGCCTCTGGAGGCTCATGGCCACAACCCCGCCTTCCCCTAACATGAGACAAATCCAGTGACCTCTCGGCTCCAGCCATCCAAGCTGTAAGCTTCCAGACATAGTTCTCAGGGGTTCATGAAAGAGCAGGACATACTAGTCATCTTAAGGCAGTTTTTGGGTTATGAGTAGCAGGTGGGAACCACGTACCTCCCACAGCCCTCCCACAGCCCCCAACTTCTCCCCATCCCAGCCACTGAATCCACTTGTAAAGGAGGACCTCACCCCACCACACACATTGCCCGTCCCTTCTCCCCGACCAGCCTTGAGGAGCAATGCAGTCCAGCAGCCCAAACCCAGGCGGGGGGTCTAAACCCCTGAGTTCACCACTTCCACCTTGGACCCTCTGAAGTGGGACCTCCCAGAGCGTTCCTAGGTTATCACTCCCCTCCATACCCTCAAACCCCTCATCTCCCACCCATGGCCTGTGAGAAGGACAATGTCCTTCACAGAGAGGCACTGTGAGGGTGGGGGTGAGGGTCGAGGGAAGGGAGGGGCTAAGTGTGGGAGGCACATCCCAGGAGGAGAGGTCAAAAGGAGCTTGGCAAAGCAGCTGGCGCAGACATGCAGTAGGAAAGAGGTTACAGCCACTGATACTTAAAGCAGGAACCGGCCGGGCACAGTGGCTCACGCCTATAATCACAGCACTTTGGGAGGCCGAGGCGGGTGGATTCCGAGGTCAGGAGTTCGAGACCACCCTGGCCAACACGGCGAAACCCCGTCTCTACTGAAAATAAAAAAATGAGCCGGGTATGGTGGCGGGTGCCTGTAATCCCAGCTACTCAGGAGGCTGAGGCCAGAGAATCACTTGAACCCAGGAGGCAGAGGTTGCAGTGAGCCAAGATGGTCCCACCGCACTCCAGCCTGGGCGGCAGAGCGAGACTCCATCGCAAAAAAAAAAAAAACAAAAAAGCCGGAATCCCCCCCCCCCACAAGGAAACCTAAACCAGCTCCTTCAGCTTGCTGAAAAGGGCACTGAGGCCCAAAGGCCTAAGGATGTGCCCAAGCTCGCGCAGTGAGGCCAAGGTGAAGGCCAAGGTCTTGTTCTCAGCCCTTCAGAGTCACTGTCCTTTTTAGTGTAACAAGTATTGCCTGTGGTCTCTGTGGCTGTTAAAGTCAGTTTTCATTAGAGTTTGTCTGGGGGCAGAGTCGCTTGATCAGTAATAAACTAGCTTATTCTCTTTTTTTTTTTGAGACGGAGTCTCGCTCTGTCGCCCGGGCTGGAGTGCAGTGGCCGGATCTCAGCTCACTGCAAGCTCCGCCTCCCGGGTTCACGCCATTCTCCTGCCTCAGCCTCCCGAGTAGCTGGGACTACAGGCGCCGCCACCTCACCCGGCTAGATTTTTGTATTTTTTTAGTAGAGACGGGGTTTCACCGTGTTAGCCAGGATGGTCTTGATCTCCTGACCTCGTGATCCGCCCGTCTCGGCCTCCCAAAGTGCTGGGATTACAGGCTTGAACCACCGCGCCCGGCCTAAACTAGCTTATTCTCTTACCAGAAATTCTGGTCTTGACTCTATTCTGGACATGAAAACATTTTTCTATACTTACAAAACAAATGTCTTTTTTTTTGTGGGGGATGAAGTCTCGCTCTTTCACTCAGGCTGGTGGGCCGCGGTGCAATCTCGGCTCACTGTAACCTGCATCTCCCAGGTTCAAGCCATTCTCCCACCTCAATCTCGGCTCACTGTAACCTCCG